>NW_026606158.1:1760000-2165000 GCF_029834395.1 Sorex fumeus | reverse complement strand
GGTTCCTCCTGGCTCATGCGCTCAGGAATTCCTCCTGGTGGTGCTCAGGGGACCATATGGGATGCTGGGAATCGAACCCAGGCTGGCCATGTACAAGGCAAATGCCCTACTTGCTGTGCTATTGCTCCAGCCCCTTACTTTTTAATTTGTTATTGTTTTTATTTTTGTTGCTGCTGTTTTCTTTTATTTTTTTTATTGTATCACTGTGAGTTACAGTTACAAAGCTTTCATGTTTGAGTTTCAGTCATACAATGATAGAACACCCATCCCTCCACCAGTAGACATTTTCCACCACCAATGTTTTCAGTATCCCTCCCGCCACCCCCAACCCACCCCACCCCCTGCCTCTCTGGCAGATGGTTTCTTACTCTCTCTCTCTCTCTCTCTCTCTACTTTTGGGCATTATGGTTTGCAATACAGACACTGAGAGGCCATCACGTTTGGTCCTTTGTCTGCTTTCAGCATCTCCCATCCTGAGCGATGCCTCCAATCATCATTGACTTCGTGATCCCTTCTCCATCCCAGCTGCCTTCTCCCCCAGCTCGTGAGGCACATTGTGGGTAGGGACAGGAAAGTGGTACTAGGTTCCACTGCCTGTTCCCTCTCTGTGTCCTGTCCTCGCGGTTGATGGTTGGATGCTCTCAAGCCTTCAGGCTTAGGGTACTGAGGGACACCAGAGGCTAGGCTGGAGCTTCTTGCTGGGTCTCACAGAGTCCTTCAACGCTCCACACAGCCAGCTCCTAGAGGCCAGATCTTGTGATTGTGCAAGGGTGCGTCGTTATTTGTAAGGAAGACGTTTCCCGAGGAGGACAACCTCCTTAAAGGGCTGACCACGCCATTCCATTCACTCACTCTGGCTGACCTCTGCCCATGGAACATTCTGGAAACGGTTCAGTGGAAATTTGACTTGGGACTCTTGTTCCCCTCTCCACCTGTTTCCTATGTCTTAAGTCTTAATGGTTCCCCACTAGGTTTCTTCTGTCCTTATCACCCTCCACTCTCCTAAAAACACTGGTCATGCCTTCTCTGCCTTCTCCTCAGTCGGGTGCTGGGTAAGCCACTGAGGAAGTCGCCGGATGGGTGAGAAGTGCTCAGAAAGCTGAGAATAGGTTTGTGCTCCTTCATTCATTCCCTGCATGCTCCTCACCTCTTATGCCTCATTTTTTTTTAAATCTGGATGATGGTGGGAATGAAGGTAAATGCTGCATATTAGAACCCCTGACATTTAACAGTCTGTCTGTCTGTCTTCCCGTTGTTCATCGATTTGCTTGAGCGGGCACCAGTAATGTCTCCATTGTGAGACTTGTTGTTACTGTGTTTGGCATATTGAATACGTCACGGGGAGCTTGCCAGTCTTTGCCCTGTGAGCGAGACATTCGCGGTACCTTGCCGGGCTCTCCGAGAGGGGCGGAGGAATCGAACCCGGCTCGGCCGGGCTGGCTGAGTGCAAGGCAAATGCCCTACCGCTGTGCTATCACTCCAGCCCCTGACATTCAACAAGGACAGGTATTCTTCTTCTGGTCACTTGTGTGTCCTCAAGTCAGTACTCATGACATGGGTACAGAATGACACAATTTAAGCCGCCTTTGCCGCAGTTTAAAAAGAAAATGAGCTCCTGGGGCTGGAGCGATAGCACAGCGGGTAGGGCGTTTGCCTTGCACGCGGCCAACCCGGGTTCAATTCCCAGCATCCCATATGGTCCCCTGAGCACCGCCAGGAGTAATTCCTGAGTGCAGAGCCAGAAATAACCCCTGAGCATCGCCGGGTGTGACCCAAAAAAGTAAGAATTTTAAAAAAATGAGCTTCTGGTAGGGAACACGGGCTCTGGAAATTTCCTCAGGGGCTGTTCCTCATAGCTGAAGCCCCTGCTGGTCCCTTTCCCCTTACCCCTCCCCCCTCGTTCCCCCACTGAAATTCTGACTCATTACCTCCTGGCTGGAATTTGACTCTTGCAGTCTGGAAAGGGTTCCAGGCAGTTCTTCTGTGTGTACAGGCCTGCTTGCTGGGCCATTGGGGACCACTCCCTGCTCACGGTGTTGCCCCCCTTTACCGTACATCCCTTAGGGTTCAGCTTCGAGGTCACCTTCCTCCCGAAGTCATCCCTCTCCTCTGGGGATGTGAAGCAGCCCTGTGTGTTGAACGCCCACATCAGCATCCCTGTGTGTCTGCTTCCAGAAGACCCTCCACTCACTCACCGGAGATGCCCCCCCCCCTTTTTTGGGTGGGTGGAGGGGGGGGAGTCACACCTGGAAATGCACAGGAGTTACTCCTGGCTCATGCACTCAGGAATTACTCCTGGCGGTGCTCAGGGGACCCTATGGGATGCTGGGAATCGAACCTGGGTCGGCCACGTGCAAGGCGGCAAATGCCCTACCCACTGTGCTATCGCTCCAGCCCTGAGATGTCCCCTTTTAAGGCTCTAAGCTAGGTGAGGAGAAATACCCAGGCCCCTCCCAGTTCAATGTGGCACCCCCATGGCACAGTCCCAGCCTCATAGGGCCAGTTGGCACCGGGTCTATATTTCAGCATGCCCCCAGTAAATGCACAGAGGACCATTTCCAAAGCCCTTTTCCTTGGACTTTGGAATGTTTCCTATGTCTTAAGTCTTAATGGTTCCCCACTAGGTTTCTTCTGTTCTTATTCAGGCCAGGAACAAAGGACATCTTTGTGAGACTGGTCTTTTTTTTTTTTTAATAAAATAAATAAAAAAAATAAAACAGGGACATTTAGGGGAGAAAAAGCGATTTACTCTTCTGTTATAATTAGCTTTGATGATTAGGCTGTCTTTTCCATTATGTTTTATTTTTACTTCCCTGGAATTTATCAAGTGGCCTCTTTTCCGTGAAGGTTACCCTTCAAGTGAGTAAGGGATCTTGATTAGAGCACTAGGGGATTTACTTTGTGGATTTTTAGTGTTTTCTTTTTTTTTTCCCTTAAATCAGGAGCGGGTGGTGGAGAGGGCTGATATGAGGGGAGGTGAAAGGTCAGCCCTGAGGCTATAAAAAGGGGCCTTCACACTGGGAAACAGAAACTGGGCTCTGAGGACAAGATGTTTTCCGGGCTGTTTTGCCAGGCACAGCTAAAGTCATTAATAATCACTCATGTTTGCCAAGTTGCTTTATATCTAACTGACTTCTCTGACCCTCCGCTTCTGGTTTGTCTCCTGGGCGTCCCCCCCCCCCCCCACACACACACTATCCAAAATTTTTTAAAAAACACACGAATACTTGCATCCATCAACTCTGACTTCATGTTTGCAGTTTCAATGTGATGCTCTTCCTGTTTTAATGTTTCGATGCCCGTGGAGTTCAGAGTTGATTCTAGCATGTCTTGGGGACCACTGACTTCTCAGGCACCAGGATCTTTTCCTGTTGGGCATCTTGAAGAGTGTCAGGTGAGGATAGTCTGGGCATGGGGCAGTTGCTTGTCCAGGTCCTTGTTGGGACTCAGTTGGCGACCTACTGAAATGAATTCTACTTCTGTGTTTGCTTTCTCTTGTCCACAGATGAACACAGAGATATTAGGAATATGCTGGAGCATTAGAACAAAGAACAGAAGGATGTGCTCGCTCCTTCCTTCCTTCCTTCCTTCCTTCATTCCTTCCTTCCTTCCTTCTTTCCATCCCTTCTTCCCTCTTTCCCTACCTCCTTCTCTCCCTCCCTCCCTCCCTTCCTTCCTTTCTTCCTTCCTACCTTCCTTCCTTCTTTCCTTCCCTCCGTCCTTCCTACTCTCCTTCCTTTCCTTCTTCCTTCCTTCCTTCCTTCCTTCCTTCCTTCCTTCCTTCCTTCCTTCCTTCCTTCCCTCCTACCCTCCGTCCTTCCTTTCCTCCTTCCTTCCCTCCTTCCTTCCTTCCTTCCTTCCTTCCTTCCTTCCTTCCTTCCTTCTTTCCTTCCTTCCTACCTTCCTTCTTTCCTTCCCTCCTCCTTCCTTCCTTCCTTCCTTCCTTCCTTCCTTCCTTCCTTCCTTCCTTCCCTCCTACCCTCTGTCCTTCCTTTCCTCTCCTTCCTTCCTTCCTTCCTTCCTTCCTTCCTTCTTTCCTTCCTTCCTACCTTCCTTCTTTCCTTCCCTCCTCCTTCCTTCCTTCCTTCCTTCCTTCCTTCCTTCCTTCCTTCCTTCCTTCCCTCCTACCCTCTGTCCTTCCTTTCCTCTCCTTCCTTCCTTCCTTCCTTCCTTCCTTCCTTCCTTCTTTCCTTCCTTCCTACCTTCCTTCTTTCCTTCCCTCCTCCTTCCTACCTTCCTTCTTTCCTTCCCTCCTCCTTCCTACCTTCCTTCTTTCCTTCCTTCCCTCCTTCCTTCCTTCCTTCCTTCCTTCCTTCCTTCCTTCCTTCCTTCTTTCCTTCTACTCCATCCACTCACCCATCCACTTATCCATTCATCCATCCATCCATCCGCTCATCCATCTGTCTATCCACTCATCTCTTCATCCACTCCCATGTTCACGCCTTATATATCCACCCATCCATCCATCCATTTAGTGACTTTTTAGTGCCCACCCCAGGCTGGTTGTAAGGGTTCAAGAGATAAATAGCACTTTTTCCCCTTGCGGATGTGACCCTGACTGCAAGCTCTTTCCAACTAAGCATGCGTTGCAGTGGGCAGTATCCTGGCTACCTTGAGCATCCTTCGGGGAACTTGCTAAGGCCTTACAGCTTGCTGAGGTGGTTCTTATTGGACATCGTGTAGACATGCTGATACATATGCCAACATTTAACTGGTGTGGTGGTATGCAGGCCAGAGCTGTGGGATCATGCTGTCTGGCTCTGAAAAGCGAAACTATCTTGTTGAAACTATCAAGGATGGACATTTCGAGACCCCTCTCCTCTGTGGAGGGGAAGAGCACTGGGGTCCTTAGTATGAAGCCCTGGGTTCTATCCCCTGCCCCCCATGTGGTTTTTTGTTTTGTTTTGCCGTTGTTGTTGTTGTTGTTGTTATTTTACTCTTTGGTTCACACCTGGCGATGCTCAGGGTTTATTCCTGGCTCTGTGCTTAAGAATTATTCCTGGCGGTGCTTGGGGGACCACATGGGATGCCAGGGATTGAACCCTGGTGGGCTGTCTGCAAGGCAAACACCCTACCCACTGTGCTATTGCTCTAGACCACCATCCCCCCTGATATGTTTTTTTTTAATACGTCACATGCATGGGGATAAAGGACTTCTTAGAAAGAAGAGAAAGCCCCCAGAGGAGCAGCCGGGATGGAAAACTCTTCTCTTTCAACAGAGACCGGTGCATCTATAGGGACAGGATGGGGGAAAAGGAAAATAATTTCTGCACTGTCAGGGATGGGGAGAAGGAAGTCTGTTAGGGCTGGTCGCGCCCGCGTGAAGGTAAGAAACGGGATCATGATAGTGGGGGGAGGTTATTGAGCACGACTTGCTCCTGGTAAGCTGCTCCCTCTCTCTTTCCCGCCCATCTGCAAAGATGTTTCCCACTTTCTGGTGTGGCCAGGGGTGGAGGCGGGGGAGAGAGAGAGAGAGAGAGAGAGAGAGAGAGAGCGCTCAGCACCCTCATGCCACAGGATCCAGGAGCCGGGGTGCCCTGCTTGACGGCAAGGTTGGCACGTCCAAGACACCCGCAGTGTAGACATGGAGATCTGTGTGCTGTCAACCCTGCATGCATGGGGTGGGGTTTGGAAGGGGGCGGAGTGCAGCTAGGGTACTTTCTAGAAAGTTCTGAGCTCGGACTTCCACCCAGCCATCTGGAGTTCTCTCTAGATCCTTCCACAACAAGGAAGCCGTTCCATGCAGTTTGTTTCCAGAAAGGCAGCTTGTTGCCACAGAGAAGTTGGAGACCAGGGAGTGCCCGGGCAGTCTCCCACCGCTGCCCGGCCTATCCCAGTGTCCCTTCTCGTCCCTTGGCTGGACACAGGCTCCCGTCTTCTCCTTGCCCTGCCTCCGTGCTCCCAGGGCCTCCCTGGAGACGTGTCAGAGAGGAGTTCCTCTCCTGTTGGCTCTGTTCTTTGGGTCTCTTTCTGTGTTCATCCTCCAGATTCCTTTCCGGCGTGCAGTTAGGGACTTAAAACTGCCGATGCTTATTTTTAATTATCTCTTCCCTCCGTTGGAATGTGACCTCATTTGCAGCGCAGGCCTGTTTCTCTGGCATGCCAGCGCCCTGGAAATTGCCCACCACACACAGATATTGTGACGACTCGAGCCTGGGATCAAAGAAGGGGGCGGGAGAGGGGAGCAGAAAAATGAAACAACAAAAAGTAGTTGACTCCCGAGAGTTCTCAGATGGGGGGGGGGGGGAGCTGGCCCTCCCGGGAAAGAGAGGCCTGGCCTGCTTCTCCAGGGACAGGAAGAATGTCCGGCCACCCTGTGAGGTGACAGTCGCTCTTGCAGAGGGGGGATGAGGCAGAAGTGAGAGCATCCAGTGAGGATAGAGTGAGGGGTGAGGATAGAGCTGAGGGCACCAGGAGGCTGGTTCAAAGGGCTGGAGTGTTATCAGGTGCGTACTTAAATCCTGGGCTTGATCCCTGACACCCCAAGCTCTATTGTGAAATCCCCCCCTCCCCCATCAAAAAATAGATTGCAGAAGGCAGGTCGACGCAGAAGCACCAGATTCTGGCTATTGTAAATAGTGCTGCAATAAACATACAAATGCAGATGTCATTTCTTTTTTTTTTTTTCTTTTTGGGTCACACCCAGCGATGCTCAGGGCTTACTCCTGGCTCATGCACTCAGGAATTCCTCCTGGCGGTGCTCAGGGGACCATATGGGATGCTGGGAATCGAACCCATGTCGGCCATGTTGGCTGCATGCTAGGCAAACACCCTACCTGCTGTGCTATCGCGCCAGCCCCCGCAGATGTCATTTCTACTGAATATTTTTTTGCAGCTCTGGGATATATTCCCAGAAATGGTATTGCTGGGTCAAATGGGAGCTCGATTTCTAGTTTTTTGAGAAACGTCCATATTGTTTTCCAGAAAAGGCTAGACCAGTCGGCATTCCCACCAGCAGTGAAGGAGAGTCCTCTTCTCCCCATATCCATGCCAACACCTGTTGATTTTGTTCTTTTGGAGGTGCGCCAGGCCAGTCTCTGTGATCTGGAAAAAAACCAAGTGCCAGAGAACAGATGACTGGTTAAAGAAACGTTGGTCCATCTATACAATGGAATACTATGCAGCTGTTAGAAAAGATGAAATCCTGAAATTTGCATCTAAGTGGATCGACATGGAGGGAGAGAGAGTATCATGCTAAGTGAAATGAGTCAGAGAGAGAGAGGGACAGATGTAGAATGACTGGACTCATTTGTGGAATATAAAGTAACAGAATGGGAACCTAATACCCAAGGATAGTAGATAAGGGCCAGGAGGATCGCTCTACGGTTGGAAGCTTGCCTCACGTGCTGGGGCAAAAGGCAGCTGGGATAGAGCCCTTAAGGCTGGCCACTAAGTAAATGATGCCTGGAGGACTCACTTGGGATGGGAGATGTGGGCTGAAAGTAGACTATGGACCAAACATGATGGTCGCTTAGTACCTGTATTGCAAACCAGAAGGAGAGAGTAAGAGACACATGCCTGCCCCCGGGGTGGGGGGGAGGGAGAGGAGGAGTTACGGGAGGAATACTGGGAACATTAGTGGAAGAGAATAGGCACCAGTGGAGGGATGGGTACTGGATCATTGTATAAAGCACAGCGGGTAGGGCGCTCACCTTACAAGCGGCCAACTTGGCCAACCCGAGTTCGATTCCTCCGCCCCTCTCGGAGAGCCCAGCAAGCTACCGAGAGTATGCGATATGCCAAACACAGTAACAACAAAGTCTCCAATGGAGAAGTTACTGGGCCCGCTCGAGCAAATCGACGATCAACGGGAGGGCCTTTACCTTTACCTTTACCTTTACCTTTACCTAATCACAAAAGTTTGTAAAACTGTAACTGTATCTCACAGCGATTCATTAAAAAAATAATAATAAAATGCAATGCTGAAAAGAAAAAAAAATAAGCAAAAGCACTGGACCATCTGCAGAAAGGGCCCGACATGCCCCTTCCCAGCTCATGTGGGTGACTCATTTTTTTTTTAGCATTTTTAAAAAAAATTTTATTAGTGAAACACCATGAGGTACAGTTGTAGATTTACAAATTTTTGTGCTTGGGCTTCAATTATACAATGATCAAACACCCATCCCTTCACCAGTTCCCATTTTCTACCACCACGGATCCCAGTATCCCTCCCACCCCCCCATCTACCCACCCCATCCTGCCTCTGTGGCAGGGTATTCCCTTTTATTCTCTCTCTCCTTTTGGGTGTTGTGGTTTGCAGAAGAGGCGTTGAGTGGAAATCATGTTTGATCTATAGTCTACTTTCAGCATGCTCTCCCAGGGGTGCTCAGGGGTGCTAGCTATGCTCCATGCTGAGGAATCACTCCTGATGGGCTTGGGAGGATCTGGGATCGAATCTCGACTGGCCAGGTTTGACCATATGCAAGGCAAACACCCTACTGCTGTATGGTGGTTGCTGTTTCTTTACCAACGACAGTCACAATCCCGTCCCCTGCCTCCTTCCTCCGATATCAAAGTGACAAAAGCCTGTGACCATCGAATGTCTGCTTCTTGAGCAAAGCTCCTCTTTCCTGAACTCCCATCTGGCTCTGAAACACCCTGGCCACCGACTTCACAATCCAACAGTACTGGCATGGTGCTCCTGGGGGTCTTTGCGGGGTTCCAGGATGATCTTAGAACTTGGTAAGGGGCCTCATGGCGCTTATATGTAGGAGATGGTTACTTGCCAACACACATGGAACAGATTTGTTTTCTGCTGGGCCTGCGTCTTTCTTTCAAGCTGCGAAATGAGAGGGTTGACCAGCTGGCTCCGAACCTTTCTGTATCACGTCCACTTCCTGCGGTTCTTGAGCTTTCTTGAGCACTCGCTGGGACTTTACTTGTTGGGTGGACTCTAGCAGAAATATAGGGGAGAAGAGACGGTTCTGGGAATTCGTCCTGGGGTTCTAACTTAGTTGCTCATTGGTCCCGAGAATGCTTTTTTTTTTTCTTTTTTTCTTTTTGGGTCACACCCAGCGATGCACACAGGTTTCTCCTGGCTCACGCACTGAGGAATTACTCCTGGCGGTGCTCAGGAGACCATATGGGATGCTGGGAGTCGAACCCAGGTTGGCCACGTGCAAGGCAAATGCCCTACCTGCTTTGCTATGGCTCCAGCCCCTGCTCAGGGGGTCCCTCCCATCTCTCCTTGGTGAGCTGGACTGGAGGGTTGATTCAAGGAATCAAGGGTTTGTTGCTGCCCCGGTGGATCCTCTAGTGCCAGGGACTACCCGGGTCACCCCAGGGGTGCTGTGAGGGGGGCATGTGGTATGAAGATCAAATGGGTCCTCGCTCCCCTGCTGTCCCCCCGGGGGCCCTGGGCTGCAGCTCTCGGGGAAGGCGTTGCTCTGGGAGTCTGAGACAGAGACGGTGTCCTGGACTGATTCCCAGTGAGCGCTTACTCACCGGGAGTCGTTTATGATAAAGGGCGCCGCGGTCTCTCCTCCACCCTCTCTGAAGTGCATTATCGTTGGTGGCTTGCTCTGACCTTGTCTCTCCCCGCCTCGCATGAGGAAGAAAAAAAAAAATCACATGTAATTCCTTCCCAGGCAGTTTGCAAAACCCAAGGCAGGTGCTGAGTGATCCCCTGTCCTCGGAGACCCAAACTTTAGAGCTCTGGGTTGCCATAGGAACCTTGTCATTAGTGTTTTGCAGCTGGAGGCCTGTCAGGGTCACGGGTTGTTGAAAAACCCTTTGGGGTGAATGCAGGGTCTGGGCGTGGGAGTGTGGGCTCAGGCCTGGGTGCGGGGTTGTGCTGGAGGTGTGGGAGGGGAGGGGGGTGCCAAGCGGCTGCTGCTTTCATCCAATCAGGGGCCAAGAGCCTTTTGAATCGTCTCCCCCACCCCCCTCCACTTGGAATCAGTCTTAATTGTTCAAGGATTGAAATAGGGGAAGTGTGTTAGTGATATTATTCTTAAAAAAAAAAAAGCAGGTTATAGAGCATTAAAGGAGGGGTAAGGTTCCTGTGGCAGAATTGAGGATGATGATGAATTTCAGAGGATGGTTAAGAGGAGAAGGGGGAGGAGGAAGAGGAGGAGGAAGAGGAAGAGGCGGAGCAGGAAAAGGAGGAAGAGGAAGAAGAGGAAGAGGAAGAGAAGGAATCGAAAGGGGAGGAGGAAGAGGAGGAGGAAGAAAAGGAACAAGGAGGAGGATGAGGAGAAGGAAGAGGAAAGGGGAGGAGGAGGAGGAGGAGGAGGGAGTACAAGGAGGAGGAAGGGAGGAAGTGGAAGGGAATGAAGAGGAAGAGGAGGAGGAAGATGAAGAAAAGGAAGAGGAAGAAAAGGAAGAGGAGAAGAGATGGGAGAGAAACAGGAGGAGAAGGAAAAGGAGGAGAAGCAGGAGGAAGAAAAGGAAAAAGGAGGACGAAGAGGAGAAGGAAAAGGAAGAGGAGGAGGAGAAGGAGGAAGAGGAGGAGGAGGAGGAGGAGGAGGAGGAGGAGGAGAAGGAGGAGGAGGAGGAGGATTCCATCCCGGGCTCTGCTGTGTTCCTCAATGTACAATGTACACACACAAACACACATACACACACGCACATGCACACGCACATGCACACACACACGCCCTTTCTCACTGGTGTGGTGATGCTCAGGGGTCTGCACATGCCTGGGTGTGGTACCGGCTAAGAATCACACATCTGGTGGTGGTGATCGTAAGGGTCGCATTCCCTTTGCCTCCACCAGGGGCCACACTCTGTACTTGAGGTGTTTGCTGGGGATCCCGGTGGTGCTCACGTATGTTCACCGGGGGCCACAATTAATTGCGTTGCTTGCAGTGGAGGGTGGGGTAGGGGGGAAGGGAGGTCTCCTTGCCTTGATTGTGGTCACAAGCCTCACCAGAGATCACGCTTGGGAGATGTGGAGGCAATGGGGACTTGAACTCATGTCCCGCATGGCAGATGTTCTGAGCAACTCCTTGAGACTCTCAAATTTGAATCTTTCTTTTTAAAAGAATGATCTCCCATTGGGACATGGATTATTTCCGGGTAATAATAAGCTTTTCTGCAACACAAGTAAACTTAAGAAGCCATTGCTCGGTGGATGGGTGTCTGTAGGAAGCATTTTGCAAACTGCTTGGGGAGCGGAAAGGAAGAACGGTCCGTCTGGGAAGGGGCGATCGATCCAAGGCTGGCCAACCCGCAGTGGGAAACGGCAGCGAAATGAGTCCACTCGTCATCAGAGTCATTGAGAGGAGAGGAAACGATGGAGCGATGACCTCGGGTGTCAGCTGATATTACGGACTTAGTTCCATCCCCCGTTCCCACCCCCGAGCTTGGTACTGGCTTCGTGGTTCCATTTTTCACAGTCTTTTATCTCTTTTTGGTAAATGGATGGAACAACTCTTTGAGATCGGATGAGGGATTTGCTTCAAAGTCAACTCAAGGATGAGGGGATGGGTGGGCTCAAGGTCAGCCTGGAGAGCCTGGACCAGACTGTGGGTGCTGAATCCGCGGAATAGAGGAAGGAGCTCTCTTTCTTGTTTTGGGTGCATTTGACATGTTTTTTCTGGGAATGAAGCAACATCCCTCCCCCCCCCCCCCCCCCCGGAACACACGCAAGCACAAGCTAATGTTCTACCTCCGAGCTCCCGTCCCAGCGACATTAGGCAATTTTTCTAATAAAAGTGTCCCATGAGATGATAATTGAATCCCTTCTACTCCCTAGAGATGGGCATTGCACTCTCCAAAGAACAGAAGCCTAGAGAGGGCGGACGATGGGCCCGGGGTCACACAGTCGGCAAATTGCAGAGCTCCAGAGACTTCAACTTAGAGATGTTCCTTAAGGCAGCTTCGCCTTTCTGCTCCTACTCATCCTTCTTATTTAATTATTTATTTTTTATTAGTGAAACACCATAAGGTACAGTTGTAGACTTACAAATTTTTGTGCTTGGGTTTCAATTGTACAATGATCAAACACCCATCCCTCCACCAGTGCCCATCCTCCACCACCACGGGTTCCAATATCCCTCCCACCCCCCATCCCCCCATCCCACCCTGCCTCTGTAACAGTACATCCCCTTTTGTTCTCTCTCTCGTTTTTGGGTGTTGTGGTCTGCAAAAGAGGCATTGAGTGGCAAACATGTTCAGTCCATAGTCTACTTTCGACATGCATCTCCCCTCCTGGGAGGATCCTCCAAACACCCTTTATTTGGTGCTCCCTTCTCTATCTGAGCTGCCCTTTCCTCTAGAATGCCCGGCTGGCCACTAAGCTATGGAGTAATCCTCCTGGTGCTGATCTCGGCCACTCTTGGGTATTAATCTCATATTTTGTTACTTTATATCCCCCAGATGAATGCAATCTTTCTATGTCTGTCCCTCTCTTTCTGACTCATTTTGCTTAGCATGATACTTTCCATGTAGCACCACTTGGGTATAAATTTCACGACTTCATCTTTTCTAACAGCTGCATAGTACTCCACTGTGTAGATGTACCAGTGTTTCTTTAACCAGTCATCTGTTCTCGGGCACTCAGGTTTTTCCAGATTCTCTCTATTGTAAAGAGTGCTGCAATGAACAAACACCTGCAGATGTCACTTCGACTGTACTTTTTTTGCCTCTCTGGGATATATTCCCAGGTCCTACTCATTCTTCGTGAAACCTGCCCAGAGCCCCCCCACCCCCCCACCCCCCACACCGGGAAGTTCCGCTTCCTGGTTTGCAGTGAGGCCCTCCTTCTCTGGGTTGAAATCATTCCCCTGGCTTGCAGCACTCCCAGGAGAAAGCACCGTGGAGTCTGCTCTGGCTGTGGGCTCCGGGCTCTCTTCCGAGACTCGGGCTGGTTGCACCTCTGCCAGGATCTGCCAGGAGCCGCGTTGCAGGAGGAAGACATTGAAATTGGGGGCATGAACGGTCTCCCTGGGACGCTCCGGGAGCTGCGGGGCCCTAAGATTGCACACTTTGTCATTTTTAAGGCTTGTTTCACCTGCTGCTCATCCTCCTTTGCCTTCCAACACAGCTCCGAGCCACGGGGGGGGTGGGTGAGATGCAAGAGTTGGGTCCATCCTTTGGGGGAGGGGGTGAAGGGGGGGGCATCGACACAGGTGGGCACTCCGGGGATCGGGTTTGGGGGGTTTGTAGCTGGTTTGTGGCTGTTCCCTCCCATCCCTCTCACTCTTCCTTATCCAGATACTCACCGAGGGCAGAAGGCGATGCTGAGAAAAAAAGTAGGAGACTCTGGTGGGGTGTGACTGCCAGAACTCAGCGTTGCTTTTGTGTATCTCTGTGTTAGTGGGGGACCGGTGGTGCTTCTGTTTTGTTGCTGTGTTCTCACCTCAACTCTGCAGGGAAATTCTCCTTTCTTAATCAGGAACATTATCTCCTCAGGAGCAGATTTTCCTCTCTAGAACTCTCTTTACTTCAGTCTCTTGAGTTTGACATTTAGAACAAGCCCACTCCAGGGGCCAGAGAGATCATTCAGAGGGGAGGGCGTTTGCCTTGCATGCAGCTGACCTGGGTTTGAATCCCAGCATCCTTTAGGGTCCCCCAAGCACCACCAGGAGTGATCCCTGAGAGTAGAGCCAGGAGGAACCCCTGAGCACTGCCTGGTGTGTCCCTCACCCCACCGCACCCCAACGCCGCCCCCCCCCCCCCCACCAAACCACCTGCTTTAGCACCAGGAACTGTACTTAGAACTCATCTCAGGATTGACATTTCCCCCATTGAAGGCATCGCGCAGTAGTTTCATCTTTAATGAGCACCTACTCTATGCTCTGGCTCTGGAGTTCAGAGAGGGCATCACTCGTGCACACTCGTGCACCATTCTAATACATGATTCACAGTCTGAGTATTCTAGTTCAGTGATTGAACAGTGAGGTCTTCAAGCTGAATTAAGTTGCACCCTGGCTTCTGGCCTCTCCATGAACGTTTCACCAGCGTTTGGTTATTCGATTCTTGCAACACCCCTGAAAGGGAGAGTTACCTCCAGTGACCGACCCCCGCCTCCAGGGGTGCACTGAGCCCAGGGAGGTCTGTGATCAGCCTGAGGTCTAGAGCACTAGGAGTAAGTGACTCAGAGTGGGGCTTGATGGCAGGCCACCATCTCCCTAGCACCTCACTTAACACCACGCCCTCCTGGATGGGCACTGACTTCTGGAGACCCCCTGCAGGAAGAATGAACTCGGCCACTGAGACAAAGGTGTGAGCAGAGAGCTGGCAGAGGATCGGAGACTCAGTGCCCGCTCAGGAGAATGGAAAAGGGCAGAAAAATCCACGGGGGCTTCCTGGAAGAGGTGAAACCAGGCCAGGTGGGACCTCTTTTGGTTGTAGTAAAAGAGCATGTGTCCTGACCCAGGGAGATAATAGAGTGGTTACGGTGTTTGTCCAGCCCACACCTGCCTAGGGTTCCGTTCCTGCCACCGTGTGACCCTCAGATCATCACTCCATATCGCCCTGGAGGTTCCCAGGTGTGATGCCAGGGTGACCCCAGATATCTTGAGCATTGGAGATCCAAGCAGATCGCACATCTTTCAGCCCCGGTGCAGAACCGCTAGCCCAGCCGACTAAGAATCACCAAAAGGGCCCCTGGGCTTCCTACCTGCCTCCACCCACATTAATAATAAACAGACTGCATTCTCGGTGCCTCAGTTTACAGTTCAGGGGCCGAGCCGTGTGCGATGACATGGAACATCAGCGTCGGTCACTCACCAAATCTGTATTTGTTGTCTCTCTCTCCACGGGGTTCCTCCGCGTTGCTTTGTGGTCATCGTCATCATCACACAGTGCAAAGGGTCATGCCTCGGTGGAAATCCCACGCTGTGGCACCAGGAGAGGTCACAAGGTCAAATCAGGGGGGAGCCCCTCACTCCACATGTGGGGTGAAGCCAAGGCTCCCATGCTGGACCCCTCCATGCAGAGGAAGGGGCTCTACCCCCGAGCCACATCCCCGGACCCTCGGTGACATATATGAAGACTCGCTCGGATCAATATATAACAATCCCACGAAATTTGTCATTTTCCCCTGTAAGCCGGCAGAGCTACCCGTTTCATTTAAAAAGCAATGGCAAATCTATTTTTAATTTTATTTTTTATTAAACTCCCTCCCCCATCCCCCCGTGCTTGAGATTCTAATCTCGAAACTGAATAATAGGCGTCGTTTTTCGAGGTGCCAATAGCTGCGGCGAGGGCCTGCCTGCATGGAGGGTGCTTAATAAACAGGGTCTGGTACTTTCTAGCAGGGTCGGGACAAAAATAGGTCAAAAAGCGTTTCCTGTTTCTTTCCGAGTACCGCATTCTGACTTTCCAGATGGCGAGGAAACCGTTCAGAGCTATAAAAGGATTTTGACTTAGATAATGGTCACCTTGTTTAATTTCACAAAATTTATATTGTGTAGAAGGAACTTGGCTGCCTTTGAACGTCTGCGGGTCGTTGATCAATATTTGAGAATGTTACTTACAATCAGGAGATCCCGTTTAGAAGTGTGTGTGTGTGTGTGTGTATGTGTGTGTGTGTGTGTGTGTGTGTGTGTGTGATACTTAACTCCCTGCATGCTTTTGTTTTTTTGTTTCATTTTATGTTTATTTTTTGGGCCACACCCATCAGTGCTCACAGGCTACTCTTGGCTTTGTGCTCAGGCGGTGATCAGGGGAGCCATGAGTCTTGCCAGGAATTTGAATTGGGGTCAGCCCCATGCCATGCAATGACCTTGACTCCAGTCCTAGCTAACCCCTGCTCCTCTGTGCTACTCTTTTTCGTTTGTTCTTTTCTACCATACCCGGTGATGCTCAGGCTTGACTCCCAACTCTGGGCTCAGGAGTCACTCCTGTCAATACTCGGGGGACCATATACTGTTGAGGATAGAACCTAGGTGGGCCACATGCCAAGCATGCTCCTTAACCATTGTACTATCTCTCTGGCCCTGCATCTTAAAGGACGTGTGACTTCTCTTTGGAGCACTTGATTTCAGCAGACTGTGTTTGAGTCCGGATTTGATCCCTTAGAACACGTGTGACTTCGGGTTGGTGACAGCCCATCAGGCTCACCTTGGGCTATTCCAGTTAAGCAGCTCTTTACTCTAGTTGGTTTTTTATTATTTTTTTCCACTGGCTCGCTACCTTTCTGCTTACAAACTTGAGGGAAGCTGATGTTGCATCTGACTTCCGGGTGTCTGTTATTCCTGAGGACTGTGATTTGTCTGGTCGCATAGCCAGATGTTGACCGAGACAACACGTGTGTTTTCCATCAGCTTTGAATCTGAGTGGATGAGGTTACATACGACATAACCTGTCCCCTGTCCGCCGTCTTTCCAGAGTTTGACCTCTGAGGATGAAGCAAGTATTGTTAGCGATGAAGAGAACCGGGGTCTTCTTCCACCCAGAGCACACCTTGCCTGCAGTTAGATTGACCTTTTCTCTTCCAAGGTCATCATCATCATCACTGTCATCCCATTGATCATCGATGTGCTCGAGCGGGTGCCAGTAACATCTCCATTCATCCCAGCCCTGAGATTTTAGCAGCCTCTCCTTACTCGTCCTTCCCGATGCTGCCATATTGGAGGCTCTTTCTGGGTCAGGGGCATGAGACCCGTTATTGTTACTGTTTTTGGCATGTCAAATACATCACAGGGAGCTTGCCAGGCTCTGCTGTGTGGGCGGGATACTCTCAGTAGCTTGCCGGGCTCTCTGGGAGGGAGAGCTTTAGTATATGTGTCTGAAAAAAATATATATATGCATATATATATGCATACACTTCCCTCTATGATTTGTTGCCTACTGTCTGAACTCCATCAAATATGTGGTAATTATGGGAAATGTGTAGGGAGTATCTTATGATGTGTCCAGGAATATATTCACTCATATGGGCTGGAGCGATAGCACAGTGGTAGGGCGTTTGCCTTACAAGTGGCCAACATGGCCGACCCGAGTTCGATTCCTCCACCCCTCTCGGAGAGCCCGGCAAGCTACTGACAGTATCTCACCCGCACGGCAGAGCCTGGCAAGCTACCCATGACGTATTCCATATGCCAAACATAGTAACTACAAGTCTCATGATGGAGTCGTTACTGGGCCCGCTCGAGCAAATTGATGAACAACAGGAGGACCATGACCGTGACCATGTGAAGCTTGGTCCAAGTATGTGGAAAACAGCCTGGAGCGTGGCGGTGGTTTTGTTGTGGAAGTTTTCAACTACAAAGGCTGCCTGGGTCCCTTGGGACAGGGAGGTCATAAGCCACTAAAAATTATCTGTTTAGAAGTTTTTTTTTTTTGGGGGGGGGCACTTGCAACTGGACAGGCTCCCGCTGCTTTGTGAGTTTTTTTTTTTAACTCCATCTGTAAGAGCAAAGAGTCATGCAAGCAATGGTCCTTCACCTGAAGTTGCCATAAAGCAGAAGGTGGGTGATAGATCCAAGAGTATTTTCAAAGCGGTATCACCAGCCCAGATATTGGGTATTTGCAGGTTAACGATGCACCTACCTTTTAAGCCAAATTTCAGCTTTGTTCTTCTGAGCCAGGGTGCCATCACTTAGCTCTGCAGATCAAAGCTTACAGGAGAGATTAGACTGTGTTATTAACTCTCAAAGTGTTTTCCCAAAGCAAGTTAGACTCCAAAAATAATTTCAAATGAATATATGTAAAAGCACTTCGTATAGACTCAATGTCAAGCTGTTAAAGGATTCCTTATTTTTAGGACCACGTTTTTTTTTCTTTTTCTTGAACTAGATTCTTTTTCTTTCTTCCACTTTTTTTTTTAAATGTGTGTGTATCTGACCTCTATTAATTTTTTCCATTTTTCAGTGGGAGCTATCCCTTTTAGGTTAATACTTATTTGGTGTTTGCCAACTATTTTGCATCACTTAATCGCTTAATCACTTAACTTCCCATTAATCGTCAATTTGCTCGAGCGGGCGCCAGTAACATCTCCATTTGTCCCTGTCGCTTGCTAGTGTAGCCCAATGGCATCTGTTCGCTCTAGGAACATGAAGAGCCTCAAACCGATCGTTCATGATCTTGATGAAGAAGTCTGACCATCTGGTAGGTGGGTGGCCACGCGGTCTTTTGACATCCCGTGGAATCCAGTCGGTAACAGCTCTAGTCCAGCGGTCGTCTTTAAATCTCATTACATGACCAGCCCATCTGATTTTCGACACCTTGGCAAATGAGACAGCGTCCCTGATTCTTGATCGTCGACGGATGTCGGAACTCCGGATTCTTTCTCTCATTTGAGTGAAACGTGATATTCCAAGCATAGCTCTTTCAATTCCTCTTTGGGAGACTATTTTGCATATTAAATAGAATACTTCTGTATTTAAGCACAAAGGAGGGTAGACTCCAAACCTGGAAAACATGTGGTTATGTGATAGCCACATCATACTTGTTTTATGGGTCTGTATCATTCTTCTGCACCCCAAAATTAAAAAAAGTGGCCTTAGGGAATTGTTCAAGTAGTGAAGCATATGGCTGGCCTGTGTGACTCCCCAAGCTGGGTGTCTCGAACCACTCAACTGTGCTCAGAACTGACTCCTGCCTCTGTGCTCAGGAATCTCTTCTGACGTTTCTCTGAGGATCATAATATGGTGACGAGGGTCAAACCCAGGTCAGCTATGTGCAAGGCAAGTGCCCTGCCTGCTGTACTATTTCTCAACCCCACCCCCCCAACACCCACAAGCTGCCTTTTAAAAATTCTTATTCTCCTAGATATTTTTTTTTCCCGCTCTCAGTAGATCTTTGTAATCTGTACAAATTTGGAGAGAATTTCTTTTGGGGGTGTGCTGAAATAGGTCTAGACAGTCAACAAAAAAGATAAAGGGGGCCTTTCTCTGCCATGTGTTGAGAAAACATCCTTTAGGTCTTTTTTCCTTGTCTTTGTTGTACCCGGGTGTTCGGGTCACAGCGTGAACAAAACAGTCAGAGAGACCGTCTTGCAAGTGCAAAGGAGTTTTATTCCAGTTAACTGGACTTGACACTCTCACCCACAGAGTCTCTTGATCACGACCCCAACCTCCATGTGCAAGCAGTTTACATAGGTTCCAAGGTTGAGCAAGCGTTATGATAATAGTGATCAAGCAACAGTCGTCAACTACTAGTCAACATTTGATAACAGTTAGTCCATTTCTGGTTGTTCCAAAAAATGGACATAGTAACAGTTAGCCAGTTTGTAGTCATTCTAAAACAATGGCCATAGTGACCCCTCATGACCAATCAGATGATCTAGCAGTTCCTTATCAGAAATTACCAGTTCAGTTTCTGGGAAACAGAAACTTAGGCCTAGTCAAAATTTAATGTTAGCTGCGGCCTGTCATGGCTGCATTCTGGCTCTAAACTTGGCTTTCGGGTACCTAACATCTGGTAGTAGAACCGCGGGCTGGACTTTTTTCCTGTGTTGTTGGTGGTGGTGTTTGCTTTTTCCCAGTGTCTGGTATCTAGCCCATGTCCTGTGTATTTTATCTACTTCATTTCCTTCCTGGCGATAGATTTTTCCTCTGCAGGAAGGCACCATTCCTCTTTCCTTCACCAATAGAAATGAAAGTATGTCCCGGAGAGATGGGACTGGACGGAGGGACGTCTAGGAAAGAACTTGTCATGTTTACCACTGTCTGCCATCAGGAAGGGCTGTATCAGGGGGCAGCTGAAATCTCTGCCAAGGGCTTTCCTTAGGGGGTCAGAGAAGGAGCATTGGGTGAGGTTCTTGTGGTCCTGTGAGCCCGTGAAGCTTAAACAGCAGATACTTCAGCTAAGGAGTTTGGACTTGTAGAATGTCAGGGGGACCTTGACTTCCAGACCACCACAGGGAATGATCCTGGACACTCAGTTCAGCCTTTGCACGCTTGCAGACTGTCACTGGCCTGTGAATTAGCAATTGAAAAGCACTCCGCAGAGATGAACAAACTACAGCCTCTCCCACCCCCCACCCCCTCCTTTTTTTGTGGCTTATTATCTTAGAAGGGTTTTCAGTTTTCTTGCAAGGACTTCCTGGGAGGGGCTGGGAAGCGGCGATTTACGTAAATTTACCTGACATTTACATAGCCCCACCCCACGCATGATCAAGTGTCCTGCATCCCTGTTGATGCTATCACCCACCCTGCATTCTGAGGCCCTAGTGGGGTCAGTGCAACTGAGACCACCAAACAGCTGCGCAGCCTCAAACGTTTCCTTTCTGGCCTTTCCCCTGGAAGTTGGCTGCTCCGTGCTGCCCCTTGGACCCCATGGGGAATGGTCATGTTTGCAGCACTTGGGTAAAGGACAGCCCCTTGCAGAGACCAGGCTGGCTGGGCGCTTTGGTGCCATCTGTGGCTGTTGGTTACCCCTGGGACCATTAGTCCTGGTGTAGCTTCTTGGCGCTGCCTCGGGTCCCCTGTGCCGGGACTTACTGCCCAGAGGGGCTCTTTTGGCCACTTACAAGTGCTTTCTGCATAGCCACACGCCCTCCTTGGCGCTCTCTCTCTCTCTCTCTCTCTCTCTCTCTCTCTCTCTCTCTCTTTGCTTTTGCCTTGAATTTGCTTTTCTTGAAGCTGTTCTGGGCAGCGACAGAGGTGCTTGTTTAAAAAATAAATACAATTAAGGGGACTGAAGAGATGATACCGGGGACAGGCGCTTGCCTTACATATGGCCAACCTGGGTTTGATCCCCACCTAGGGTGCCCCGAGCACCACCAGGAGTGATCCCTGAGCACAAAGCTGGGAGTAACCCCAAAGCACCGTTACCAGTGTGGTCCCAAAACAAATAAATAAAATTGGAGGCCTTGGGCGATTGTTTGGTCATCAGGGGTATGTGCCTGACATAGCCAGGATCTGAGTTCAGGCCCTGACGCTGACCATATGACACGTCCTCCCCACCATGTGCCACGGGGTCTGGCTCTGGTGGCCCTGAGGCTTGTCGGATTCGCCCTGTCGACCCCCAGCACCACCAGACTCTGAGTGTTGAGTTGCCTGGCCCACCCAGTTGGAGCATTGCTCCGAAGTGTGGCCTTTTCCCCGCAAATGCTCACTCTAAGAACACATGGTGCAGAATGATTCCAGTCTGGCCAAAGAACAGAGTTCAAATGCAGATTCAGCACTCACCTGGCCCCGGACCAATAGCGGAGCTTCTTCCTGTCATCTTGAAAGGACACACAGACACACACACATACACATCCATACACCGCATATGTGTTTTCACACACACGCACACATGCACCACATGCCACATGGGCTTGCGCACACAGACACACACATACACACACGCACACACTCACAAACACACTACATGTGTGTGTGTACACACACGCACACATATACCACATACCACGTGGGCTTGCACACACAGACACACATATACATACCACACGCATACACACACGCACACACACACTGCATGTTTATGAGCACACACACATATACAACACATACCGCATGTTGCGTGTGCACACAGACACACACACCACACATACACACCTGCACACCTGCACACATACATATACCACATGTACATGTGCGCACACATGCACACATAAAACACATACCACATGTGCATGCACACACACACACACACACACACACACACATACCCCTTGAGGAAATTTCCTGAATTCCACCTGTTCAGAAGCCAGTTCCAGACACCTGCTCAGGCCATCCCAGGGTCACGACAGCCGGGAAAAAGTGGCACGGGGTCTTGTCCCACCACTGCTGGCCTTGTCCCTACCTCCCTCGCCACGAAGCTGAGGTCTTGTTCATCTGAGTAGACCCTCTTGAGTGTCTCATGTCTGGCCTGGGGTCATGGCCTGTGTCTGGCTGGCTTGCTTTTATCCCATCTCCATTCCACACCCTCCCCTGCCCCCTTGTGACTCTCTCAACTTCTTCTGCTTTCAAGATGACAGGATGAAGCTCTGCTATTGGTCTGGGGCCAGGTGAGCGCTGAATCTGCATTTGAACTCTGTTCTTTGGCCAGACCGGAGTCATTCTGCACCATGTGTTCTTAGAGTGAATGAAGGATCGCAAGTGTTTGCGGGGTCCCCCAGCGCCCCTTCTTAGCTGCCCTGTGCAGCAATGCAGTCCGAGTGCTGGGAGATCAAATTTCCAGCTGCTGTTTCTTAAAAGCTACCTGGTGCATTAGCAAGCATCCCACCCCATCCAGGGCAGGATGGAGGGTGCGGGGGGGGGGGGGGGGGGGGGGATGGGGAGAGTTGCGGGACCTTTGTGGCTGAATTGTAGGCAGCAGCGCAATAGATTCCTAGATTCCTGCTGAGGCAGCTCCGAGCCAGCCAGCCGGGGAGGTAGATCTGGCCGGTTTGCACGGACTCAGCCACTGTGAAGTGCAGAACTGAGAATGGAAATAAAACACTTCAAGTTGCCACAGATTTGCGTAAATGCCTCTCTCGCTGGAAAATATTATACTGGCATAAAAGCCTTTAGAAACATTCAATGAGAAGGCTCACGGAAGCACCAGCTATCAAGTGAAATTCTGCTCCATCCCGTTCGGCGAGAAGTTCGCCTGGCAGAGGATGCCCGCTGTTGTATGGATTCTCACCCGGGCGAAGGAAAAGAAGAAAACATTCTTTGGACTCTGGAAACAGATTTGACCTCAGACTCGAGAGGAGGCATTATCCTGCATCAGAAATGGGAACGGATTCATGTCTGACACCAGGGTTTCCTTGCTGGAGCTTGTGAACACCAAGAAACTCTTGCTTGGGACTTACAACCTGCCGCAGTTGGATTTTTTTTTTTTTTGGCTTTTTGGGTCACACCTGGCGATGCTCAGGGCTTACTCCTGGCTCTGCACTCAGGAATTACTCCTGGTGGTGCTCAGGGGATCCTATGGGATGCCGGGGATCGAACCTGGGTTGCCTGCATTCCAGGCAAACAAATGCCTTACGTGCTGTTTTATCGCCCTGGCCCCCAAGCTAGAATTTCTCATTTATGTTAAGAAGAGTGAAATGAATGAGGCAGGAGCGCTCTGTCCTTGAAGATTCATTTCTGGGGATTAATCATTGTTGAAGGTGTGTGTCATCGGGGGCCTGGGGTCACTCCCGGCAGTGCTCAGGGGACTATCTATAATGTTGAGTATAGAGGTGCTCTCTGCTGCCTGAAAGGCAAGTTCTCTGACCGCTATGGGGACCCAGAAGGGCCATTTTTCTTGATTTTTTTTTCTGAAGTTTTCCTCAGTTTATTTTACTTCTTTAAAAAAAAATTTTTTTTTTAACTGAATCACCGTGAGATGGCCCATTACAAAGCTGTTCATGATTGGGTTTCAGTTATCCAGTGTTCTAACACCCATCCCTCCACTGGTGTGAATTTCCTAGCGCCAGTGTCCCCAATTTTCCTTCCACCCCACCCCCAACTACTCCCCTGCCCACCCCCAGCCTGCCTCTATGGCAGACACTTTTCTCTTTCAGAGAGGATATTTTTAAAGGCTAAGCAAGGAGCTGGTCTGAGTCACTGAGTCATAGGTCGCTGTTTTTTTTTTTTGTTGTTGTTGTTGTTTATTTGTTTGTCTGTTTGCTTATTTTTGCTGGTGGGGAACAACCAGTGATGCTCAGGGCTTCCCCTGGCTCTGCACTTGGATCATTCCAGGCAGGGCTTGGGGGACAACACAGGATGCTTGTGGGGTGTGTTTTTTTATTTTGTTGTTGTTGTTGTTCTTTTGTTTTAGGGTCATCCTGGCAGAACTTACTCCTGGCTCTGTGCTCAGGGTTCACCCCTGGTGATGCTCAGGGGACCATAAGTGGTGCTGGGGGTTGAACCCGGGTCAGCTGTGTGCAAGACAAGTGCCTTCACCCCTGTGATACTCCTCTAGTCCCTCCCTGACTCTTTGGCGGGGGTGGGAGGTGTGTACAGGCTAAGATCTTTCAAGTTTGCCATGAGCAGGAGATGGTATCTTACCAGCTCGCGGGCGAAAAGAAAACAGGGTGTTGCTGTTTGGAGATAGTTACTGAGGAGGAGAAATCAAGGAATGGAGATCTCAATGCATGCAGCAGCCCCAGTAGAGTGGGGGCTTAGAGGTCTAAGATCCTGCGCTGTGTAAGAACAGACAGACAGACAGCAGGTGGTTGGTCACAGTGCAGTTCAAACCCAGGCCATCTGGCACGTGAGCCAGAAAGACAGGATTTTGCCAGCTGTAGGCCTTGGTATCTGTGTGACTGTTGGTTGTCTTGCTTCTCTAGAACTCCCTTCAAGTTCCATCCAGTGTGGTCAGCACGAGTGGGCCCACATCTTTCTGGCCATCGAGGGTGTCCTTGGGAGATTGCATGACTGTGGGCTCCAAGTCGCCGAAGGTGGGAATGGACCCAGCTGCTTTTTATTTTATTTTATTTTTTTGCTTTTTGGGTCACACCTGACAATGCACAGGGGTTACTCCTGGCTCTGCACTCAGGAATTAGTCCTGGAGGTGCTCAGGGGCTGGAGCGATAGCACAGCAGTAGAGCATTTGCCTTGCATGCAGTCAGCCCGGCCGAGCCGGGTTCGATTCCTCCGCCCCTCTCGGAGAGCCCAGCAAGCTACCGAGAGTATCTCGCCCCCATGACAAAGCCTGGCAAGCTCCCCGTGACGTATTCGATATGCCAAACACAGTGACAACAAGTCTCAAAAATGGAGACGTGGGGCTGGAGCAATAGCACAGCGGGTAGGGCGTTTGCCTTGCACACGGTCAACCCAGGTTCGATTCCCAGCGTCCCATATGGTCCCCTGAGCACCGCCAGGGGTAATTCCTGAGCACAGAGCCAGGAGGAACCCCTGTGCATTGCCGGGTGTGACCCCCTCAAAAAAAATGGAGACGTTACTGGGCCCGCTCGAGCAAATCGATGAACAACGGGAGGGTAGTGTTTATTTATTTTTACAGTGTTTTGCTTTTGGGGTCACACCTGACAATGAATAGGGGTTACTCCTGGCTCTGCACTGAGGAATTAGTCCTGGCAGTGCTCAGGGGACCATGTGAGATGCTGGGAATTCAACCCATGTCAGCCTCATGCAAGGCAAACGCCCTCCGCGCTGTGCTATTACTCCAGTTCCCCCCACCCCCAGTTGCTTTAATCGAGGAGCTGAGAGCATCATTGGCCCCCAGCCCGAAGGCCCTTGGTGACTGATGGGCAAATGGTACGTTGCATCTGTCAGCGGGGAGCATGGCTCACCTCCCTGGGACCATTATCTTGCCAGAGCACGTGCGTTTTCGCCTTTCTTCATCTCCTCCCTTTCCTGGGCCAGCTCATCTGTCACTTTCTCAAGCAAGGACCTTGCCCGCCTCCTGTCTTACCCCTGCCAGAAATGGGTGGTTGCGTCTCAGGGACTCTGGGAGCTGCTTGGCTTGGAAGGAGTTAAGCCCAGCCAGGCTGCCTCCTGGGAACCTGTCCCTTTGGATCACTGTTGCTTTTCATCTTCATTATGTTGAATGACAATGCTGTCAGCACCCAGGAGGGGTCCTTGAACAGCCAGATGGTGGCTGGAGTTTTCTGCCACTCATCAGTTTTCATCTGATTGCAGTGCAGGTGCACAGAGGAAAGCCCCCCCCCCCCCCCCACACACAATATCCACGCCCCCACCCCCACCCCCCCACTACCACTGTTCAAGTCTATGCTCAAGAACCCAAAAGGGACCGAGAAGGATGGAAGTATCCCGGGGAGGGACGGCGGTTGATGCATCCCTGCAGTGTGTGCTTATTGAGCACCTATTATGTGCCAGGAGCAGCGGGAGGCCCTGGGGATCTCAGGCAGGAGCCAAGTCCAGTCCCAGCTCCAGTTTGAGCTTCTGTTCCAGTAAGCAAACAAAGGGGAGACTGCCGAGTTCAGGGAGCGAGCACAGGTATACTGCATGGTGGTTCCTGGTGGGGTCTGTCAATGAGAGAGTTCATAGATGGAGCGGCCCAGACCTCCCAGGTCTGTGGCCCACAGAGAAAGCTCTGGACTGCTGGGAAAATCCACTGGGAACATCCTCTGTCCAAGGGCAAGGCACCTGGATCGAAGGAGCTTGTGCACCCTCAATGCTTCTGTTCAGCGTCTCAGGGGCCCGAGTGAGCCCAAGTCATGAGTCTGTCCTCGGGTAAAGAGCGGGAACAGGGCACACATGTCCTCAGACCTAGGGGATGGCGTGGGAGGGCCTCTGCTTGGGCAGGAAGGTTGAGCTTCAGATCCTTTGCCAGCGACACTTGGGCAAGCTGGAGCCAGTGTTTGTACAAGGGTAAAGGTGCGTGCCTTGCACACGACTGACCCTGATTTGAACCCTGCCACTGCCTGGTGTCCCACAAGCACTGCCAGGCATGATCACTAGTTCTGAGCCCTGAGTACTGCCAGGTGTGGCCTCCAAACCACACACACACACACACACACACACACACACACACACACACACACTCTGATGGATGCAGTTCCAAACAACACATCATGCACATACACACACTGCTGGGTGCAGTTCCAAAT
This sequence comes from Sorex fumeus, assembly GCF_029834395.1. Classification (NCBI taxonomy): domain Eukaryota; kingdom Metazoa; phylum Chordata; class Mammalia; order Eulipotyphla; family Soricidae; genus Sorex; species Sorex fumeus. The sequence continues at coordinate 2,138,653 of NW_026606158.1, read as the reverse complement.
AGCACATCATGTGTACACACACACACACACATACACACACTGCTAGGCGCAGTTTCAAATAGTACATCTTGTACACATACACACACATAAACACACACACATACACACTGCTGGGTGCAGTTCCAAATAGCACATCTTGTACACACACAAACACACCCCCCCTCTCCTCTCCCCTCCCCTCTTCTCTCTCGGGTGTAGTTCCAAACAGCACATCATGCACATACTTACATTGCTGGGTGCAGTTCCAAATAGCACACACATGCGCGCACGCACACTCATGTGCACACACACACACATATACACACTGCTGGGTGCAGTTCCAAACAGCACATCTTCTATACACACAAACACACACACACCTACCTGTGGGCACCTCAGGTGTATGTCACAACTCCAGTATAAACTGGTGGATTTCCCTCATGCGAAGGCTTTTCGACAGATGACTCACAGACTCATTATTCTCCCAAAAGATATCGTTTCTGCTCATCAGGACGGAGGAGGTGGTGCTATTTATACGAATGACCCCCACACGGCTGGGGCTAAAATAACACACTGATACATGTATTTGTCTACACCCAATACAGCCCATTTATCTGCCATCATGCTCTGCGTAGGTGAAATCAGAGGCCCTGACTTGTTCCCTGGGACACAGGGTTCTAGGTGCGGTCGTAGATCACAGTGGCCAAAGGAAGTTGCAACCTGGACAACCGTGGTCGGGCTCTGACCTTGTGCTTCCAGGTCATGCCCAAAGGGAGTCACCCCCATCCCTGTTCCTGGCCGGGACGTGGTGGACATCAGGTCTGACGGCAGCCACAGTGGAAGAGCCCCGATTGCTGCTCGCTGGAGGACACCACGTTGCTCTGAGCAGCTTTGGATGGGGTTTCCTTGCTAGAAGTATCACAGGGCAGGAGGTGCCTGAGGGAGGAGATGGGCAGAAAGCCGCCTGAGAAAAGTGCAGTCTGACCTGCCAGAGAGGAGAGTGATGGAAGGTCAGAGAGACCGGTACACAAGAGACAGAAGGTCACAGATCCAGTACACAGGAGCTAAGAGACAGAAGGTCAGAGAGAGCCAATACAGAGGAGCTGAGAGACAGAAGGTCAGAGAGACTCAGTACACAGGAGCCAAGAGACAGAAGGTCAGAGAGCCAGTACACAGGAGCTGAGAGATGGAAGGTCACAGAGACCCGGTCCACAAGGACCAAGAGATGGAATGTCTGAGAGACCCAGTACACAGGAGCTGAGACAGAAGGTCAGAGAGAGCCAGTACACAAGGGTCAAGAGACAGAAGGTCAGAGAGACCCAGTACACAGGGGTCAAGAGATCAAAGGTCAGGGAGACCTGGTACACAGGGACTAAGAGATCAAAGGTCAAGGAGAACTACTGCACGGGACTCTTAAGAGATCCAAGATCAAAGAGAACCACTATATAGGTCTGAGGTCTAAGGTCAGAGAGACCCACTGTATTGGGATCGAAGAGATTGAAGGTCAAAGAGACCAATTACACCTGATCCTTGAGCCCCAAGGTGGAAGAGATCAACTCCCTGGGCCTCAGAGCACCAAGATCGGGCTGATGCTGGGCCCCCTGGAGTGCTCGGCACACCCAGAGTGGCTGTTGTTGCTTTCGTGGTATTTAACCCTCCCCACTGCCTTGGCCAGGCCCCGTGCCAAGGTTGGGATGCACAATTAACCAGGGTCATTAGGAGGAACTTAGAATAAATGTGTTATGTTGATGTTTAGATCAGGCAAGTGTCTTTCCGCTTAGTTACCACTGAACATTTTAGCCACAAAAATGGTGAGCCTTTTGTTCCCTGAAAGACAAACAACCAAACCCTTCCACTTAGATGAAACCCAGCCCACTGCGGCCTCACTGTTGCTGGCTTGCCATATCCTTCCAGCCTTTGATTTTTATTTTTGGTGGGGGGTGGCAGGGGAGTTCCCAGATGATGCTGAGAGGGGCTGGGTGCCACTCCCAGTGATACTCATCCAACGAGTCCTTCAGTGCTCGGCCCCTCGGATCTGGGGCGACTCGGCCTCGTGCTGAGAACCACCAGAGCAGTTCTCGGTGCTGAGTGCCTCCAGGGCTACACCGTATTATAGGTATAGCTGTGTCTGTAATTCGGGGTTCCCAGGCTACTTCTGGAAATGTTTGGGAATCGTGGGAGGGTGTTGATCCTGAGTCCAGCACATGCAAAACCCCATCTCTCCTATTCTCTCTGTGTCTCTCTATCTCTTTTTCGGTTTCTCTCTCTCTCTCTCTCTCCTTCCCTCCCTCCCTCCCAAGCCCTTGATCATTTGGGCTGATTTCGATATAACTCCCTGATTCCGAACTGTCTCCCGTTCATCATGTTCGTGTGTGTTAACAATTCCCAGGAAGGCATTAACAGTTCAGTTCCTCGGATGAAAGTGCATCTGGAAAGATGCCCACAGCTCTCCTTTCTGCTCAGAGCAAGGTGGACTAACACAGCAGCAGAGCTTGGCTGGACTCAGGGAGGGGTCTTGGCACTGTTTGGGAGAGTTCTGCCCAGGAGGTAGGCCATCACGGCCCATTTCGAGACTTCAGTTGGGAGCGTGACTGGGAATCACAAGATTTCTGGAATATCTTGGACTCACTTTTCTGGAGAGCCTCACCATGTCATCAGCTGGGCAGAGCAGTAGACAGACATGGTTTCTATCTCCCAAGGGGCTTTGTTTGTGCTTGTGTGTGGGGGGGAGGGAGAGGGGGGGAGACAGAGATGGTACGGTAAATAAGAAGGAAAAGATGGGATATGGCCCCAGCTCTCAGAATTCATCCTTTTCCTTTCCTGTCTTATTTTCTTAAAATTTTTTTTTCATTGAGATTCTGTGGTTTACAATACGATTTCTTGTGCACACAATTCCAACCCCACACCCCTCACCAACTTCATGAAAAAGAAGTCAGCTTCCTTCAGATGACTTGGATTATTTATGGGGGGACAAAAGTGGCAGACTCAGATTGTTCACCCCTCCAGCCCCCCCCAATACACACACACATGCACACAACACACACACACACACATACACACACACACACACACACACATGTAGCCGGAAGACAGACAGCTGCCTGGTTGGGGGAGATGGCTCAGCCAAGGGGACTGAAGGAGATGAAGTCATGAGTGAAGTGAATCCGATAACTAAGGGATTAATAACAGTAGCTGATCCGTTTCATTAACCCACAGCAAATGATGATCGCTGGGTTCAACTTGCTAAGGACGGCCTGGCACAGCAGGGAGGGCTGCAGGTGGCAGGGAAATTGCAGGCTTTGGAGCAGCTGGTGTGAATGAGCAACCTCCCTCTGACCCCAAGGTTTGGGGTCAAGAGTCTAAACCCTGACCTAGGCAGAGACAGATGCCCCGGCAGGTTCCCTCCTTTCCTCCTGCCAGGGATTATGTGGATGACGTGGCAGAGGGGCAGGGAGGGGGCTGGAGCGATAGCACAGCGGGGAGGGCGTTTGCCTTGCACGCGGCCGACCCGGGTTCAATCCCCGGCATCTCATAGGGTTCCCGAACACCGCCAGGAGTAATTCCTGACGCAGAGCCAGGAGGAACCCCTGAGCATCGCCAGGTGTGACCCAGAAAGCAAAAATAAATAAATAAATAAATAAATAATTCACTGTTCACTGTCCTCCTGTTGTTCATCGATTTGCTCGAGCGGGCCCAGTAACATCTCCATTTTTGAGACTTGTTACTGTGTTTGGCATATTGTGTACGTCACGGGTAGCTTGCCAGGCTTTGTCACGTGGGCGAGATACTCTTGGTAGCTTGCCGGGCTCTCCAAGAGGGGCGGAGGAATCGAACCCGGCTCGACTGGGCTGGCTGCATGCAAGGCAAACACCCTACCGCTATGCTATCACTCCAACCTAAATAAATAAATAAATAAATAAATAAGGGGGCAGGGAGCTCTTTGCTGGTGGAGTATGCAACGGACTCCGTGTCTGTCTGTTGGGGGGGTCAGTGCATCAAAGCTCAGAGACAGGTGGCACTGGCTGAATTTTGAAGCTGACAGGTGGGGAGGAAGCAAAGGAGAGGAAATCTATGTGGCTGGTCCTCTTCAGACCGGTGGTCAGGGGCAGACCTGGACGAAAACAATCTATCAGCTGCGTCAGCGAACGCACACTCTACGCCCTGATAGTTCAGGGGTCAGTTCCCAGGGTGGCTTTGAGGGCCCGGAGAGGGGGTGCGTGGGAATCTCTAACCCCACCCCACAGGAATCTAGCTTTGGAGAGAACTCGCCCCTGGTGGTGATTCGGGGCCTGGGAATACTTCAGCCAGCTTTAATTGGCAGCCCCTCCGCCCCAGACTGGGGGCTGAATTCTCATCTCTTCACTGCTCGGCCTGCTTGGGTGTCTCTGCCGATTAAAAAATAACCCCCCAAATTGCATCAGCCTTGTGCCTGAATTTCAGATCCTCAGTTACGGAGAGACCAAGTCCAGACACGATAATGCAAAAGCAAAACAAACTGTCTGTCCTCCCGTTGTTCATCGAATTGCTCAAGCGGGCCCAGTAACGTCTCCATCATGAGACTTGTTGTTACTGTGTCTGGCATATCGAATACATCACGGGGAGCTTGCCAGGCTTTGCTGTGCGGGTGAGATACTCTTGGTGCCTTGCCGGGCTCTCCGAGAGGGCCGGAGGAATCGAACCCGGCTCCGCCAGGCTGGCTGCGTGCAAGGCAAACCCCCTACCGCTGTGCTATAGGCAAAAGCAAAGGAACTTTATTGCTAGCTCGAGCTAGGGTCCAAATTTCATCCAATGCAGTGGCATCTTGACAAGGACCCCGACTCCGAATCACCAGCGGTTTCTATAGGGTTCAGAGTTAAGAAGCAGTTTATATACTGGTCTATTTTTAGCATCGGCCCTATTATAACAGTGTTCAGCAATTGGACAATGGTTAGTAACAGTTTCTAAGGAGGGTACAGTGACCCCTCGTGACCGGCCAGACCCAACTGCCCAATTCCTTATCTGGGCACATTCTTCAACGAAGAGTTTTCCAGAAACTGCAAGTCCTGCTTTGGGGAAACAGAAACTGAGGCCTCGTTGAGACTTAATGTTAACTGCAGCTTGTCATGCATCAGTTTTGCCCTCCCAGCCTGTCTTCTTGGTTTTCCTTTTTCAGCAGCTGTTGGCTGTGGACTGTCCCCGTGCAGAGGACACAGGGTGAGGACCCGGGGCAGCTGTCCTCAGGCAGGGCAGGGGCGAGAGGAATCAGGCCCCGATGGACTGTCCCCCGATTCTTCTCCAGAGTCTGCCCAGGAGGGCGGCCAGGCGGCTGCCACATCAGGCCAGGCCGGAGCTGCCCACCCTCTGCTGACCACCACACTCCCGGCCCCCTCCCAGCCTCCCCTCCAGCCTGTCCCCTCCCTCATGTTCCTTCAGGGGGCAGTCAGTCGGAGATAATCCCAGGGTGATGGTGTCTGCCTTGCTTGCAGTGGACCCACAGAGCGTCCCTTGAGCACTTCCAGGAGTGACCTCTGAGCACTGAACTGGGAGTAGCTTTGCTCCCAGCATGGCCCCCAATGCACTGAGGAGAGTGAGGTGGGGCCAGGGATGGCGGGGAGAGTGTGGGGGCATGCTGCGTGGCGAGGTCTGTGCCGATTCCTTGAGGGGACTTGGGGAACCAGCACCTCTAGGTGGCTGAGGCTTGACCCAGCCTGGGGGCGCGGGGCTGGGCAGGGGCAGGGCAGGGCCTGGGGTCTCCCCGTCCTTTAGAGAATGTGGTGGAAGCATCAGAGCCGCCTCTGGGAGGCTTCGCTGACCCCCATCCAGATTTCATGCCACCAGAACACGCTGCCTGCTGGAACCCTCTGTGCCCCCGCTAACCCCACCAGGCCCCATACTTCGTGTTTCTGGCTAGGTGGGTTGGCAGGAACATTTTCTTCTAGAAGAGCTTCTCCCACTGTCTCCCTTTCTGCCTGTCAGGTTTAGCACAGCTCTGGGCAAGGTCTGCTAACCCCCCACCCTCCTCTGACTGAACCCCCTCTTAGAACCCTGAGATCCAGCTTCTTGCCTGCTGCCCCTGGCGTGGAAGGAGAAAGGTGACTTCCTGTGCTGTTGTGTGTCTTCCTTCCTTCCTTCCTTCCTTCCTTCCTTCCTTCCTTCCTTCCTCCCTCCCTCCCTCCCTCCCTCCCTCCCTCCCTCCCTCCCTCCCTTCCTGGCTTCTCCCTTCCTTGCTTTCTCCTTCCTTTCTTCCTTCCTTCCTTCCTTCCTTCCTTCCTTCCTTCCTTTCCTCCAAGTGATGTTTATAGAACCCAGCAGGTGTCCCTGTGGTTCCCAGCTGGTTGAGCTAGTGGTCCAGTATGAGGGCCTGTGGATGTGCTGCTCTATCCTCGCAGATCCAAAGGTGACTCACACCCCACCCAGTGGTGTTCATGGGGCCTCCAGGGATGTGCTCAGGGATACTCTGGGGACCATATGATGGCAGGAACTTGCCTGGACTTGGCTGCTTCCAGGGTATGCTTGACCCCTCCCTCCCTCTTTCCCTCTGTTCCTTCCATCCTTCCCATCCATTTCTCCATCCATCCATCCATCTGTCCATTCACCTATCCATCCTCCCATCCAAACATCATTCATCCATTCATCATCCATCCATCCATCCATCCATCTATCCATTTCTCCATCGATCTACCCACCATACATTCATCCATCCACCCAACCATCCCTCTATCCCTCGATCCATCCATCCATCCACCCATCCATCCAACCATCCATCCATCCATCCATCCACCCACCCATACATTCATCCATCGTTCATCCATCCACCCAACCATCTATCCGCCAATCCATCCATCTCTCTCTCCTTCCATCCATCCATCCATCCATCCATCCATCCATCCATACATCCATCCATCTATCCATCCATCCATCCATCCATCCAACCATCCATCCATCCATCCATCCATCCACCCACCCACCCATCCAATCCACCCATCCATCCCTCTATCCCTCCACCCATCCATCCACCCATCCATCCACTCATCCCTCCATCATTCACCCACCCACCCATCCAATCCACCCATCCATCCCTCTATCCCTCCACCCATCCATCCACCCATCCATCCACTCATCCCTCCATCATCCACCCACCCAACCATCCATCCATCCGTCCACCCACCCATCCATTCATCCATCATTCATTCATCCACCCACCCATTTATCCACCAATCCATCCATCCATCCATCCATCTACCCACCCACCCATCCACCTATCCATTCACCCACCCATCCATCCGTTCATGCACCCACCCATCCATTCATCCACCATTCATCCATTCACCAATCCATCTATCCATCCATCCATCCATCCATCCATCCATCCACCCACCCCACCCACCACACTCTCCCTTCATCCATCCACCCACCCACCCACCCACCCACCCATCCATCTATCCACCCATCCATCCATCTGCCCACCCTTCCACCATCTACCCCACAGCCCTGCTATCTCCCGAGCATTGAACCAAGCCCACGAGACCGTGCCCTGCCCTCCCCTCCACGGTGCCCCCTCATTTCCTTCCAGCCCAGGCTGCAACGCGTGCTTGCTGAGTCAGACCTCGCCTTTCCATCTCCGAGACCCTTTCTGGTTGTGAAAACAGCGTCGGCATCTGAAGCACCAGGCTCCGTCTTTGTGTGCTCATTTAATGAGAAAATTTAATGCAAAAGGGGGGAAGTTGGCAGATAATTGGACTCCGGAGGCTTGCTGGTGTTTTCGGAGGCGAGGAGCAGTTGATCGTCTCATAAGCAGTGCTTAGGAGGATCTGGGAATGGTTTTGCAGCTGCTCCCGTGCTTCTGAGGCGCCTCGCGCCTTCTCCACACACTGGGATGCCCCCTGCCCTCGGCGGGCGAGCATGCACGCACCCACCCTCTCTTGCGGGGAAAGGCGAAGACTCAGTGCCCAGCTGCCACTCTGGGTTTGAGACTCGGCTTTGCATGCACATCTGGTCCCCTGCACCCCGAAGGCTGGCAGGTGCCTGGGCTTCACCGCTCTGTGTCGTGTTCCCTAGAGTGGGCCTTGGGTGAAAAACATCCCTTGGGGACTCCTGGAAATGCCTTTGCCCAAGACCAGCCTCTCTCCCGCTTGTTGTCAAACAGGCGAAGGGCCACACGGGACTTTTATTTATTTATTTTTTTCCCTCTGATGGCAGCGTCTGGACAGGGAAAGAAATGTAATTGGAAAATGGGTGATATTCACAGAGCAATTACGGTGCCCGTTAATGAGGTTTACATGAAGGCTTCCAGAGAATTAATGGAGAACAATGATTCTGGCGTTCATGTTGAACAGCTGGACAGCTTGATAAGCGAGCTCATGTGGGGAGTCCAGGCTTGGTCAAGGTGATAAGGACCCAGGAAATGCTCTGGCCTTTGTCCCTTCTCTGCTCTGCTACCTGTCCCGGGGCATTGCAGGCTGCTGGGCAGAGCCAAGGGGTAGAGGAACCGGTGTGCAGAGGCTCAGCGCTGCCGTCTTCCTTGGGACGTGTTTGAATGGATGGGCCAGTGGCCAAACATGAAGGCTTTGCTTGTCTTTGGACCTTTCCAGAGAGATGGCAGCGGCACCGGGGACACTGTGTGCTTGGGGAAGGCAGCGGGGGGAACCTGAAGTTTGGAGTGTGAATCAGGGTCTTGTCACTGAAAGTTGGTTCCCTGGGAGCATCATTGAGCTGCAGTGAACTGCACTTTCCTCATTTATAGGCTGGAGCGATAGCAGAGCGGTAGGGTGTTTGCCTTGCACGCAGCCAACCCGACTGACCCGGGTTCAATTCCTCCGCCCCTCTCGGAGAGCCTGGTAAGCTACCGAGAGTATCTCGCCCGCATGGCAAAAGCTGGCAAGCTCCCCGTGACATATTCGATATCCCAAACACAGTAACAACAAGTCTCACAATGGAGACGTTACTGGGCCCACTCGAGCAAATCGATGAACAATGGGAGGACAGTGACAGGAAAGGCAGGGGTGCATGTGGGGGAAGCATGAAGTGGTTTAGGGGCCGGAGCGATAGTACATTGGGGAGGGTGTTTGTTTGCCTTATATGCGGCCGACCTGGGTTTGATCCCCGGCATCCCATAGAATCCCCCCTGAGCACCACCAGAAGTAAATTCCTGAGTGCAGAGCCAGGAGTATCCCCTGAGCATTGCCGGGTGTGACCCAAAACAGCCAAAAAAAAAAAAAAAAAGAAAAACCATGAAGCGTTTTTACACGATGTTAGTTACGCTCTTGCAGTGTTCTCCACAGAAAGAAAATCAATAGGATATATCACATACATTTATAGGATATCAATAGCATATATGTACTATATTTCAATGGCATACTATATCAACATTATATTATATATTACATTACTACAATATAGTATCACTTGTATCACTTGTCATCCCGTTGCTCATCGATTTGCTCGAGTGGGCACCAGTAATATCTCCATTCATCCCTGTCTCGTGCTAGTGTAGCCCAATGGCATCTGCTCACTTCAGGAAGATGAAGCGCCTCAAACCGTTCGCTCAGGGTCTTGATGAAGAAGTTTGACCATCTCGTAGGTGGGCAGCCGGGCATTTTTTGATGTCCCGTGGAATCCAGTTGGCAATGGCTCTAGTCCAGCGGTTGGGTTGTCTCCAAATGACATTACGTACCCGGCCCATCTGATTTTCGACGCCTTGACAAATGAGGCAGCCTCCCTGATCCTCAATCATGACGGAGGTCGGAACTCCAGATTCCTTCTGTCACTGGAGTGAAGCGTGATACTCCAAGCATAGAGGAATCTCTTTCGATTCCTCTTTGGGAGACCCGAATAGCATTCTCATCCAGTAGCAATATATTCTAGTCCAAACAAAAAACAAACATTGTCCTCCCATTGTTCATCGATTTGCTCGAGCGGGCCCAGTAACTTTGTGAGATGTATTGTTACTGTGTTTGGCATATCGAATACGTCATGGGTATCTACATAAAGATAAATGTGTGCTTGCACATATACAAAACAGCCATGTGTCATATGTCTACATAGGCCTATGTATACACATAATGACTCATGGACATAGAGACACATGCATGTAGGTTTTAGTTTGAGGCATGGGCTTTCGTGTGTACGGCGAGGCCTCCAGAGTGAGCAGGCAGTCTGCAAGCCTGGGCTCAGCACTACAGGCTGAAGGCGGAGTTTCTTCCTCCCTGGAAAGCCGGAGATTTTGTTCTCAGTCCTTCAAAGGACTGGCTGTGTCTCACTTGTGTGGAGGAGTGTCACCTCCTGTGGTTTTACTTAGGGGATACTGGGTTATGCTGGCAGGGCACAGGGCACCAGCTGAATCCCTGGGGACTGGTTGCATATCAACTAGAAGTGGTCCCTTGCAAGGACGTGCCTTAAGTCCTTAAGTCTGGCGCCATCTCTTGGACTCAGTGATGCTGTTCTTCTTGGAGGTGAGCTCTCTCTCAGTTGATGCTCACTGAAACTCCTGTTTGATGACATAATGGGCAACTCTAGGGGTTGTCCGGTTGGTAATGGACAGGACATTCCCATCCTAGTCTCTGTGATCGCCGTGTCAAGAACCAAATGATGTATTTGGGGGTGGGGGAACTATTGGAAAAGTGTCACTTGTTCACCTGACAGTGTCTCAGCTCTAGGGACCTGTGGCAGGGGTGGGCGGTGGGGGTGGGGGAGGGCTGAGGTCAGGCTAGGGGATGATTTGAGTGATATGAGGCTCTTAGAGGCCAGTGACAACCCATCAAACTAGCCTTTCCTGGAGAGCACATTCTAGAATGCAGAATGACTGATGAGAGGGCAGAACATTCGTTTTGGAGATCTGACAGTCCTGATTCATATTTTTAACCGCAGCCTGTCTACCACCGCACCCCACTTTGCGATCAGTAACTTGGCCTCTGTGATTTTTTTTCATGTTTTCTCTTCCGGTGGGACAAATAATACTCGATTTTGTTGCAGGAAGGTGGGGTTTACCAGGCAGGAATGGCCTACACAGTCCGCAATTGTCTCCTTTCACGGCTATCTGTTCCACGTACATCGACTTCCGCTTTCCTTCTTTCTGTCTCTCATTCTCTTTCTCTTTCACAAAAATGCATTTCATCATGAGGTTTTTTTTTTTTTTGCCTTTTTTGGAGGGTGGGGGTCACAGCCGGCAATGTATAGGGGTTACTCCTGGCTCATGCACTCAGGGATTCTTCCTGGCAATGTTCAGGGGACCATATGGGACGCTGGGAATCGAACCTGGGTTGACCACATGCAAGGCAAATGCCCTACCCACTGTGCTATCTATCACTCCAGCCCCTCATCATGACATCTTTGCTGAGTAGAAGAGATGGACTCGCCCATAGGGCCGCTTTGTCCTCCATGTGGGAGCTGGTTCTCTAAAGCTGAGTGTGGTTCCTGGTTCTGGTGCACAAATGTGAAATGCAACTTGGTGATTGTCCTTCTCTGTGCCATCCCTACATCCCTGCATCTGTGAGTCTAGAGAATCCCAAGCTGTTACTTCTACCCAGATGTCTGGGTATGATGGATTTAGGCACCCTAACTTGTCTCTGGTCCTAGAGTTCTTTTTTTTTTTTTTGCTTTTTGGGTCACACCCGGTGATACTCAGGGGTTACTCCTGGCTCTGCTCTCAGGAATTACTCCTGGCATTGCTCGGGGGGACCCTATGAAATGCCAGGGATTGAACCCGGGTCAGCCGCATGCAAGGCAAACGCCCTACCCGCTGTACTATCACTCCGGCCCCTGGTCCTGGAGTTCTTGACTTTCAAGATGAATCCAATAATTGTTTGATCCGCATCGGGATTGTCTGCGTCGGCAATAAGCCTTAGGAGGGCCCTTCACTACCTTGATTTACTTATTTCTTTTTCTTTTCTTCCAGTTTTTATTGAGGCACTGAGACTTATACCACTGCTAATAAAGGACTTTTGAGGGCCGAAGAGCCCATACAGGGGTCAAGGTGCTTTCCTGGAACACGGCCAGCCCTATTTCGATCCCTGGCACCACATATGGCCCTCCAAATCTGCCAGGAGTGGTTCCTGAGCACAGAGACAAATGATCCCTGAGTGCAAAGGTCACACCTGAGCACCACCAGGTGTGACACAAGACAAACAAATTGAGTTTCAGGCAAATGGTGGTCCAGACCACATCCGCCACCAAATTGTCACTCCCAGTGTCTCAAGATCCCCGTCCTTGTCCCCAGCCCCCTCCCTGCCCCTTGGCATGCTCATTCTGTAGCAACTCTTGGGGGTCTTCCCCCCTACCCCCCACCGATCCACTGATATTCCAACCCTATGTTTCCTTCTATCCAATATATGAGAGATAAGTAGCTGTCTCCCTTCTGCCCCTCCTGGGAGAGCCGCTGTGCTGCGTGCATCCTGCTCCCTCTGAGTTCACAAGTCCGTCCTTGATGCAGCACATTATACGGTTGCATCCTTTCTCCCAGCTGAGTCTCATCCCGTGGCCGTGATCCATGCTAGTCTGTGCCTGTAGCAGCATCTTCAACGGTGCATGACCGTCGGTGCCCGGCCTCTCATTCATCTGTTGGACCTGAGCCCTCTCTGGGCTGATAACAACAGGTCATGGGGTCTTTGGGATTAAAAGAGGTCAGAAGGGCAGTCTTCTATCTATCTATCTATCTATCTATCTATCTATCATCTATCTATATCTATCTATATCCATCTAGCTAGCTTGCTAACTAGCTAGCTATCTCTTTGTCTATATCATTTTTTAAAATGAATTACAGTGAGATGACCCTTTACAAAGCTGTTCATGATCGGGTTTCATACAGTATTCCAACACCCATCCCTCCACCAGGGTACATTTCCCAGCATTGTCCCCAGGTTCCCTCCCATCACCCTCTCACCCTTACCCCCAGCCTGCCTCTATGGCAGGCGCTTTCTCTCTCTCTCTCTCTCTCTCTCTCTCTCTCTCTCTCTCTCTCTCTCTCCTCCCCCCCCCTTTTGGGCATTGTGGTTTGCAATACAGATTCTGAAAGGTTATTATATATTCTATTAGACCCTATACCCAATAACCGCTGTCACTGTAGCAGTGTCATCCCATTGTTCATCGATTTGCTCCAGCGGGCCCAGTAACGCCTCCATTGTAAGACTTTATTGTTACTGTGTCTGGCATATCGAGTACGTCACGGGTAGCTTGCCAGGCTTTACCGTGTGGGCGAGATACTCTCGGTAGCTTGCCGGGCTGTCCGAGAGGAGCGGAGGAATTGAACTCAGGTCGGCCATGTTGGCTGCGTGCAAGGTAAATGCCCTACCCACTGTGATATATATATATATATATATATATATATATATATATATATATATAGATTCCTTTTGCCTACTTTCAGCTCTTGTCCAGAGTGATCATTTCCAACTATTATTGCCATATTGGTCTCTTCTCTAATCTTACCTACCCTCTGCCCTCCACACACCTGTGGTTGATTACAACCTTTGACCAGTCCTCCTATCCCTGGGCAGAGCCCTTTAGAATGAGACCAGTGTCCTCCTGAGAACCTGTTAGGGAGCTGGCACGCTCTCTGCTCTCAGCCCTGCAAGGAGACAGGAGAGCTTGGCCCTCTGCCATCCAGGACGTAGAGAAATAAATCTCAATTGCACCAGCCACCCAGTGTAAGAGCCCTTGGCAACGGCAGCCCTAAATGACCCTGGCAGCCACTTAGAGCACAGCTGACCAGGGGCCAGAGAGGTAGTCCAGGGGTTAGTGCACTTGCCTTGCATGCCGCTGACCCTGGTTTGATCGCCAGTAGGAGTATATAGTCTCCAGAACAGTGCCAGGAGTCACCCCTGAGAGCAGAGCCTGGGGTAAGCCTTGAGCACCACCAGGTTTGGCTCACCATCCCACACCAATCCCCAGTGCAAAGCCAAACAGCTGGTGTGTCTTTGCAAAGTGACCTCCCACAGACCCAAGTCAGTGACACGAAGACCCAGGCTCATGTTAGTTTGTTTATTTATTTATTTCCCTCTTGGAGAGCCCGGCAAGCTACCGAGAGTGTACTGCCCACATGGCAGAGCCTTGCAAGTTAACTGTGGCGTGTACTGGATATGCCAAAAATAGTAACAATAACATCCCCATTCCCCTGACCCTGAAAGAACCCCCAATACCCCATTGGGCTCCACTAGCATGCGACAGGGACAAGTTGAGATGTTACTGGTGCCCGCTAGAGCAAACCGATGAACAACGGGAGGACAGTGATACAGTGATTTATTTATTTACTTTGTGGGTCACACCCAGCGATGCTCAGGGGTTGCTCTTGGCTCTGCAGTCAGGAATCACTCCTGGTAGTGCTTGGGGGACCCTATGGGATGCCGGAGATTGAACCCGAATCAGCCGTGTGCCAGGCAGATGCCCTCCCTGTGTATAATCTGTCACTCCGGCCCCGGAAGTGGAGGTGTGAATCGGGGTGGATAATGCAGAAAACCACGAACACAGGGAAATGCCAACGGGCGAAACTCCTGGGAGCTCACGGCTGAGGCTCCGGCAGCAGAGGTCCGGGAGGGCTGGACCAAGAGGCAGATTCCTTTGCCTTTTCTCCTTCGGGATGACCTTTAGGAGGCGATGACACACTGGGAGGATGGATGGTCCTCTTTTTTTTTTTTTTTTGCTTTTTGGGTTACACCTGGCAATGCTCAGGGGTTACTCCTGGCTCTGCACTCAGGAATTACTCCTGGTGGTGCTCAGGGGACCATATGGGATGCTGGGAATCAAACCCAGGTCGGCCGCGTGCAAGGCAAATACCCTACCCCCTGTACTATCGCTCCAGCCCTCTGGATGGTCCTCTTGGTGTCCCAGTGCCAGGCTCAGCACGCTTGATGGACAAGTGTGCACTCTGTGAAGAACTTCTTGATTCATCCCCGTGCTGATGGCCCAGACAACTGCTGGGATTAGACTGTGGCAGCGCTGAGACCTGCCCTGTCATCTTTGCGCACACATCCAAGCGGGGGTTGTAGGAAGGGATGTGGCGGGTGACCTGTTCTGGGGGGCCCCAGGGAGGCCCGTGTCTCCGCGCCTGCAGGGAGCCACGCCTGGCCCCGATCTCACTCTCTGTCCAGCTGTCCTGGGCCTCTGCTGCCAGGGCGTCAGCCGCAACCTCCCTAGAGTTTGGCCCGTTTGCATCATTTCCCTGTGCTCGTGCTTTTCTGCATCGTCCACCCCGATTAAAACCTACAACATCTGGGCCCGGAGTGATAGATAGTCCAGTGGGGAGGGCATTTACCTTGCATGCGGCTGACCCGGGTTCGATCCCTGGCATCCCATAGGGTCCCCCCACCGACCTCCAGTGCAGAGCCAGGAGAAACCCCTGAGCATAGTCAGGTGTGACCCCAAAAGCAAATAAATAAATAAATAAATAAATAAAAAATAAGTAAATAAAACAAACCCCACACTTCCAAGTTTCTTGAAGTGGCATCCTTAAGCCTCACTCTGCCAGGAGTGATCCCGGAGCACAGAGCCGGAATGAGCCCCAAGCACCACCAGCTGTGACCCAAAGCCAACAAGCAAATCGAGTTTGATCGAGTTTGAGGCATATGATGATGATGCAACACCACATCCGCTGTCAAATTGTCCCCCGGTTCGACCTCTCAGCCGTTTATGGAAACATTCTCGCTCCTTCTCTTGGCCTGTCTACTTGGCCCTCTGGTGTGTGCCCATCGAATCTAGCTCTGAAGGGCTACTGAGTCCAGTGCCTCCGTGTGGGTCTCTTCACTGTCCTGGACGGGGCCATCGCTGTCACCCAGGGAGAGTGATGGTGAGGGAGACCAGGACTCCTTCGTGATCTTCTTCCTCCCCCTGGGCTTTCAATCCACCGTCCTCAGGGCATTGAGTGGATTTCACAAGCTCTGTTGCTGCTGAAGCATCTGATCACCTCTTACAGCTACCAGAAAAGGCGCAAAACATTTAAGGTGGCTTCATAACAGTGTTCTCAGCTGACTGAGACTTCTTTTTTTTTGTTTTTTGATTTTTGCTTTTCTCTGGGTCACACCCAGCGATGCACAGGGGTTACTCCTGGCTCTGCACTCAGGAATTACTCCTGGCAGTGCTCAGGGAACCATATGGGATACTGGGAATCGAACCCGGGTTGGCCACATGCAAAGCAAACGCCCTACCCGCTGTGCTATTGCTCCAGCCCCTGGCTCTGAGTGTTTAAAGGTGCTTCATGCCTGTTCAGTCGAAACCCTCCGCCTTCCTCCTGGCCATGGCGCCTATCTCTCTGTCAACCTCATTTCTGCTTTTCTGTCCTCTAGATCAAACCTATATCCTCGTGTTCCCAGAATTTCACCCTCCACCCCCCAACACATACACCCCCACACACTTAAGAATGTCTACGACCTCCGCCTGTCAGACTCTTCTTGAAGAAAAAACCTTCACGCTTCAGGATTTCTTTTTTTGTTTTAGTTTTGTTTGATGGGGAGAGTGAGGTCAGAGCCACACCCATCTGTGCTCGGGATTACTCCTGGCTCTGTGCTCAGTCAGGGATCACTCCTGGTGGGACTCTAGGAAACATATGCAATAACAGGGCTTGCTGCCCACAAGTCAAGCACTCTATCTGCTGTACTCTCTCTCTATTCCTCCCCCTCTTTTTTTGGGGGGGGTTTGAGGGCCACATGCTGCTTGGGGGACTACTCCTAAGTTTGTGCTCGGGGACCATTCCTGGCGGTGTTGAGGCTCCTGCATGCAAAGTGTGAGTTTTGCCCCCATTGTGCCATCTCTCTGACCCTCCGTGCTCAGATTTTGCAAGTTGGGTCTTAACCCTAGAGCAGGGAGAGGCAGGGGAGGGGCTAGACCGGGCCCGTATCTTCAGAATGCATCGCCCGGATTGTCCTGGGAGATCTTTCCCTCCAGCTGGGGGCCTGCACCCAGGAGCTGCGTTTGTTCCTGTCTTGACTTGCTCTGCTAAATTGTATTTTATTAATGTGTGTGATTGTACTGAGGCTCGGGCTACTGTGCTAATGACTGATAATTGCCTCTAATGAGCTATCTGTAAGAAATACAGTTATACCAGTAGGAGTTACGCCAGACCCGTCACGGCGGGAAGTGGAATAACCCTCTGACTGACTTTGGGGAGAAGCAAATAGCAGGACTCTAGCCGGCAGGCAAGAGTTCCAAGCCCTCCCTTTTCCTTGAGCCCCAAGGTGCCCTGTCTCCCGCTTGGCACTTCACCTTGGCACCTGTGTCCAGGGATAACAATCCCAGTGGCTTGCTGCAATAAGCCTTGTGTGGCTAGATTGTATATCCCTGGGGGTGCGGGGACACCTGGCTCCAGCCCATCCTGTGTGGGCGCTGAGGCTCCTTCTCTCTGCTCCATCACTCCTGTCCGGGACACAGAGAAGGGGACATAGACTGGTCCTGCCTGTATCCAAGCGGTCGTGCCAGCTGCACGCTCATTGGCCAGAGTAAGTCACGTGGCAATGTCTATACCGGAAGTTGTGGTCACTGTACAGTATCCTGAGGTCCAGAACTGAATTGGGTCCCCCCCCCATCCACACCCCAGACCCTGACATGTTTACGTGCCTGATATGGGAGAGATGCCAGCCAGGACTCCCTCCCCAAAGCTCGGTGAGTTTTGTGATTTTGAAGCACAGGCTTTTATTATTATTATTATTATTATTATTATTATTATTATTTTTGCTTTTTGGAGCACACCCAGTGATGCATAGGGGTTACTCCTGGCTCTGCACTCAGGAATCACCCTTGGTGGTGCTCAGGGGGCCCTATGGGATGCCAGGAATCAAACCCCGGTCGATCGAACTCACGCAAGGCAAACGCCCTCCCCACTGAACTACTGCTCCAGCCCAAGCACAGGCTTTTAAAAAATCATTTTCTTCGTTCTCTTCTCCCTAAAACATTGATCACGACCTGGGCTTCATCACCCAAGGAAATCGGTGCTCCTTCTGTGTCCTTAAATGCAGTTCTCTGGCGAGGGCTGCCAGTTCGTACAGTATTTCTTCAGAGTTCTCTCTGTGTTTGGAACTTAAGGTACCCACCTCTGCCATCCCTCTGCCAAAGAGACCTTCCACCCAGCCCCGTCTTCCTGTGGTGACTCCACAGTGTTCAGGAGACTAGAAAATTAGTTTTGTTGTTCCCTTGCAATTCTGCTTGCTTTAATTAATTATTGACATCCCACAGATGTGCAAAATCAGCTGGAAATAGTCATTGTCACTCACTTCCTGACTTATTTCATGTGACGGAGTCACTCCATGTTTTATCTCTTTTGCCCCAAACAGCACAGTTTATCTTTTATTACCAGCAGAGTAATATTCCATTGGGTATCTATACTTTTCTGGGTTTGGGTTCTTGTGAAACATGCTGCTATAAACTCAGGAGTTGCAGCAGTGTCATTTGGAATTAGTCCTTTCATATCCTTCAAATAAATCAATACTTGCTTAGGCTTGGACTGGAGCGATAGCACAGCAGTAGGGTGTTTGCCTTGCTCGCAGCCAGCCCAGCTGAGCCGGGTTCGATTCCTCTGCCCCTCTCGGAGAGCCCGGCAAGCTACCGAGAGTATCTCACCTGCACAGCAAAGCCTGGCAAGCTCCCTGCGACGTATTCACTATGCCAAACACAGTAACAACAAGTCTCAAGATGAAGATGTTACTGGGCCCGCTCGAGCAAATCGATGAACAACGGGAGGACAGTGACAGTGACAGTGCCTAGGCTCGGTGTTTCTGGATCGTATGCTAGTTTTAATTTAATTCTTTCTTTTTTTTTTAAAGAGTTTTCTTTAATGTAAATTGGTTTTTTTCTTAAAGTAGGACTACTGCTATTTATTCAGCCATTGATTAAGCTGATTGAATTGGGCATGGACTCCACTAATTTAATTCTTTCTAACGGAGTTTCCATTCCATGCTGAGCACAGGCTTTGGGTCCAGCCAGATCCCGACCAGCCATCACCACCCTTTCCCGGGTCCATGCTTCTGCTCATGTTATTTTCAGAGAGGCCTTCACTTCGCTGAGACCCAGTTTCGTAACCCTCAACTGGGAAACAACGATAAGGATCTTATCGGGTTGTTAAAGACTCTGTGAGACAAAAGATCCGCAAGCATCTGCCATTTCATTCCAGGAAGCATTTGCTTTTGCCTTCTTCTTCTTTGCCTCCTGCTGGATATCCCTCAGCTGCTGGAAAGCTGCTATGCCTCTTTCCTGCAGGCGAATCTGTGAATCTGTGTGTTTCTGGGCAAGTCCTTGGGGGAACCCCATCCCACTGTGAGGGGGGACAGTGTTTTTTTTTTCCTTTCTTTTTTTTTTTTTTTTTTTGCTTTTTGGGTCTCACACCCCAGCGATGCTCAGAGATTACTCCTGACTCTGTACTCAGGAATCACTCCTGGCAGTGCTTGGGGGACCATATGGGATGCCGGGGATCGAACCTGGGTTCGAACCTGGGTTGACTGCACGCAAAGCAAATGCCCTACCCGCTGTGCTATCGCTCAGGCCTCAACAGTGAATTTCTTGAAGCTCAGTCGATAGGACCCCAGGGTGACACCTGGAAATTTTTCTTCCATCTGTAGCACTGTCCTCCCGTTGTTCATCGGTTTGCTCGAGTGGGCCCAATAACGTCTCCATTGTGAGATTTGTTGTTACTGTGTTTGGCATATCCAATTTGTCACAGGTAGCTTGCCAGGCTTTGCCATGCAGGCGAGATACTCTCGGTAGCTTGCCAGGCTCTCCGAGAGGGGCCGAAGAATCGAACCCGGTTCGGCCGGGCCGGCAGCTTGCAAGGCAAACGCCCTACCGCTGTGCTATCGCTCCAGCCCTTACTTCAACAATTAAAATTTTAAAACAGATGCAGGGCAACGTATTGTTTCTTTAACATGTGCTTATACTTTTGGGGTATGCATTGTCTTTGGGTTGTTGGCTGCCAAGCTGGGCTGTCATGCTTGGTGATGAGAGCCAGTACCAGGGATGGGGTGGGTACCCACAGGCATGCATCACCGCCGAGCCAGGTCCCCAGGCCCTGGAAATAATTCCCCTTTAAGCACAAGGAGAAGGATTCCCTGTCATTTTAATCATTGAAAATTCAGCTTCCAAAATGAGATGTTCTGTAAGTAGATGTTCCCAGTTTTGATCCTTCCGTATAAAAAGATCATGTAAAATGACTCCTTGATTATTTTGATTTTGATTGCACGTCAAAATGATATTTTGGGTGCACTGGGTTAAATAAGCTATATTATGAAAATTAATTTGATCCATATGTTTTCCTTTATTTTTAATGTGGCTACTTAGGAGCCAAGGAAACCGCTTAGCGGACTGGAGCCCAAGAGTGACATGCAGACGCTTTGCAGGCAGAAATCCCGGGTTCGTTCCCCAGCACTGCATGGTCCCCTGCCAACCTCCAGGAGTGAACACTGAACCTCCAGGAGTGAGCACTGAACTAAGGGTATTCTTGGAGCACTGCGGAGTATGACCCCCAAACCACATGAAGAAAGGAACTTTATGGTTACTAGAAATTTGATTAATTTTTTAAAAGTTTATTTATTCATTTATTTGGCTTTTGGGATCACACCTGGCAATGTTCAGGGATCACTCCTGACTCTGCACTCAGGAATTACTCCTGGTGGGGCTCAGGGGGACCATATGGGATGTCGGGGATGGAACCCGGGTCGGCCCTGTGCAAGGCAAATGTTTTCCCCGCTGAACTATTATACTGGCCCCAAGTTACTAGAATTTTTTTTTCTTTTTGGGTCACACCCGGCGATGCTCAGGGTGTTACTCCTGGCGATGCTCGGAGTGTTACTCCTGGCTCATGCACTCAGGGATTACTCCTGGCAATGCTCGGGGGACCATACGGGATGCTGGGAATCGAACCCGGGTCGGCCATGTTGGCTGTGTGCAAGGCAAACGCCCTCCCCGCTGTGCTATCGCTCCAGTCCCAAGTTACTAGAAATTTTAAAGGGAGCTGTGGAGTTGACTTTGAATTTCCCTCGGACAGCCCTGGTTTGTTCGTGCTTCCTCCCTCTGACCCACCTGTCCATCCAAACCCACAGAGATTTCCTGATCGCTTCCTCCTCTGTGTTCAGTTCTTGGGCATGAGCACTGGTCAAAGCGGTCCGGCCAGATTCCATCCTTCTTTCTCCAGAGGAGATAGAGAAAGGAGATGGAAGATGGTCTCCAATTTAGGAATGTTTGCGCCCCCTGCTGGTCAGCTCTCTTTGGGGGCATTGGGTGGTTGAGTGGTACTTGGACGGGATTTGCCGAGACCCACCAACAGCTGGAGGGGATCGGATGAAGGTGGCTGTTGGGGTGGAAGGGTCTTAGCTTAAGCAGCATGAAGAGAGCGGCCCATTCACTCCATTCATTCATTCATTCATTGGAAGTGGCGGTGTTGTTTGGAAGGTGGAGAACCCAACCCAGTGCTGAGAGGGGTGTGGGGAGCTTAATGCCAGGTCTTTTTTGGGGGGAGGGGTCCCACCCAGCCATGCTCAGGGGTTACTCTGGCTCTGCACTCAGGAACCACTCCTGGCGGTGCTTGGGGTACCCTATGGGATGCCGGGGATTGAACCCGGGTCGGCTTCATGCAAGGCAAACACCCTCCCCGCTATACTATCGCGCCAGCCCCCATGAATGCCAGTTCTGCCCTCTCCTGAAACCTCCATCTCATCTTCAGACTTGCAGTTTGTGTTCAAGGAAAAGTCCATAAGGGGTGACACCCCCACCCACCCCACCCCGCCAGTGTGCTGCGTCCTTTTGCTTCACGCTCTCAGCATTAGAACTCGGGCGCTTGGCGCTCACCGTGGGAACCTTGCATCTCCCACAGCCCAGGCTGGCCGTGTGTTTGCAGTGCCAGAGCGGTGCAGCGTGCCTCATGGTTTGTAAACACTCGACAGAGTGCGCTTGATTGGATTTATATATTGCCGGAGAAGGCTTGCTGTTGGTGTCACCCAGCTTATTTGGGCCAAGTACCTTTGTAGGAAACTGACTACACAGGTTCCCTGGCTGGCTCCACCCAACACTGTTTTTGGGGGGAGGGGAGAGGAGAGGGACACACCTGGCATTGCTCAGGGCTTACTCCTGGCTCTGTGCTCAAGGTTCACTCCTGGAGGACTCAGGGTCCCATCTGTGGTGCCAGGGAATTGAACCCGGGTCTGCTCTGTGCAAGGCAAGTGCTTTACCCATTAGACCATCTTGGCAGTTCCCACCCAGCATTCTAACAGGGCTATATACTTCTTTTTTGTCCAGTTTAAGGAGGTAGGAAAACAATAAAAGGAAAAGCTAGCTTTGTGAAACTGAATACTGTGTGTGTGTGTGTGTGTGTGTGTGTGTGTGTGTGTGTGTGTGCGTGCGCACGCTTCCATGTTGATCGCTAGTGTGAGCATTTCCTGTGCGTTTGTTCATTGCCAGTCATGTTAGGAGCCTGGCTATCTCATCCTCATGGTGCAAAGAACAGTTGAGAAACTTCCCGAAGGTGATACAGCTTGTAGGAGGTAAAGCTTGGATTGGGAATCGGGAAAATTCTCTCCCAAACTTGCCTCTTCACACTTCCTAGAGTCATGAGCCGCTGACCCTAATAGTGAGGGAGCCACGTTTTGGAGAGATGTCCCGTGTGGAGGTGTGAGGGAGTGGGTTTGAGGTCATCTTTGGGTCTCATTGTCCCCTGTAGAGCCGGCCAGCTGGCGTCGTGGACAACCTTTTAGTGCTGGCTTCGTGGAAAACCTTTTTTTTTTTAAGTTTTTTTTATTTTTATTTTTTATTAGTGAGACACCATGAGGTACAGTTGTAGACTTACAAATTTTTGTGCTTAGGTTTCAGTTATACAATGATCGAATATCCATCCCTCCACCAGTGCCCATTCTCCACCACCACGGGTCCCAGTATCCCTCCCCCCCCCTCATCCCACCCTACCACTGTGGCAGGGCATTCCCTTTTGTTATCTCTCTCCTTTTGAGTGCCGTGGTTTGCAAAAGAGACATTGAGTGGCAATCTTGTTCGGACTATAGTCTACTCTCATCACGCATTTCCCATCCTGAGAGGAATCTCCCAACACCCTTTATCTGATGCTCCCTTCTCTATCTGAGCTGCCTTTTCCCCTAGCGCTGTCCTGAAAGCCATGGGGTAATTATGGAGAACTTTTTAAGGCCCACAACACCATTGATTGGTGGGGAGAGCTGGAAAGCAAAGATGAATAGGTGAGGTTTCCCTTTTCCACAAGTTCCCGGTTGAATGGCCATCCTAGGACAGAGCCTATCAGTGTAAGGATACGACCACATTCCTAGAAAATAATCTAGCAGCTGTTTGTCCATGTCTGGGATGTAGCTGGACAGAGAAGCCCCAGAAACACTAGGGCTGGAGCCTGTGCGATGGTCGTTCTTGGGGGTAGTGGTACCCGGGACCCATGTCACTGACCTCACTGTACTCACATTGGCCTTCAGCCAAGCTGGCTTCTGGCTCAGGCCTGGTCCTCCCCACATCTCCAGGGAAACTTGCAGGTGCTCACTTTTCCTTCCGCTTTTCATCTCATGCCTTCTTGAGGAGATGGCCTATCCTCTTCATTCATTCATTCATTCATTCATTCACTGACCTGTCTGTCCATTCTTTTAACAGCTGGTTCTTTTTCAACTGATTTTTAGTGGATTGAGGTACTGTGATTTACAGTACTTTTAACGATGAATGGTTTCTTTTTTTGTTTGTTTGTTTTTTGGGTCACACCCGGCAATGCACAGAGGTTACTTCTGGCTCTGCACTCAGGAATTACCCCTGGCTGTACTCAGGGGACCTTATGGGATGCTGAGGATTGAACCCGGGTCGGCTGTGTGCAAGGCAAACGCCCTACCCACTGTGCTATTGCTCCAGCCCCAGATGAATGGTTTCTTGTGTACATCATTCCAACACCACAGCCATTGGTACTGTACCCACTCCTTTCCCCAAAAGTGTCCCTAATGCCCCTCTCTTTCAAGCTTCCAACAGAAACTCAGTTCTGTTGATCAGTTCTCCTATTGTGTTGCCTCTGGCCCTTTTATGCTATGTTGCTATAGACCGTTAAGCCCCATGTAAAGAGAGAGATCATTCTGTCTCTTTCCTTCTCACTGACTTCACTCAGCAGGATAGCTTTCTCCAGTTTCATCCATGTCATGGAAAATGGCATGACTCTATTCTTTTCTAGAGCTGTATAGTATTCCATTATGGATATACACCACAACTTCTTGACCCATTCGTTCATAGTGGCATTCGAGTTGTTTGTAGAGCATGGCCACTGTACTAAGCATGGCGATAAATACAGGTAGGCGTATATCCTTTCAAACGAATGTTTTTGGGTTTTGAGGGGGATAAATACCAAGAAATGGTATCACGGGGTCATTTTGGGGGAAGATCTCCACACTGCTTTCCATCAAGGCTGAACCAGATGAAATTCCCACCAACAGTGGCTGAGAGTAACTTCTCACTGGCTGAGAGTAACTTCTCACTACAACCCCACCTTCACGGCCATTTCCAGACTATTTGAGTTGTGCCATTCTCTCTGGCATGAGGTGATACCTCAACGAACGAGAGTTTATTTTAGCCAACTTTTCCCTTTCCTCATCCAGCACTGTTCCCAAGCTTCACAGGGAAGATGGTCGTGAATGAAACAAATGTCATAGAATTAATATTCTGAAGAGTGGCAGTGAGAGGGGTCAGCTGCTAGAGGTCATGTGACCGGAAGTCCACAGAATCATGGTGGGTGCAGACCTTTCATTACCAGGGGCAGAGGGAGCCAGAGAAACGGTACTCCTTTCTACCTGGGAGTTTTTTTTTTCTTTGCAGCGAGGAAAATATTTTGGAACTAAATCGAGGTGGTGCTCACCTATGCTGACGCACCAGAGTGCAGAGGTTGTTCACTTTACAATAACCAGGGGAGGCCTGAGAGATGACCCCATGAGCTAGAGAACCTGTCTTTGTCCATGGGAGCCACCTCACGGTCCCATCAGCATCGCCAGAGAGACCCCTGAGCCTGGCGCTGAGAGTGCTCCCCAGAGCACTTCCGGGGCTGACCCCAGATCCAGTGAACAAAAAGTAACTCCGTGTTCTGTTGGTTTTATTTTTAATCTGTTTCTAAATGTAGGAGTACTGCTGTTTATTCAGCCACTGATTGCGTTTATGTTGATTTTAATTGAATAAAATGCTGCCCTGGTGCGGGCAGGGTCAGGCCCAGGTGGCCCACTCAGCTCAGCGGTGCCTGGGATCCAGCTCAGGGAGGGACCTCCACTTGCACAGTTCCCTCCATAGCCACCTCGCTGTCCTCATCAATTTAATCGATGCTTTCTGGTTTTGTTTTGTTTTTTTTTTGCTTTTTGGGTCACACCCAGCAATGCACAGGGGTTACTCCTGGCTCTGCGCTCAGGAATTACCCCTGGCGGTGCTCAGGGGACCATATGGGATGCTAGGAATCGAACCCGGGTTGGTCCCGCGTGCAAGGTAAACGCCCTACCCGCTGTGCTATCGCTCCAGCCCCAATCAATGCTTTCTGAAGCTTCAGAAATAACCGACTGTGGGAGAGAAAAATGTGAGTTCTAGAAACGAGGAAACCCCAGCGTTTGCTACTTCCGGAGGTCGCAACAGCTCTTATTAGGAGTAGCTCCGTCTTGTCTTTGGGGCAAGCTCAGTGTCAGACTGGAGAAGGCAGCGGGAGAGTTTGGGGGTTAGGAGGGAGAATATTTTGCTCTTTCCTGGCACACTTGACTCTCATTTTCATCCATCTGTCCATCCGCCCACCCATCTCCCTCACCACCCAATTCTCCATCTGTCCATCCACCCGCCCACCCACCCACCCATCCCTTGCCTTGCTCCTTGGCAGGGCAGACTGATGGTGTGCCAGACACTCTGCCAAGCGCTCCAGTACAGGCATGAAGGGAGTTGGCACTCTGCCCTCCTGGGGTATGGTGTAGAGCAGAGGTCCCCCCAATGAGATGAGGCCCACCCACCGCCCTCTTTCAGCGCGTCTCGCCTGGAAATCGGCCTTCTTTAAGCGAACAAGCAGAAAGCGCCCCCTACTGATACCTGAGGGTACTACCGCCCCCACCTGGATACTGCCAGTGTTTTGGTAGAGGGGTGTGTGTGTGTGGGGGGGGGGGGGGGTGTTGGAGAGGGGTGTGGGGAAGGGAGTGTCGCTGTATTGCCCTCTTTGGACCACATTGATCTAGTGGGAGCCAGAGGAAACTAAGAACAGGGACTGGAAAGTGATGTGTCATTCATCCGGGAGCTGGGGTGAGGTGGGGTAGGTAGATGTTTGCGTGTCAGCCAAGCTTATGCACAAGGAGAGTCTACAGACCATGCAGAGTGCCGGGCAGGGGGTGTCCCCTGGCCCCATTTCAGGCCTGTTTAAGCAAGGAAAGAAGGAAGAAGGAAGAAGGCCCACCCCTGTGGGTGTTTCCCAGGGGGTCACTTAAAATACTCCTCATTTGCCCTCCCGATGACTCAGAGGCTCAGACCGTTCAGTACTGGGGACACAGGCCTTCCCAGTAGCAGTGGCCGGGTCCCTCCCGGGGGTCCCTCGCGCATCAAAGGTAGGCTCGGTAAGGGCGTGTTGGGGAGTATTCAGCGGGTCCCCAGAACTCTGTTGGATTGCTGAAGCCCCTCCCCACTTCTCTGCTTGCAGTGTGGGGTGCTTGGTGATGGGAATCAGAGGAGGGACTTAGCCAGGAGGAGAGAAACAGCTCAGTGATTCCTTTTATTTTGGGCTTTGCCCTGGGTCAGAATTCCGTTTTTTGTTTGTTTGTTTCTCATTTTACCTTTTGTTTTTGAGAAATCTGACCCGATTTCTACTGTCTCCGGAACAGTTTCTACTCAAGCTTCTTGCCGCTCTGGGGTTGTTTCGTTTCTTTATTTTTCCGTATACAGACGCTAGTTAGATACCAGCACTTTATATATTTATTCATTTGTTTGATTGTTCCCCGGTAATTAATCAGGCATTCATTCCCTCTCGGGATTCTCGCGTGGCCCTCGGAGTGAGAGGAGGAGGTGGCATTTTCATGAGTGAGCAAAAAATAATAAATGACCGCTGGCTTCTCGGGCTGGGCGGGGCTCTCGGGGCTTTATATAGTCGCGCTCTTGAGCTCTTGATTCTTAGAATAACACATGAAGTCGACGCTATAATTGCCCCTCGCTGCTTTACATAGGAGGACACGGAGTCAGAGGCGGGGATGGTGCTTAGCTCGGAGCCTCTATTAAACTTGGCTTTTAAGTGGGACACCCAGAACATAATCCAGAAAACAAGACCGCCCCCCCCCCCCATAAAAAAAGGGATAAACTGGACTTCACCAAAAGCTACATGTTGCTTTGGCAGAGGAAAGTGTGTTGAGGATGGCAAAATGATAACCCAGAGCCTGGGCTTAGATAATCAGGTTAACCATGTATCTGATGGGAAAGTATCACTGTATCACTGTCGTCCTGTTGTTCATCGATTTGCTGGATGGGCGCCAGTCTCCATTCATCCCAGCCCTGAGATTTTAGCAGCCTCTCCTTACTCGTCTTTCCCAACGCTGCTGTATTGGAGGCTCTTTCAGGGTCAGGGGAATGAGACCCATTATTGTTCCTGTTTCTGGCAGATTGGATATGCCATGGGGAGCTTGCCAGGCTCTGCCGTGCAGGCAGGATATTCTCGATAGCTTGCTGGGATCTCCGAGAGGGGGTGGGAAAGTGACCTCCCCAAACTCAGCAGCAAGAAGCTCCGCCAGGCAGCCAGAAAGGGCCTTAAGTGATTCACATCGTCACTTTGCCTAAGGAAATAGGATGGCATATACACGCAGGGAAGGGCACTCTGCAGTGTCAGGAAAATACAGAGTGAAACCATAGCTGGCTCTGATCACACCTAGAAAAGAGTAATGGAAACTGGGGCTGGAGCTATAGCACAGCGGGTAGGGCATTTGCCTTGCACGCAGCCGGCCTGAGTTCAATCCCCGGCATCCCATATAATCCCCCAAGCACCGCCAGGAGTGGTTCCTGAGTGTAGAGCCAGGAGGAATCCCTGAGCATCGCTGGGTGTGACCCGAAAAAAAGGTAAAGTAAAAGGTAAAGGCCCTCCCGTTGATCGTCGATTTGCTCGAGCGGGCCCAGTAACGTCTCCGTTGGAGACTTTGTTGTTACTGTGTCTGGCATATCGAATACTCTCGGTAGCTTGCCGGGCTCTCCGAGAGGGGCGGAGGAATCGAACTCGGGTCGGCCATGTTGGCCGCTTGTAAGGCGAACGCCCTACCCGCTGTGCTATCGACCCGAAAAGCAAAAATAAATAAATAAATGTGATGGAAACTTTCATCGTGGAGAGGACAGGTACAAAGGATGCACCCAATCTCAAAATCTGCTTGGCGGTACTTTAATAAGTCAGATTTCTACATCCTTCCTCATCTGCAGTCACGCTCCTGGGCATGCATCCAAGAGAAGTGAGCGCTTGCGTTTACACATTCAGCTGTGAACAAGTATTTATAAGAGCATTATTTCTAATACGTCAAGCAGGAAAGATCCCTCAAATGTCCTCTAACGGGTTTATCCTGGCGTTACTTTTTTGTTTGTTTGTTTGCGGTCCATACCCAGCATGCTCAGGGGTTACTCCAAAAATTACTACCACATGGAATGCCGAGGATGGAACCTGGGTCAGACACGTGCAAAGCAAGCACCCTACCTGTTTGTTGTACCATCCCTTCTGCCCCAGCATTACTATTTTTTTTTAAACCAAGGAGATGTTGGTTTGTTTTTAAGCATTAATGGATTTGTATATTTGTTTCATTTTGGCTGTATCGCATGATAGTTCCTCTATAAAAACCTCTGAGTGTATGATTTAGCTTGGTGAGTTGAGACAAACCACGGCACACACCTGGGATAATGTCCATCTTCATCCGAGGAATTGTTGAAAGCCATGCGTTTAGCTTGACTAAGCAATACTTATCAGCACCCCCAAAGGAATAATTCAGGGGTGTACCCACTGTGGTAGATGGATCTTCAGGATGTTTGACTGTCTATTAAATCTTTTGTGGTTGCTCTCCCACCCCACTTAAGAAACCTCAGTTCTGTCTTCAGAATCTGAGTGTTTGTCTTTGTTATACATTGTACCTTCCCTTATTATTATTTTTAAATTTCATTTTATTTTTATAAAGTTGTTCACAATAGTTCATTGCATTTAATATCCAAACACCAATCCCACCACGGTGCACCTTCCCATCACCATAAGAGGAAAGTGTGTAAAGATTGTTGTATTTCATCCTGGGGCTATTTAAGCCCTTGTATAAGAGATTACGTGCATGTGTATTAAAACCAAAAAATGTGTGCTACTTTTGGTCCACCAGTGGGCTAGAGTATAGTGACTGCATGCTCCAGGACATTCTGACTCTCCCGGAAACTTTATTTCATAGTCTCTGTATCTTGGCCATTGATGAGATTATATGGTGCTGGGGGCAGTTAGTGGGTGTGACTGCCAAGCTACTGGAAAACTGGAGAGCTTTGGGGAGGAGGCCCAGTACCATTCTGAGAGAGCTTGGAGATCTCGGTCATGGGTCCTGCATACCTGTTTTTTTCTGCAGGTTCCCACTTGGGTGAGGCTCCTCTGAGCCAGTGGAGAGCGGCCTTGAGCATGTCTGTGCTATTGGGTTCTGGAGGTTTTTGGCTGCCAGGGCTCTGCTGGGGTAGCGAGGGAAACTCAACCCAACCCCCTCCAAGTTGCCCTGGTGAAGACAGCCTGGCTTGGGGTCAGGATGTTCTGTGTCGCTCTCCACCTTCCCTTCCTTTTTTTTTTTTTCTTTTTGGGTCACACCTGGCTATGCACAGGGGTTATTCCTGGCTCATGCACTCAGGAATTACTCCTGGTGGTGCTCGGGGGACCATATGGGATGTTGGGAATTGAACCGGGGTCGGCTGCGTGCAAGGCAAACACTCTACATGCTGTGCTATCACTCCAGCCTCCATCTTCCCTTCTTAGACATGGTTTCTTCTGCTTTCTTTATAATTTCTTGCTTTTTTCATGGTTTCTTCCTGCTTTTTTTTTTTCCTGGTGAATAAGGTCAGCTGACAAGGTCTTTCTCCATTTGACTTATTTCTCCTGGATGGCGCCACCTTTCTTTCTCAGCCTTCTAGTGCGTTGACTTATTTCTCCAAACCCCCTCCAGTTCCGTTCATGTCGGTGTAGTAAGAAGCGCGACCATGTCTTCTCACAGCCGAGTTCTAAGCCCATTGGTATGTACAAAGTCTTCATGATTCGAATGAACTGTGGTTAGGAACTTGGGTTATTCCCAGATACTGGCTTGTGATTAGTGCTGCAGTGAACATAGGTGTTATTCCTTTTTTGATACTCCCTTGTAAAACCACAAAAGGTTTTGTAGACTCCTTCCAAGAAATGATTGTATTTATGTTCACTTTAAGAGATAAATGCACTTTGTGTATACAGTGCCTCTTTTGGATTTGCGGGGCACCAGGCACGGATCACCTGATAGCATTCAATGATATCACGTGACATCATTAGGACTAGGAATCCCGTTTGACCATTGGAAAGAATAGAATGGGGGCGGGGCGGGGCCAGCATCCCTGCACATTAGGACTGGGAGTCCTGTTTCACCATTGGACAGACTGGGATGAGGGTGGAACTGGAACAGCATCCCTGCACAGTAGGACTAAGAATTCTTATTCACCACTGGACAGAATAGAATGGGGGCGGGGCCAGACCAGCATTCGTAGGACGAAGAATCCCGTTTCACCACTCGACAGACTAGAATGGGGGCAAGACTAGAAGGGGATTGCTCTGGGTCATTGTCCACCGATGTGACCATTCGTGGCAAATCTGGGCCAGGACCCAGTCGATTTTTGCTAAGAAATGTGGCCCTCGGAACTGGAAGTCACGGTGTCTGTCTGGATGCCTACGGTGGAAAGTAGCAGCAGATTCCATAGAGTGGCAAAATTATTTTAGGGTTCCGCCTTATTTCCTGTGACTGACTAGAAGCTGTCCTCCTACCTGGGCATCTCTTTTTCTCATCTGTTCAACACTTTCCTGCCCTCTCTGAATAAGGCAAGCAAGCCAGAACCGTCCAAAGGATTGCCCCACCCCCACCCCAGCTTGGTGTCCTCAGCCAAGCAAAGGTGGGGCTCTGTCTAAGGAATGTGAAGGGGTTGAAGAAAGTAGAATTGCCCAGGAAAGGTCAGTAACTGGCTGGATCTGGATGGCGCCACCTCCCTTTCTCAACCTGCTGCTTCTAGGTCTAAGTAAAACCCAGTCATCTACCAGTCTTCTTGGCCTGGTCTGTTTCCCAGGTTCCTTCTAGGACGCCCTATGCATATCCACTCTCCAGATGCATTGACAGCGCCCAAGGAACCCAGGACTTCAAGGTGGAAAGTGGTCCCAGCTCTTCCACCTGCCTGTTTCTTCACGTTCCAGGATCACCCACAAGAGGAATTTTGCTCTTTGTTTCCGCCTGCTTTCTTTTATTGTGTTCTTCTCTGGCACAATCATTTTACAAGGGAAATAATGTTCCTGTCACCTCTCCGCCTTTGATTTATTATTTTAAAGGCTCATTTTGCTTTGCTTATTCGAGTTCTGGGCTGTTAGCTGTTTCTCCCCAAAGATGGAACCGGAAACCAAAGCTCTTTAAGGACCAGTTTTCTTTCCCAGAGGATCAGCAGGACTATTAGGAAAGGACCGCGGTAAATGTCACTTCTGTTGACCTTGATCAACTGTCCTTTAACAATTGCTCCCTTTTTTTTTTTTTTAAATCAGTGGCTTCCACCACTTGAGATATCTCCCAGGCCCTGAGATTGTAGTTGAACCCACAGCAGCTCTCTAGCTAAGAAGACTGAGTCTAGAGAATTGGTTTACTTTGCCAAGGTCACAAGACAGTAAGAAGTTGGGTAGGATTTGAACTCAAACCTATGGACCCAGTCTAACCACTGTTAGAATCCCTGGATTCTCCCACTGGCAGCCTTGGGGACCCGCCTAGGAAGACTTGGCTTTCTCTGATTGGCTGCTTCAGAACAATCGCCTCCTCACAAGAGCACTTGGATTTCTCTGATTGGCTATCTCAGAGCCCCGCCCAGAGGTACTTTGGCTTTCTCTGATTGGCTATCTCATAGTCACACCCTCCCCAAGAGCACTTGGACTTGTCTGATTGGCTGCCTTAGAGCCACACCCCCCAGAAGCACTTGGATTTCTCTGATTGGTTGTCTTAGAGCCCCGCCCAAGAGCCCTTGGTTTTCTCTGATTGGCAGTCTCAGAGCCACACCCCCAGGAGCACTTGGATTGCTCTGATTGGCTGCCTTAAGAACCGCTCCTGGGTGCCTTCTGGATGCTGAGGCAAGATCTGTTGGCAGAGGTAATGCCCCATGCCCCTACCCCATCCGTAGTGCCACTTTGAGATTTCTGGGACAGCTGTGCAGACTTGTGACCTCCTTCTCTCTCTCCCCGTCCTTCGCATCCACCAGGAGGGAGTCAGGCAGAGACGTCATCTTTTGAGATCAGCAGACACTGCCTGGTCTCCATCTGCGTCTGCAAATTATTCACAGATTTTATGTCCCAAACCTTAGGGCTTAGCCCCATGAGTCGTGAACCTGAGTGTGGGTTCTGAGGCTTTAGGGGGATGGATATCTCATCCAGCCGGAATTTTCCATCTTTCTGCCATCAGCCCTGCCTTTCCCTCAGCATGCATAAACTTTTGTGGCTTCCCTGCAGTTGGAGGAGAGGCCCTAGGGAAAAGTTGGCAGCCAGAATATATTTTGCGAAACACACACACACACACACACACACACACACACACACACGGAAGCAAAATGTAACCCCCCCCAAAAAAAAAATTACCTCTATCAATCTATCTTTATTACTTTTCTTTTTCACTATTTTTAGATCTGTTTGCATGAAAGGGGAAGATTCTCACTCCACCCCCTGCTTTCTGATGATAGAGAGGCAATAAAAGGACTGATATTTGAGGGGAACCCAAGGGGAAATGTGACTCATTTCAATAACCAGAGACCTACGGAGTTGATGGGTCGTGCAAGCAGGCCCTGTCTCTGGCGAGATGGGCTGGGGAAGTTCTCTTTAGGAAGCCGATGTGTCTCCATGTTCGCAGGGGGAAACTCTGAAAGGGACAGAGAGGTCTTCATGTTCTGGAATCAGCCTCGTGCTTCCAAGAGAAACGACGGTCTTCCATTTCCACACACAGCCAGTATACCGTGTTTCAGATTTTCAAGTGGGAATTGGGCCAAGGTGTCTTTTATTTTCAATGACATGATTGCAATAAAACTACTTTTACAGCCTGATTTGAATAAATTCGGGGAATTGGGGGAAGGGGCGGTGCCGAGCTGCTGCTCTGCTCCCTGGCTGGTGGGTTCCAAAAGACCCCATTCCTTCTCAGCTGTGGTGGGCAGTGCCCGCCTGGCAGAAGCTGAACAGACTTTGACCTTTGTCTTTGAAACCCGAACCCGTCCACTCTCTCTACCAGATGAAGGAGACTGGCTATAGCCTTTGCTTTCTCAGCTGTTGTGTTTAAAAATGTGGCAGGCCAAGAGCTGGAGAGAGAGAGAGAGTGTGTGTGTACAGGGGTTAAAGGCACTTGACGGGCTGGGGTGATAGCACAGTGAGTAGGGCGTTTGCCTTGCACGCGGCCGACTCAGGTTCAATTCCCAGCATCCCATATGGTCCCCAGAGCACCGCCAGGAGTAATTCCTGAGTGCATGAGCCAGGAGTAAACCCTGTGCATTGAGAGTTGTGACCCAAAAAAATAAAAAAAAAAAAAGCACTTGGCATGCATGCCAGGTTTGATCTCCAACCCTGCAAGTGGCCCCTCCCCATCACTAGATATAAACCCAGAGCACTGCCAGGTGTTGTCCAAAGGGGCCTCTCCCTGCTTCCCCCTCCCCAATTTTTTAAAATAGAGGTGATAGCCCCAGTAGTGACCCAAGGAGGTGAGAGAGAGAGAGAGAGAGAGAGAGAGAGAGAGAGAGAGAGAGAGAGAGATGGACATGTTAGATTTTCAGAACCAGTTTCTCAACACTCCTGTGCGTTAGGGCTGGGAATTATACGGCTTATTATAAAGGCCAGCAGACTTCTCATAAATCATCCTGGCCCCACCAAGGGGCTCACTCCCCTCCCTGGATACCCTCCGAGGGCCTCTAGTTCCTCTTTCTGAAGAACTGTTCATGGCTAACAAAAAAAGGGGGACAGCTTGGTGCTGACAAGATGGTCAGGGTCTTTCTCTTCGCTTTCTTTTATACCCTGATCCCACCTTCTCTTGCCTGCCTGGGTGGGTTCTGGAGCAACCTTTGGGTGTGGTAGACGGGGAGGTTGGCTTTGCTTTGGGAAGTCTGGAAATGGGGCCTCGGGAAGTGGAAGTGGGGTACTGTCATGTCTCTGGACGAGGGAGAAGGGCCAATGCGGTTGGTTAGGCGATTTCGGCCTTTGGGCAAATGCGGGGGGGTTGTCATACAAATGAATCTCGGACCCAAGCAACTTGCTGCAGAGATGGTCCTGGACTTTGCAGTAGGCCGTTTCCGCTGGGCTGCTCCAGACAGGCGTAGGTGCCGTCCCTCCGTCTGCCCTCTAAAAGCCCCAGTGGCCACCATTGTCTAGAAGTCAGCTACAAGCTCCAGGTGTGAGTGGCGGTAGCGGCAAACGCCAGGCCTCACGGGACAGGGAGAAGTGGGCCCTTCTCCTTCCCCCCACCCCAAAGGAACTCCGCGATGACACCACATCCGGCCACTGTCTACTCAAGCTCCCACATGGCCATGATCCAGAGACACACAAACGAATCTCGGACCTGAGCAACTTGCTGCAGCGATCTCTTCCAACCCTAATTATTAAAATTTTAGAATTCCCAGAGCAATTCCTAGGTACAATACATTATATTGTATCCATAACAAGCCCTACAAAACACATTGTCTAGCATTGCCTTTTCGGCAGGTATGAGGGGTGTTGGGACTGGTCTCGAAATACCAAAGGTAACTAAAGTAGAGAAAGAGAGTGTTGTGCAAATTGTCAGCCACACAGGCAGGGGGAGGTGTGGAATGTAGGGTTGGGGGAGACTGGGGATTTTGGTGGTGGAGAAAACGTGCACTGGTGAAGGGATGGGTGTTTAATGACTGTATGATCGAAGTTCCAACATGAAATCTTGGTGACTGTACTTCACAGTGAATCAATAATAATAATAATAATAAAATGTGTGCATGGGGGGGGGGGTTCATTAAACATACCCAGATGGGAGAGGGGGCCGGGTGGTCCAAAGGAATCCTCACGGGCCAACGCCGTTGATTGTATAGTCCAGGTCTGTCTGTCGTGGGCTGAGGCTAGCTGCACCCAGAGTCTGGGGGGTGGGGGTGGTGTCCTGAAGTTTGTTCTGTCTCTCTTTCTGTGCGTGTGTGTGACCTGGTTAGTCTGGGGTACAAGGCTGCCCTCCAGGGAAGAAAAGCTGCTTCTCCTTCCTTCTTGCTTTCCCAACATCCTGCCCTGAGTTTGGGAGTGCGGTGACGTGGTTCCTAGTAAGAGATGCCCCTGCCTTTACCTGCCTACCAGAACGTCAGCACCCGGGCCGAGGCGACACTTACTTCGAATTTGAGACTCGGAATTGTCCAGTGTCAGCCTTGCAGCTGCCTGGCAGGAGCACCCAGGCTTAGCTCTCCTGTTTTAGGGACACACCAAGCTGAGCGCAAGGATTACTCCTAGCTCAGTGCTCAGGGGTCACTCCCACCAGTGCTCAGGGGATTGTACAGGGGGCAACTAGTGCTGGCTGTGTGTTAGGCAAATACCTTACCTGTTTGTCAGTTTTTGACTTAGGATAGCTCTCTCTTGTCATACATATGTATTTGATAATCCTATAGATGATTTAATAACATAAAGATCATCAACAGCAGGGCTGGAGAGATAGCACAGCAGGTAGGGCATTTGCCTTCCACGCGGTCGACCCGGGTTCGATTCCCAGCATCCCATATGGTCCCCTGAGCACCGGCAGGAGTAACTCCTGAGTGCAGAGCCAGAAGAAACCCCTGGGCATCGCCAGGTGTGACCCAAAAAGCAAAAAAAATAAAAAAAAATCATCAACAGCGTGCTAATACTCATATGATAATCTTATTATCACGTTGTAATAGTTCTGTTATTCTGTCAATAGTTTTCTTTGCATTTCATGCTAAGGAGGCATTAGCCACCATCCCACTAAGCTGTATGAGTGCTACAAGAAATTTGTTGATAAAATGCCCCATAGCCTATAGCTAAGGGATTGTTAGGTATAGAATATTCCAAACAGAGGGGTTACCAGATGAATGAACACTTTTTTCTTGAGGCATCACCAACCCCCCCAAATAAAAAATAATAAAAATAATAAGTGAAAACCCAGAATTGTAATGATGGTCTGGAACCTTTTCTCTTTTGGGGGGGGTCACACCCAGTGATGAACAGGGGTTACTCCTGGCTCTGCACTCAGGAATTACTCCTGGTGGTGCTCGGGGGACCCTATGGGATGCTGGGAATTGAACTCAGGTTGGCCACGTGCAAGGCAAACGCCCTACCCGCTGTGCTATTGCTCCAGCCCCCTGGAACCTTTTCTGAACTATCATTGGTCTCTGTTTGGAAACAGAAAAACCTGAGTATTCCTTGAATTATTCAGACTATTTAAACCTAGTCCACGTGGAGCGCCTCTGTATTCAGTGGGGATGACTGAGGTTTGGAGAGCGGGTTCCCAGCTGAGTGGCCTCAAACTCTCCACGTCGTGGGGCTCCTTGCCACCTGTAAGCACCCTCACCCCTCCCCTGGGATGACCCAGGCATGCTAGCAGCTGGCCCAGTCAGAGCCCGCAGAATTCTAAATCCCAGGAGTCTCCCTCCTCCCCCTGAGTGCTCCTCCTCACCTTCCAAAAAAGTGGTTCCTTTTACACTGCCAAGCCTCTGCCTCGCTGGCTAACGTGAGTTCTGAGAGTCAGTCCTGCCCTTGATGTTCTCTTTGGGAACTTCCTTGCGTGGCCCATGGAAAGAAAAAAAAAAAGTCACTAGCAGTACTGTTCCAGATAGAATGTTTACCTAATGCCGCCCAGCTTGAAAGGACAGACGTGTGCCTGGAGGCACTTGAAAGCAAAAGCCACAAAAAAAAAAAAAAAAAAAGAGGCAGATGGAAACTTCTGAAGTCGCCTCCATTAATATTCTGGCTCCGTATTGCTGGGAGGCAAGAAGAAAGGAAGGAAGCAAAAAGCCTTTGGAAAGGCCCTTCTTGGAAGTCTTCTGTTGGGCTGAATTTAGGAAGTTGGCCTCTTGGAGGAGTAGGGTATAAGGGTTTTCCTCTGACACCTTCCAGAGAGGCAGACGTGTTCCCGAAGGCATAGTCAGGTGGGTATCCTGGGCTGGTGGGGGTTGAGTTTAAAGCATAAATACAGAGGCTGGAGAA
This sequence comes from Sorex fumeus, assembly GCF_029834395.1. NCBI lineage: Eukaryota > Metazoa > Chordata > Mammalia > Eulipotyphla > Soricidae > Sorex > Sorex fumeus. Next base: position 2,101,374 of record NW_026606158.1, on the reverse strand, counting down.
ATAACACAGGGACCAGGCACTCATTCTGCATGCCACTCACCCTGGGTCCATCCCCGGTAATGCACATGCCACCCCCTACCCTGGGTACTGCCAGGGGTCGCTCCTGAGCACAGAGTCCAGAAGGCCACATGGAGAGGGGGTTAAGGGTGGGTTGCCACGCCAAGGTTACAACAAGGTGGGACACCTTGCCTTGAACCGCTGACTGCATTAGCCAGTGATCACCCCAAGGGCCCCCCAGATCTCCTCACCACTACTCAAGAAGCCCCCCTCACCTTCAAAAATATTAAATTGGGGCAGGAGAGCTGGTATAGCAGGTGAAACATTTGCCTTTCATGCAGTCGGCCCCAACACCATGGAGGTCTCCGGAACACTGCCAGGAGTGAGCCCTGAACACAGAGCCAGGAGTGAGACCTGAGCACAGAGCCAGGAGTGAACCCTGAGCACAGAGCCAGGAGTCAGTCCTGAGCACAGAGCCAGGAGTGAACCCTGAGCACAGAGCCAGGAGTGAACCCTGAGCACAGAGCCAGGAGTCAGTCCTGAGCACAGAGCCAGGAGTGATCCTTGAGCACAGAGCCAGGAATGATCCTTGAGCACAGAGCCAGAAGTCAGTCCTGAGCATCACTGGGGATAGGAGTCTCTCAAAAGAGATGCCTGGGATGGATGGATTTTTACCCTAATGGTTAGTTCGTCTGCCGCGGGCTGATTTGGAGAGAGATATTGGGGGTATCTTATGATTCCAGCCCGCACCCTGCTGTGAGCACCTGGTCATCCCTTCACATTGTAAAAATGAGTGTCATCCGAGAAAAAAAAAATTTCTGAGTGTCTCTTTTTTAATACCAGACCCGAGCCTTCTGAGAACCAGAAAAGGCACTTTTCCCGCTCTCCGGCCATGAATAACATGTCCTATTTCTGCCCGGAAGATGGAGGGCTTCTATGGATTTTCTTCTTTCTTAATGATCCTGAGTTTTCCGATTCAGAGGCATATTTTTGTGAGCTCTGTGGCTAGAAAAGATAAAAGTATAAAAGAGGTTGTCAGAGTGAGCTGCAGGCAAGCTCAAACTGCCTATAGCTTGTGACATGAGCTCCCCCTGCCCTTGCTGCTGGAGAGATAGTACAGTAAAGTCATGTATCATACACACAGACAACCTGGGTTCGATCCCCGGTACCCCAAAACATCCCTCAAGCCCCACCAGGAGTGATCCCTGAGCACAGAACTTGGAGTAAAACCTGAGCACTGTTGGGTCTTGCTCCCCCGACTCCATCCCACCCCACCAAAATCGAAGCAAAAAGTCCCTCACTCTTCATTTCTTTGGTTGTACTGTCCTGCCAGCTGCAATTTCATTCGGGGGAGTTCTGAATATCTGCGTATTGGAACAAGCACGCTACTTGGATCAGATGGTTTTTTTTTTTTCCCCTCTCTTGCCTGACAGCTTGAGGGTTTTGTTTTTTTTAAGTGGCTTTGACAAGAGTCGGGTCCAAATTATTAAATCACCAGGGTGACCCTATCTGTTCAGCAGCCGCTAATGAACTTAGAAAATTGGGATCTCATCCGGCAGACGGGCTCATCTTGTTTGACAAGCAGCCTAAAAGTATCTGGAAACAAGAACAAATTGGAGATTGGAGCGCATTTTTGGTTTTGTGTTTTTGTTTGTTTGTTTTCATGCCGGTTTGGGGAGGAGAAGATGTGAGACTTGAGTTCTTTTCCTTGTGGCCTGCTCAGAGGCTGGATGAAACCTCCGGTTTCTTCATCACCTTTCCTTCTGCTTAATGTTGGGGGCGGGGGGGGGTCAGGTCAGCTAAGAGCCCCTCACATGCAGCAGCCTCTGACAGTTCCTCCGTATTCTGATCCTGCTGCTGGAAGCTGTCTGGGAAACCTGTCCTGTCCGTACAGTTGTTGAACTGCTTTGTACTTTAGCAGATGGAGCGTGGACTTCCGTGGGAGACTGTGTACATGTGTGTACCGTGGATATATGGGAGGATGTGTCTGGGCTCACCTTCCAGCCTGTGTTCACATGTATTATACAGAGTATCTATTTTGCAGAAATATAAACTACACCTATGTTTTTTGGTGTGTTTCTATATCAACTATATATGTGTGTGTGTATGTATGTCTGTGTGTGTTTGTATACACATATACACTTCCAGGAGATCGTTGCAAGTATTAATAAGTACAAAAGGAATTTCTATTTTGGATATGCTATATGATGTGTATATGTATAGAGTGTACGAGTTCGTATTTCTGCTTTGCCACCTATATAAACTATGTCATTTATGTCATGTAAATTATGTCTTTGTGTGTATGGATTATTTTTTTCTTTTTGAGTCACACACAGTGATGCTCGGTGGTTACTCCTGGCACTGTCCTTAGGAATTACTCCTGGCAGTGCTTGGGGAACCTTATGGGATGCTGGAGATTGAACTCGGGTCGGCCACGTGCAAGGCAAAACGCCCTACCTGCTGTACTATTACTCTCACCCCTGTGTATGTCTTTTGTGTGTATATATACACTGTATACACACATATTGACACATTTTGAGGAAGCAGTTGCAGATGAAATGACATATACAAAATAAATAAGTTAGGTACATCCTATGTATAATGCATATATAGTATGTGTGTTTGTTGATATTTGTCACATATCTAATACATAATGTATATATTTTTATGTGTAAATATAAACTATTTTTACATGTCCTTGTATATTTACTGTATATACATATATAATATCTATATTAGGTGATATTGCAGGTATTAATAAGCACAAAGTATATCTTTATTTCATACTTTATACATATATACATTTATTGATCCTTGAGCAATACAGGGGCTGGGGTGTTTGAACCCTCCACGTGGTCAAAACTTCACATAAAACTTTTTTTCTCCCCTAAAATTAACTGCTGGTGGTTATTGACCTTAAACTTCACTGATAGCACTGTTGATTGACGCATACTTTTTTTATTATGGCTTAGAGACTATATTCTTAAAATAAACAAGGTAGGGGAAAGAAAACATTATGAGCAAAATCAGAAAGAAGAGAAAATACATTTATGGTAACCTCACTGAAATCTGCATATGAGTGGATCAGCTCAAGGGCCAACTGTAACAAAATGAAAACCCCAGACAAGTCAGTGTGACAGGTTCTAACTTGTTTTCGATGCTTGAAACCCTGGGTTGAATCCCTGAAATGATCAACACTCATGGGTCAGTTATATATATATTTCTAACAAGGGTTTGTTTTGTGCTTATCATCTCTTGAAAGTAGTACCACCATCTTCTTTGAGATTAGAATGTCACTTTCATGCAACTTCTCAGCCTTATGATTTCATCAGGGTCCCTAAATCTTTTAAGTCATTTATGAAGCACCAAGTACATGAGAAGCTTCTATGTTCCCTTTTCTGTCCCATCAAATTTGAAGAAAACTCAGAAATTCTTCATTGAGCTGTCAGGGGCCCCCAGTCTCTGAGCAGTAGTGAGAGAGAGGAGAGTTCTGGAAGCAATTTGCTGCCTCTGCTTTTTAGCTGGGCATCTTTCAGCAAATTGTTCTCGTTTCCTTTTCTATTAAGTAGGATTCCTGCCTCATTTACAGGATTGGGTTTTAGTGAGATGCTGTATGCAAAGCACTTAAAACACCGTCCTTGGCGCAAATCTACTGTTCAATAAAGGATGGAAAACATCACCACTGTGAGTAGTTAATGTTTTGGTTCTCAGCAATAAAGTGGTGACTGCAACGGCTTAATAAAAAAATGCAAAAAGGAGCCTACTTCTTAAACTGCATTGTGGGAAGTCTTTAAAGATTGGTCAGCCTCTCCAAAGAGGTTGTCCCGGAAGGATGGATGACAGGTGTCAGCCACCGTCCTGCATGAAAGATGAGAAAAAGAAGAAAGTGAGAGAAAGGTTCAGTATCAATGGCTTTTGCCATCATTGCATTTCTTTTAGAGTCCCTCGTCCTCTGCCTCTTCCACCCATGAAGGATGCTATTCCCTCACACCAACCCCGTCTCGTGAATGACACTTTCCAGCCGAACCTGGTAATCCACTGCCACCAGGGAATTTCCAGGCGATACTGTACCCCAATTCTGGATTGTCAGAATTCTATGCTGGTCCTAAGTGCCGCCTGCATCTTGCTCTGCAACCAGGTCTCCTATTCTCAGCGAGGTTGTAAGACAGATTTCTTCTACCCAGTGGGTTGCAGCAGATATTTGTCTGCTGCAAACATCATACACACCCACCCTCTCTTTCTTACCTCTTCTAGGACATGCCTATTGCAAGGAAAAATCGTGTCTTGGCCTTCTTTCTCTCTTCCCATCCCCTGGCTCTAGTCTCCCTCCCCATAAATCTCAACTCTGTCTTCCAGAGTGCTTTTTCTGAAAAAGCGTTGACCCTGCTTAAAGAGACTCACGACTCTCTGAGGAGAGACCCAGACCCAACTCAGATATTACTATTTTGTTTCATGCTCTATATCAGGTGTTTGGCCCCTGATATACTCTTGAGAACATTGTATACATTTAGGGGAATTAGTTGTTGTGTTTGTTTGTCCTTCCTTCCTTCCTTCCTTCCTTCCTTCCTTCCTTCCTTCCTTCCTCCTTCCTTCCTTCCTTCCTTCCTTCCTTCCTTCCTTCCTTCCTTCCTCCTTCCTTTTCCTTCCTTCTTCCTTCCTTTCCTTCCCTTCCTCCCTTCCTCCCTCCCTTCCTCCCTCCCTCCCTCCCTTCCTTCCTTCCTTCCTTCCTTCCTTCCTTCCTTCCTTCTTCCTTCCTTCTTCCTTCCTTCTTCCTTCTTCCTTTATATTAGGAAGAATATAATCCTTCTTTTCCTTTCTTTCTTTTACTTTCATTTCTTTCCTGTTCTTTTCTCTTCTTCTTCTCTAAATGAAGGATGATAGTATTTATGATTGCAGGTGCGTTCTGTAGATTAAACCCCTTCTTTTCCTTTCTTTCTTTTCCTTTCTTTTCTTTCCTGTTCTTTTCTCTTCTTCTCTAAATGAAGGATGATAGTATTTGTGATTGCAGGTGTGTTCTGTAGATTAAACCAGCCAAGCCTTGGAGTGGGTTGTCTCTCAAGCTGCAGCCTGGAAACTGTCAGGATAAATAAGAGTGACGAGTGGAATTTGTTTTCATTTAACTTGATTCTTTATTTGGGGGTTGAGCATTAAGTTCTGTGTTTCACTGATTCTCTGATTGTGTTTAAAGTTGAACTCTGATTCACATAATATAAATGCCTGCCCCCTTCTATATAGTGTGCAGTTCAGTGCTTTTTAATATACTCACATGTATGTGTAGTGACACTATTTAATTTTGGAACCTTTTCTTGACTCCCTCTACACCCCCAAGAAAAACCTAGAAGCCCTCCTGATAATCAGCACTTCCTCTCCATCTTTCTCTTTCAAGTCCCTAGTAACTACTTTCTGTTTTTCTAGATTTGAGCTGGGGAAGGTCTTTCTTCTCCTGTTCAAGTTCTAGTTTAGGTTACATGGTTACCATTGTGTTAAGGGTCATGATATTGATATTCACAGTCATCGCACCCTCATCACCTCTAGTTTGAGAAATGATTCTCAAAACACTATTTTCCTCTTTTCCCCACCTTGAATCCTACCAAATCTGAATCTTCCCATCTTGTCCTTTGAACAGTTTTTTTTTAGTGTTGTTTTCATGGTGAAGAGACACTAGAATTTCATGACTTCATTCTGTCTCCTGCCTGCTGGGGGGGTCTTGGAACTTACTGCCCCCTGTTGGATGCTCTCTTGCTCGGTTATCTCATTGGTCCTTGGTTAGAGCATTTTTTCTCCTCCCTTCAATATTTCTTTTCAGGCTTCAGCTCATTGATTTTTGAGGCGCTGCTCTGTTGTGCTGATTTGCTGTAGCACGCACTTTGAGTTCCTTGCTGCCTCATCCACAAAAAGCAGTGTTGTCTTACTCCCCTTTTAGTGTTCCATATAAATAGAAGGGATAAATGTGTTATCTATTTATTTTCGTCTGTATATAAAACACCTTTTCCCAGGCAGCTCTCTGGTGAGGACTAATGAGCTAATTCATGTAAATGACTTGGTACAGGGATTGGTACTTAGTCAAGTAAAGTGCCGGATGAAAATTCCTTGCCAGGTGAGTGATGAGGTTGGCCTGGGTAGACCAGTTGCCTGCAGAAGCCTGTTCCATTCGTTATCCCAAATGATCTCAGTTGGATGCTTCCTTGGTCCTGGAATGGGGTCCCTGAAACCTGCTTTCTTTGCCTTCTCTGCCTTCTCTGGTTTATGGAAGATGTCAGTGTGAAATTAGGGATTGGGGGAAACAAATGCCGCAAGTGGATCCATTGACCTTTCCCTGCCCTCTGCAAAGTGGCACAGGAGATGAAAAAACGTCCAACAAAAGACAAATTTATTGGATACCAAAACCACCGAGCTATTGATTCTTAAAGTCAGACAGCCAGGTTATGAATTGGGTGATAAAAATGGAAAGCATTTAGCTTGACTTCTGGGATGGGGGACAGCTCCTTGTGTTGTCACAGCTATGGGGTCCTCCTGACAGCTTCACAACTAATGAACTAGCACTTATTAACTAGACTGTTTACTTGATGGGCTGCATCTGTCGCGTCTGTTGTGAGTGAGATATATCTGGACACACGGATTTTTTTTTCCTTAAATAGAAGCCTGGTTGCCTGAGATTTATTTATTTGCCAAAGGCAGGGTTGGAGGGTCATGTCTTGCAGGGCACAAGGTTTACTCCCGGCTGTGTGCTCAGGGATCAGCCCTAAAGGTACTCAGGGGACCTTGTGTTGTGCCAGGGATCAAGCTGAGGTTGGCTGTTATGCAAGGCAAGTGCCAGAAACCCTGGACACTCTCTCTCTCTCTCTCTCTCTCTCTCTCTCTCTCTCTCTCTCTCTCTCTCTCTCTCTCTCTCTCTCCTCAAACCCTGTTTGCCTGAGATTTAATCTCTAACATGGAAGGTGACAGGAACATCATCTGAGCGTGCTTCCCAGAGCTGGAAAAATCAGAGCTTGTCAGGAACCACACAGGGATTTGTAATGCTGCCGATGATGGGACTTTTCTCTCCTACTGGGTTTTGGAGCTCAGAAGGAGATGCTGGGATCTGGGTGTGTGTTGGTAAAACCGGCACTAATTGGACTTGGACGCTGAGGTCCACAGGGCTGTATCCAGTTGGATCGTCGTGAAATTAACTGCTGGCAGAGCAGGTTCTGAACAGCCAGAGCCTGATTCCATGATTATCTTGTGCACCTTGAAGAAGGTGAAGAGTGGAGGCTACTTTTCACTCAATCCATCCATCCTTCAGTCACCCAGGGTCAATGCTGCTGGTCGTTAACAAGGGATCCATGGAGACTGGGCACATCTGTCACTCCACTAGAATGGAAAAGCACCCCCTATTCTGACCCATGACCTCAGGATGGTTTCCTTTCTTGATGTTCGTGGGAGTGGAAGGTGGCTGTTAAGAGATGGGGTCCCTGTCCTCTCCAGATTTTTATAAGGGTCCAAACCGGGGCTGGAGCAATAGTATAGCGGGGAGGGCGTTTGCCTTGCATGTAGCCGACCCGGGTTCAATCCCTTGCATCCTATATGGTTCCTCTAGCACTGCCAGGAGTAATTCCTGAGTGCAGAGCCAGGAGGAACCCCCAGGCATCGCTGGATGTGACCCGATCACAATCATCCTGTTGTTCCTCGATTGCCTCGAGCAGGCACCAGTAACGTCTCCTTCGCCCTAGCCCTGAGATTTTAAAAAGTGCCATATTCAAGGCTCTTTCAGGGTTAGGAGAATGAGTCCCATCATTGTTACTGGTATTTGGCATATTGGGTAACCCACAGGGAGTTTGCCACTCTCTGCTGTGTGGGCAGGTTTCATTCGGTAGCCTGCCAGGTTGTCCAAAGTAAGAATGAGATAATAAGATAACCGGGAACTGGTTTTTATAGTCTCTGGGTCTTGGTCTACACGGCGCTGGGGGTCAGTTGGTGGGTGTGACCCCTGCCTACTGGAAGATGGAGGATCTGGATGGAGGATGCTCAGTCCCGATCTGAGCAGGCTTGGAGATCTCAGCCCCGGGATCTGCATGCCTTTGTTCCTCTGCCGGTACCTTCATGCGTGTGGAGAGTGGTCTCAGCTGGTTGTGTCTGGTTCTGGAGGTCTTTGGCTGCTAGGTGTGACCCAAAAAGCAAAAATAAATAAAGGCCCAAATTTCCACATGGTGCCCTTATTTGAAAAGAGGGGTGCTGCAGGTGTCATGCATGAAGCTGGCATCGCACAGTGGGGCAGGACCCTGATCCAATAGGACTGTCCTGAGGGGAAAATGATGCACCCAAGGAAGGAATCTGGAAAGGAGCCAATGAAATGCCCATGTTCGGCCATGTGGTTGGACAAATGTCCATTCCCCCACCCCCACCCCATAATTCACCGTGTTGAAACCCTAATCTCCATAGGAGAGCATCAGGAGGGGGACTCTTTGGGAAGCCCCGAGGAGGAAGCCCCCAGATGGGAGGAGGGGGTCCTCTGTTGTGCAAGGATCTAAAAATTCGTCAGCAATTTAGACAGAATGGGGCTTGGTAACCTTTATATGTGGGGGGGGGTGTCGTTGGGTGTCATTTCTCTGTTGTATGAGGATCCAAAGATTAGTCAGCAATTTAGAAACCCAAAGAGGGTCTTCAGCCGGATCCTACCTGCATGATGCTCTTGGACTTGCCGTGAGTGTCCAGGTGCCTGAGGGAGAAGTCTCCTGTCCACAGCCAGGTCCCCTCCTGTGATCAGGTGTTAGTGGCTGTTCAAAGGGTCAGAGCATGCGGCAGCGGTTCTCATGGCTAACCAGGGGGGTATCACTGTGCTCCTTGGCTGGGCAGAGATTTGAGGGGGTGTCCTGTCCCCGCTCCAGTGAAGGGAAAGGCAGGGTGCCAGAGGGGGAAACTGACCCAGAAAGTGTCAGTGCCTCAAGTCACAGAAAAGGCCAAAGGATCTGACCTGCCCTCAGGAGATGTGAGTGAGGACCCTGGTAATTAGCAAGAGTGATACTGGGCATACTGGTGGTGGGAAATGTACCCTGGAGGAGGGATGGGTGTTGGAACATTGTATGACTGGAACCAATCACAAAAGCATAGTTATTCAATAAAAACGATTACTTTTGGGGGGATGGAGCGATCGTACATTGGGGAGAGTTTGCCTTGCATATGGCCAACCTGGGTTCAATCCCCGGCATCCCATATGGTCTCCTAAGCCCCGTCTGGAGTGAACCCTAAGTGCAGAGTCAGAAGTGAGCCCTGAGCATTGCCAGGTGTGCCCCCCCCCGCAAAAAAATCAAACAAGCACAAAAGAATATAGGGGCTGGAGCCTGCGGACAGCGAGGACAGCAGGGACAGCGGGGAGGGCATTTGCCTTGCACCCGGCTCTCCTGGGTTCGATTCCCAGCATCCTATAGGATCCCCTGAGCACCTCCAGGAATAATTCCTGAGTGCAGAGCCAGGCGTGACCCCTGAGCATCAAAGGGTGTGATGCTCAAAACTTTGGCCCAAGAGCCAATTTTTTTTTAAATGCTAATATGTATCCCTATGGATGCCACCACATGGGATTAATAAGAGTGTCCTCCAAACAAAGACACAACTATTAGCAAGACCCCCCCCACTTTGACTCAGCCTCCAGAGACCTCCAAGGGGGTCTGCAGGTGCCACCCCCCAAGATCCAGCCCTCCAGACTCTGCATAATTGCTACTTGACTTCAACCCAGAGGTGATGATTTTTTTAAAAAAATTTTTGGGGTGGTGGAGGTGGGGAAGGCTTAGAGCATTTTAATTTTTATCCATTTAATATTCATTCCCTGGATTCTCATAAAATTCATTTTCCACATTTTTTTAATTAGAGCACTGTGATTTTACAAAGTTATTCATCACTGAGTTTTAGATAGACAATCTTGCAGCACTGATCTCACCGCCAGTGTGAACTTCCCTCCACCAATGTTCCCGGGTTCCTTCCCATATCCGCTCCCACCCCCACTCCTCCCTGCCCTCCTGACAAGCCCCTTTCTAAGTTTGGCTGTTCAAGTTTGGGTCTCTTGGTTTCAGTGTTGCTGGCCCTGTGGTTTGGATATCTGGCTCTGTCATTATTCACAACCCCTTTGTGTCTGATTCCTCTCACCGGTCCCTCGTCCTTCTCATCTGTCTCTTCTCCCTCTCCCTCCACTCTTTCTTTCCTTCTCCACCCTATATTTTGGGGCCCAAGGCGGTGATTCTTACCCTGGGAGTATCAGCGGCTCTTGAAGTCCCGGTTCTCTTGGGGTTCAAAACCAGCCCAGTCCATGCCTCTCCACGAGTCTCATCGCCCACCTCTCACAGTATGGGATGGCTGCCGACTCTCACCCTTGCACTCATCCTAGGGGTTCTTTCTTCCAGGGGTGACTTGATGGTCTTGAGCAGCTTTTTCAATAGTTCCAACATTTTTTGGTGGGGTAGACCAGATGGTTTTTTTGTTTTGTTCTGTTTTGTTTTTTGCTTTTTGGGTCACATCCGGTGATGCACAGGGGTCACTCCTGGCTCATGTGCTCAGGAATTACTCCGGGCGGTGCTCGGGGGACCCTATGGGATGCTGGGAATTGAACTTGTGTCAGCCATGTGCAAGGCAAAGCCCCCTACCCGCTGTGCTATCACTCCAGCCCCGACCAGATGTTTTCTTTGGAGAGCCATCTCCCCTAGCCCTGTCTTGCAAGGATGTTTTTGGTGTCTGTGTCTGTCTGTCCTTGAACTTTCCAAAGGCTTCTTGAGAACCCTGACCGTGCCCTAGCATCTTCTCCATTCCACATCCCCAGTTAAACACTCTGGGTCCAGGGGAATCAAGGCCCAGGAACCAGGTGCTGTGAGGACTTGTGGGGAGGAGAGAACAGGGAGATGCATTTCTGTAAGCATGGAGGTATTTACCTCAGGCCTCCCTCGGCCTTGGAACTCAGAGGGATGAGAGATGGTGCCAGCCAGACACGTGATCCTTGAGAATCGAGAAAGACTGAAGTGCCTTTTGTAGGATCAGCCCTTTGTTAAATGCTCGCGCGTGTTTGCTTAAGCAGAATGGGAATGGGAGACACGCCTGCTTGCCTCGTCCCTTTGCAGAATGAAAAGCATAAAGCTCTGAGCCCAAAACACACCAACGGGCGGCTTCAGGGGAAGCCTGGTGGAAGTGATTAAGAGCTGATTTCACATTCAGCAGAAAGAATGGAGAAGTCAGCTGTCCCTGAGCTGGCATCCCACCTCAGGAAGAACGTATTGCCCCCACAAAGATCGAATTGCTGTAAAGATCTGTGGGGTGAGGCCTTGTTGGGAGAGGTGAAGACTAGGTAGAAGCTGGGATGGCTTCTTGCTTCTGTGTCTCCACCTATTAGCTGGCACCTTTGGCAGCCCCAGAGAGCTCTTTGTTGGAGACATCTGTCTTAATCCAGACTCCACGCCCTGAACACACAGCGTGTGAGGTATCTGGTGTTAGAGAAATCTGAATGTCCTGGGGGAAGTGGAAGCATCTCTCTACCTAGGGGCAGCATTAGGAGGGGAAGATGGTGGTGAGTTTGCTTGAAAACCATGGAAATGTGGAAGTGCTTTCAGTGACGTTAGAGTGTACTATTATCTGCTATCTCGCCGGCGTCACTTCAAGGTAGTTGGTTGTTTATTCTGTCAAGGAGGGACTGTCTTTTTAGGGGGAAGAGGAGGGTTTGAGACACACCTAGCAAGGCTCGGGGACTAATCCTAGCTCTAGGCTCAGGAGCGACCCCTTGTGGTACTCAGGGGAACATCTGTGGTACTCGAACTGGGGTCAGCTATGTGCAAGGTGAGGGTCTTGACCTCTGAACTATCTCAGTGGCCCCATAGAGGTACTGTCTTGTGTCTTGCAATGCTTGAGCTTTCCAGGAACCTGGAGAATCCTGGATGAGAAGGGGCAGAATTGCAAAACACATTGTCATTGCAGACTCGTGAATGGGCTTGGGGCTTACTAAGCAGGTCCACGTATACCCCAGAGAATCACTGGGTGTCACCCAAAAGACACTACGTTAAATTTTTTAAGAAGGAGACCCTGATAACTCCTTTGCTTTTGACCACTGGGGTGAGGTTCTGATGAGAACACGATGGTCTAGGAACCAGGAAATGAGCTATCCGGAAACACGCCCAGCCTCCAGAGCTGTGAGAAGTAAATGATTGTTGTATGACCCTCTTCATGTGACAGTTTTCTCTGACAACCCCCCCCCCAGATGGATAGAGGTGCCCCGGGAGGACCAGAGTCCAGTGACCCATACTCCCGGATGGGGCCAGGCAGCCAAACTCCAACTAACTCATTGTCACGTTGTTAATGGAGCGTCTGTCTCATGTAGCGGTGTGATTCCCGTCGGGTTTCAGCTCCCTGGATCTTGGCAACAACCCTCAGCACTTGCTGTTGCCATGGGCTTTCCTGAAAATAGAAAAATTAAAAAAAAAAAAAAAAGAAAAAGATGAGCAGCCTAATAAGATGGGGCTGGAGCAATAGTAGAACAGGAAGGGCATTTGCCTTGCACTTGGCTGACCTGGGTTTGCTCCCTGGCATGCCATATGGCCCCTCAAGCAGCACCTGGAGTAATTCCTGAGGCCAGAACCAGGAGGAACCTGTGAGCACTGCTGAGTGTGACCCCCTCGCCCCCCCAAAAAATAAATCAATCAATGAAAGAGAACTCCCGGATATGGAGTGACTAGCTGTGATCGTGTGGGTAGTAGGATGTGGGGGGCCCGCAAAACCACTCTCCCACCCGCGGAGGTGGCCCTAGGATCCGTAGGTGCAGGGAAGGACCAACCGAATGAACACAAGACACAAGAGACAGAGTGCAGTTTAGAAACAGAGAGAAAAAGGGACAGAACTTTATTGGGGGCTACAAGCTGTTTATATGGGGTCGGGGCAGCCCAGTCAGGAGCAGAAGCAATATAACCATACATGGTAAGGTCAGCAACAAGAGCTTTACCTAACATTCAAGGTAGACGTTTGCACAGCAAAGGGTCTTATGGCAGTAGCTGCATCCTGAGCTTTACATTTGCATATCAAACGGTCTTAGGGCAGTAGATGCATCCTGGAGGTTACTATAGATAAGGCCAGATAAGATAGCTGTCAGCCTGATGTTATGTGGCTATAGATCAGGTATCCGCTGAGATCAGGAAGTCCTGGGAGACTGTTACCAATGTCTGTCCCAAGCAGTTCCTAACATGGGAACCACGGCTAGGGTCTATGAGAGGGCTCTTGGCTTCCCACAGTAGGAGCTGACATTTGCACCTCTGACTCCTGGTCTTCGCTAAGACCCACTGAAGAGGCAGAATAGAGACAAAAGGGATAGACCAGCTGCAGTGGAAGAAGGGTCCAAGTCCCTGCCCTTGGTCTGGGACATCACAGGGATGCAAGGGGGATGAAGGGCCATGTTTCCCAGGGGTGGGAGCACTGGGCTTCACAGCAGGGGTGGGAGCCAAGACAAGCTAAGTAAGCGGGAGCAGACCCTTCGCCTGCTCAACCCAGCACCGAGTGTGCGATGTTTGTCCCAGCCGCGTGGCGCGTGGCTTTCCTGTCTCAGTGCGTGTGATCAGTTTTTATTTGTTTGTTTGTTTGTTTGTTTTTGCATTTTGGGTCACACCCGACAATGCACAGGGGTCACTCCTGGCTCATGCATTCAGGAATTCCTCCTGGCGGTGCTCAGGGGACCCTATGGGATGCCGGGAATCAAACCCGAATCGGCTGCATGCAAGGCAAAGGCCCTACCCGCTGTGCTATCGCTCCAGCCTCATGTGATCAGCTTTTAAACAGTTGCTTCTGTGGCCTCCTGCCATTCTCCTAGGGAGAGGGGAACAAAAAAAGATGTTGGGGAGGGCAGGTTGGAAAGGGCAGTGGATCATTGGGCACTAGAGGGAGAAACTTAAGAAGGAAGGAAAGGAGGGAGGGAGGAAGTGACTTTGGGACAAGTATGCCAGAGGAAAGTTGTCCTGGGTGCAGGGGCCAGGCACCTCTCTGTGTCCTTCCCCTGCGGTCAGGGGAAGGGAAGGGGCTGCCAGCAGGAGCTTCCCAAGTGACTGCCCACATGCAGGCAGGAGCCATAGCACAGCGGGTAGGGCATTTGCCTTGCAAGCAGCCAACATGGTCGACCCGAGTTCGATTCCTCCACCCCTCTCGGAGAGCCCAGCGAACTACCAAGAGTATCTTGCCCGCACAGCAAAGCCTGGCAAGCTACCCATGACATATTCGATATGCCAAACACAGTAACAAGAAGTCTCACAAGGGAGACGTTACTGGGCCCGCTCGAGCAAATCGATGGACAGCAGGAGGACAGTGACAGTGGCAGTTTATTTATATATTTATTTATTTTAATGAATCACCCTGAGATACAGTTACAGACTTACAAAGAACAAAAAGCAACCAGGGTTGGTGTGGATGTGGGGAGAGGGGGACTCTCCTTCACTGCTGGTGGGAATGCCGACTGGTTCAGCCTTTTGGGAAAACACTATGGACAATGGATGTTTCTTAAAAAAAAAAAAACTAGAAATCGAGCTCCCATTTCCATTCATGGATGGAAATACCAAGCAATACCACTTCTGGGACTATATCCTGGAGATGCAAAAAAAAAAAAAAACAGTAGAAATGACATCTGCACTTGCATGTTTATCGCAGCACTCTTTACAATAGCCAGGAGGTGGCGGGATTCTGAGGGGCTCAGTACAGCCACGGGTGCTCGCTTGATTGCGTCTCTCCTACACAGATCTGCCAGTCACCGGTTTAGTCTTTTATTTTTTGCCCGTTGTATCACTTGTTATCCTGTTGGTCATCGATTTGCTCAAGCGGGCGCCATTAATGTCTGCATTCGTCCCTGTCGCGTGCTAGTGTAGCCCAGTGGCATCTGCTAAATCCAGGAACACGAAGAGCCTCAAACCGTTTTTGTTCAGGGTTTTTACGAGGAAGTCTGACCATCTCGTAGGTGGGCAGCCACACGTTCTTTTGACGTCCTGTGGAATCCAGTCGGAAACAGGATTACCCTTAACTTTCCTTTATTTTTGTGGTCACTGCCGCAGGGGGCTGGGGTAGCATGTTTAAGTGTGTACTCCCTCGAGGCTGCACATCACATTCTTGGTTGGGATCCTGGGACAGCTGCAGGGTCTGTGACGGCAGCAGGAGTCTCCCGGCTCACACTTGGTGAGGGGGCGTGCGTGGGCTTGAACTCTGGTCTTGTGCCTATGAGGCAGGTCTTCTACCACCGAACCACCCTTGTTAGTTCACTCTCATCTATTTAATGTATTTGTTTATTTATTTGTTTGCTGGGGGGGTACATGAAGGTACTGGCAGAGGGACAAAGCCACGCGGGTTCCGGGCCGAGATCTCCAAGCCTACTCGGATTGGGGCCGAGCATCCCCCACCCAGATCCTCCAAATTCCAGTAGGCGGGGGTCACACCCCACCAACTGGCCCCCTGGCGCCGTGTAATCCCATCAGCGGCCAAGACTCAGAGACTATAAAAACCAGCTCCCGGAACCACATGGCCGCATTTGAAGATGACATCTTATTATGACATCTTATTATCTCATTCCTACTTTGGACAAACTGGCAGGCTACCGAATGTAGCCTGCCCACACGGCAGGGTCTGGCAAACTCCCCGTGGCGTACCCAATATGCCAAATACCAGTAACAATGAAGGGTCTCATTCTCCTAAAGAGCCTTGAATATAATCTCAGGGCTGGGATGAAGGAGACGTTATTGGGGCCTGCTCGAGGCAATCGACGAATAACAGGATGATTTGTGATTTATGTGATTTGTGCTGGGGGGGGGGGTGGGGGAGCACACTCAGCTGTGCTCAGGGCTAACTCCTGCCTCTGAGATCAGGGATCACTCCTGGTGGGATTTGGGGGGCTATATAGGTGCCAGGGTTTGAACCCTAGTAGACCATGTGCAAGGCAAGTGCCTTCCCCGCTGGGCTATCTCTCCAGCTTCAGATCTTCTTTTTTTTATGGGGTTATGGAGGGAGGGATTGGTTTTGGTCTTGGGTCTCACCTGGAAGTGCTCAAGGCTTACTTCTGGCTCTTCACTCAGAGATTATTTTTTGGCAGGCTTAGGGGACCATATGTGGTGCCAGGGATTGAACCGAGGTTAGCCATATACGAGGCAAACACCTTCCCTGTCATGCTATCACTCCTGCCCTAGCAGTACTTCTAGAGATTATTGAAAGAAAGATTAATGAGTGACTGCAGGCACCTGGATCACACCTATCCCGTTCATCATCCATCCTCCACCACCCATCCACCCATTCATCCACTCCTCCACCATCCTTCCATCCACCTGTCTATCCACCTACCCACCCACCCACCCAATCCATCCAATCATATATCCATCCATTTATCCATCCACCAACTTTCCATCTTCCACCTTAGCCATCCATCTGTCTATGCAACCACCCGCCCTTTCATCCAGCATCTGTCCATCCATACATCCATCCATCCATCCATCCATCCATCCATCCATCCACCCATTTATCCATCTATCCACCCATCCATCCATCTGTTCATCCATTCTTCCTTCTCTCCTCCCTTTCCATTCACCCATCTTGCCATCTATCAATTCATCCGTCCAGCCACCCCACCCATCTCTCTGTCGCTTCATTCATCCACCCACCCACCCATGTATTCATCTACCCACCCACCCTTAACCCAACCATTCACCCATCTTTCAGCCCAGCACCCACCCACCCATCTACCCATCCACCCAGTGAATGCCTTTTGTGTGCCTGGGTATACACTGAATACAAAGCATCCATGGCCTTTGCCCAAGTAGAAATTAAAATGTGGGGGCCAGGCGGCAGCTAAACAAATAGATGATTATATAATTCCAGAAGGCACGAAGGAAGCAACCAGGACCCGGTTTCATGGGGGTGGGAGGAGAGATTCTTTAGGCCTACGACTGTCTGAGAAGACGTCTTGGCTTCAGCCGTATTGAGAATCCAGACTTGAAGAATGAGAGGGACCCCGTCAAGCCAAGAGCAGAGTGCCAAACTGAGGAAGCACTTTGGCAAAAGCCACAAGACTGAAACCAGAAATGAAAGGGACTGGTGTGGCCAGAGGAGAGAAGAACGGAAGGCATAGGAGGCTGGGACCTGGGGGTTCTTCTGCCATCCCTACCCTGTGGGTCCTTTGAGATGTGGCCAAGGGCTGCGAGGGAAACACAGAATGATTCCATGTGCGAGCCTTCGGCAGAGGATGCAAGAAAGCGGCGGTGGTGGTGTGGATGCATGGCGTGACCTCCGAAGCTGAGAGAAGTGCCTAAAGTTCCCACGGTGAAAAGGGCAATATCTGAGCCCGCAAGGATGGAGTGCGAGACGAGAGAGCTGAGTCAGGACCCAGACACAGGCTGCGGGTCTCTGGGGGCCTGAGCAGCGGGAGTAGATGCTGTTACCCTTCCAAGAGGGGGAGGATGGTCCAGAGAGGAACAAGTTGACAGGCAAAAGCGGAAGTAGAGGCAGCTCACGAGCTCATGGGATTCTGGAGGTCCCCAAAGAAGGCAGCGTTGGAGAGACACCAGCTTCCAGACTGTTCTCCAAGCTGTGGGGATGGCGGGAGGTTTTCTCCCTGGGGAAGGAGAAGTTGAGTCACACGTGAACGAACACTCCTGGTCTTCATTCACCACCCAGTGGAGAGAACATTTGAGGGGGACCAGGACCGTCTGGGGTAAACGTCTCCAAAGAGAGACGCGTGCGTAGCCCAGAGGAAGGGTAAGGGCATTTCCGAGCAGCTGACGGTCCTTCTGAAAGCAGGGATGCTGGGAGGGAGCCAGACATCCTGCCGGCTGGTTTGATCCTCTACGTCAGCACTTAACCGTCCTAGGCAGAGGTATGGAGAACAGGCCTGTCTATGGATTCACAGCACAGAGACATCACATTTTCTCGGACAGTTATAATTGGGAAGGAGAGCCAAGGTGTGTGTGTGTGTGTGTGTGTGTGTGTGTGTGTGTGTGTGTGTGTGTGTGCCGCCTTGAGCAATGGCAGGCTAATGGGGCTGAGCGTGCGGCCCTGCTGACATTCGACATCACGACCTTTGGGGCGCTTGTACCTTGCTTGCGAACACGGAGTTCCAGAATGTGTTTTGTTTATCGTTTTGCTTTTTGGGTCACACCCGGCGATGCACAGGGGCTCCTCCTGGCTCTGCACTCAGGAATTACCCCTGGCGGTGCTCAGGGGACCCTATGGGATGCTGGGAATCGAACCCGGGTTGGCCGCATGCAAGGCAAATGCCCTACCTTCTGTGCTATTGCTCCAGCGCCCGGAGTTCTAGAGTGTGAACTTGGCCTGCGGGAACTGGCAGGTGTTTGGAACTGTCCCTGTGAGGTCAAGCTGCGGGAGATTGTGTGGTGTGATGAAATTCTTCAAAGGTGCAACAGAACCACTGGGGGGGGGGGGGGGGTGCCAGCAACTGTGACTAGGACGGAGATGGCTGTGGAATCATTCGGGATGGGGTTCTTCCTGCAAGGGGGAGGCCATAAGATGTGATTGTTATGAGAGTCAAGAAGAACTGTAGCACTGTCCTCCCGTTGTTCATCTATTTGCTCGAGCGGGCCCAGAAATGTCTCCACTGTGAGACTTGTAGTTACTGTGTTTGGCATATCGAATACGTCACAGGGAGCTTGCCAGGCTTTGCCATGCGGGCAAGATACTCTCGGTAGCTTGCTTGGCTCTCTGAGAGGGGCGGAGGAATCAAACCCAGGTCGGCTGTGTGCAAGGCAAACACCCCACCTGCTGTGCTGTCGCTCCGGCCCATGAACTACTTTATAAAAATAAAATTAAAAATAAAAAAAAATTAAAAAGCTCTATAGGAAGAAGACATAATCAGTTACATGGGTTCTTCCATATCTTTTATTAGGAAAACAATGCCTGCCCCTTGGGTAAGGTTCGGGAGACATTAACCTGTATATCTATTGGAAGGAGCCATATCCCAGCCCCAGGGACCATTGTCATCAGTGATGCCCGTTTCTGAACCTGTAGGTACCGGAGCAGACACACAGAGCTTGCACCGTGCACGCATGCTCCATGGTTCTGACCTCTGCTGACTTGTAACCACGTTTTCCTCTCGGCTTTCTGTCCTGCGTGGCTGGCGGTAGGGATCATGACCTTCCCCGGTTCGTCATAAGTGGGGATTCTACTGGTTAAGACAGAGGGGAGGAGACAGGTGAAGTGGAAGTTTAGCAGAAGTGGTGGACGGGTTTGAGCCAGTGAATTGGTTAATGCATCCCATGGAGGAGCACTTAGAGAGAACACCACCCCCCCACTTATCTTAAAGTTGAGCCTTTAAGGAGGGTGTATTATCCAGCATCTGTCCGTTCGCTTCTTCCTTCCTTTTCTTTCTCTTTCTTTCTTTCTTTCTTTCTTTCTTTCTTTCTTTCTTTCTTTCTTTCTTTCTCCTTCCTTCCTTCCTTCCTTCCTTCCTTCCTTCCTTCCTTCCTTCTTTCCTTTTCTTGTCAGACCCAACAATGCACAGGGGTTCCTCCTGGCTCTGCACTCAGGAATTACTCCTGGCGGTGCTCGGGGAACCATATGGGATGCTGGGAATCGAACCCGGGTCAGCCGCATGCAAGGCAAATGCCCTCCCCGCTGTGCTATCGCTCCAGCCCCATCTTCCTTCCTTTTCTCTTGGGATATTTCTGCATTGATTGCTAAAGGACCTTCTTAGAGAAACTGAGCTCTTATTTTTTTTTTCTTCCCCCTTTCAACTCTGCATTTCTTAGGCCATTTCACGAGCCCCAGGTAGGCTGAGACTGGTTTTCCAAGTTAATGCATCAACATTTGAGCCAGTTGGGGATGTAATTTCTAGCAGACCTCCTGTTTCTTCGTTCCTTTCTCCT
This sequence comes from Sorex fumeus, assembly GCF_029834395.1. Classification (NCBI taxonomy): domain Eukaryota; kingdom Metazoa; phylum Chordata; class Mammalia; order Eulipotyphla; family Soricidae; genus Sorex; species Sorex fumeus. The sequence continues at coordinate 2,081,545 of NW_026606158.1, read as the reverse complement.
TCTTATGTTGGTTCCCGTATTGCCTTCCTTGAAGGAACTTCTGAATAAATTGAGATTTTTCTATAAAATGTGCTTTTAGCGCACAGAGGTGTCATTTAAAAGTCTAATCCACGAAGGGGTATTTTTTACCTGCTGGGTTTAATTTCAGATGCCGGCGTTATTATAAAATGCAAACTATCCTGGACTCTCTTAAAACTTTGTACACATTGTTCCCGTGAAAGTGAATTCTGCAGCCAGAGAGAGGAAGGGAGAAATACAAATGTTTTAAAGAGTTGTTTTTTTTTTAAATGTTATTTAACCGCTAATGCTTTTTGAGTTCAGCACAGCGTATATTTTTATTTCCTCCTTAAATCTAAAATAATCTGTAACCCTCCAATTATACTGGTCTATTGTACATTTAATTTTAGGGTTGAGAGCAAGTGACTATTATCTATCCAACTCTGAGAAAGAACTTAATCGGGAGATTCGGTAGGAAGGATTTGGATGATAGGAAAGGAGAGGAAAGAACCCTCTGGCAAAGGTTCTTCCTCTCAGTTAAGAGAGATCAGGGCCTGTGACTTGTGTGGATGTGATCTCCCACCAGTTACCGAATTGCTCTGGGCCTCAGTTTTTCCCTCCATGAGTGGGAAGGAAGAACAGTAGTACATCCCTCATTGGTCAGTTTGAGAATTCCATTATTAAAAAAACAGAAAGGGAGGCCAGAGAGGTGGGTCCTTCAGGTTATATCTCCGGACCTCATCAGCATTCTTCTTCTTCTTCTTATTATTATTATTATTGCTATTATTATTTTCTGCCCAATGGGTGGGTGGGGGCACTGTGGCACCTCCAGCAGTGCTCAGGGCTTGCCTGCCTGCTTGCCTGCCTTCCTTCCTTCCTTCTTCTTTCTTTCTCTTTCTTTCTTTCTTTCTTTCTTTCCTTCCTTCCTTCCTTTCCTTCTTTTCTTTTTTCCTCTTTTCCTCCTTTTCTTCTTTCTTTCCTTTTTTCTTTTTTCTTTCTTTCTTCTTTCCTTTTTTCTTTTCTTTCTTTTCTTATTTTCTTTCCTTCTTTTTCTTTCCTTTTTTCTTTTTTCTTTCTTTCCTTCTTTCTTTTTCTTTCCTTTTTTCCTTTTTCTTTCTTTTTTTCTTTCTTTCTTCCTTCCTTCCTTCCTTTCTCTCTCTTTCTTTCTTTCTCTTTCTTTCCTTGTTTTCTTTCCTTCTCTTTCCTTCCTTCTTCCTCCGTTCTTTTTTCTTTCATTCATTCATTCTTTTTTCTTTCTTTCCTTCTTTCTTTTCTTGTTTTCTTTCTTTCCTTCTTTTCTTTGTTCCTTTCTTTCTATCCTTCCTCCCTCCCTACCTCCCTCCCTTCCTTTCTTCCTTCCATCACCATAAGATACACAGTTACAAAGCTGCTCATGGTTGGGTTTCGGTCACCCAGTGTGCCAACACCCGTCCCTTCACCAGTGCCCATTTCCCAGCACCAGTGTCGCTGCTCAGGGCTTTCTCCTGGTTCTGTGCCCAGAGATCAGCCCTGGCAGTGCTGGGTTCAAACCTGAATTGGGCGTGTGCAAAGCAAAAACGCCTTAATCCTCTTATGTACTTCCAGACCCAACGTTTCTTGCATTTATTTACTTCAGGTTGCGGTGCTTCAGGGTAACTCAAGCTCTGTGCTCCGGGGTCATTCCGGTGATGCTGGGGGACCCCTGCGGGGGCAGAGATTGAACCAGGGTCGGCTGTGTGCAAGACCAGCCTCTAGGCTTCTGTCCCCTCTCGGGTCACAAGCTTACTTGGTTTAAAGGGATTTCGCAGGGGCTGGAGCGATAGCACAGCGGGTAGAGCGTTTGCCTTGCATGTGGCCAGCCCGGGTTTGAATCCCAGCATCCCATATGGTCCCCTGAGTACCGCCAGGAGTAATTCCTGAGCGCATGACCCAGGAGGAACCCCTGTGCATCGCTGGGTGTGACCCAAAAAGCAAACAAATAAATTAATTAATTAATTAAAGGGATTTTGCAGAGACACTGGAGCCAGAGTGGTGAGGGGTCTTCTCCCACCAGGCGGGAGAGCAGAGCTAGAACCGAAGTTCTTCCCTCTCCATGCCAGTGACCCCAGGCCAATCTCTGTACTGGCCTTCTCAGAGAACCCTCCCTTTACAAAGCAAAAAAATAAAAGCAGGCAGTACCTCCTGCCGGCGCCAGATAATCTCTACATCGGCCACCATCCAGATCACATGGCTTTTTCTACCGGAAGGGAGGAACATGACCTCCACCATAACCATGCCACCGGACTCCGCACCAGGCTGTTTCACTTGGGGCGCCCCAGAGGGGGGCGGGTGAGAGCCCTCCCCGCCCCAAGGGACCCAGCCTGGGCAGCGAACCCAACGGCCGCCACGCTCAAGGCTGCTCCCCTTGAGCAGCATCCCATATGGTCCCTTGAGCACCGCCAGGAGTAATTCCTGTGTGCGTGAGCCAGGAGTAACCCCTGTGCATCGCCGGGTGTGACCCAAAAAGCAAACAAATTAATTAATTAATTAATTAAAGGGATTCTGCAGAGTCGCTGGAGCCAGAGTGGTGAGGGCTCGGGCGAGCCTCACGTAAGAGTGAACATATTCTTTGACCGCAATATGAGGCCAAGTGACACAGTATAAGACACTCCTACCCATTTTTCATAAGTACCACACCACATTTTATGGGGTTCAAATGGTAGGCAACAAGTCATAGAGATAGCACAGCGGTAGGGTGTTTGCCTTGCATGCAGCCAGCCCAGCAGAGCCAAATTCGATTCCTCCGCCCCTCTCGGAGAGCCCGACAAGCTACCGAGAGTATTCAGTATGCCAAACACAGTAACAAGAAGTCTCACAATGAAGACGTTACTGGGCCCGCTCGAGCAAATCGATGAACCACGGGAGGACAGTGACAGTGATATACACACACTATATGCACCCTCACGGCAGAGCCTGGCAAGCTCCCCATGGAATATAAAATATGCCAAAAACAGTAACAAGAAATTTCACAATGGTGCCGCTCGAGCAAATCGATGAACAATGGGAGGACAGTGCTACAGTGCTATATATGCATATATACATATTATCAGATATATATATATATATATATACAAAAACTTACATCTCTCAGCCTTTAACAGCATGTTAGTGATATCCTAAAGAATGTCTTAATGACCCAGGCCAAAATAGGACAATCTTCACACTGTTTCCTCTATGGATACTTTTTTTTTGGGGTAGCATTTTCAGCGGTTTTTCATAACAATCACGATCACGATCACGATCATCCTATTGTTCGTCGATTGCCTCGAGCAGGCACCAGTAACGTCTCCTTCTTCATAGCCCTGAGATTTAAAAGAGCCATTTCAGTGCTCTTTCAGGATTAGGAGAATGAGACCCATCATTGTTACTGGTATTTGGCATATTGAATACGACACGGGAAGTTTGCCAGACTCTGCCGTGCAGGCAGGATACTTTTGGTAGCCTGCCAGGTTCTCCAAAGGAAAAATAAGATAATAAGATGTTGCACGGCTGCAAATGTGGTCACGCACTTCCGGGATCTGGGTTTTATAGTCTCTGTGTCTTGGCCGTTGATGGGACCAACCTGGCGCTGGCGGCAGCTGGTGGGTGTGACGCCTACCTACTGGAAGATGGTGGGTCTGGTTGGAGAAGGCCAACTCCCAATCTGAGTAGGCTTGGCAAACGCCCTACCAGCTGTACCTGCAAGGTAGATGAATAAAAATAGTTGGCAATCAAAATTAGTAACTTCTATTGATCAGCCTTTATTTGTAACTATAATGATAAACATTTTCTGAGAAAAAAGGTATATTAATATATTACCCTGGAGATGCTCTACTTTTTCTGATGCTAAATTTGTACCTCTAGACAAAACTATCTGTGATTCTCAAAATTTCCTATGTAAAATAGAAAGTAAAGTTAGGTGGATGGAAGGAATGAAGTAGAAAGGAAAGAAAGGAGAAAGGAATGGAGGTAGTAAAGAAGTAGGAGAGAATAGAAATAGAGAAGATAAGAAGGAAAGAAATGGAGAGTAAAAAGAATAAAGGGAAAGTTATAGAGAAGAGAAAAATGTAAACAAGAGAAAGTTGACTAGAAAGACAGTAAGGAAAATAGGAAGGGATGGAGGGATAGATAAATAAATACTATATCAGGAGAGATAATCATAATAAAAAAGATAATAATAAAATAATAAAGAAATAAAGGGATTCAGCAGTTTTCGGTCTGACTTTCTCCTTCTTGGGCTCTAGCCCCTCCATCTTTCATCTGTCTTCAAGAGGGGTCCAGTCGGGAACATCCTGTCCAGGGGCTGGAAGAGAAAGCCTCTTGGTCTGGACCTCGGAGATGGGTCTGCGAGGAGGCAGGGTGAACCCCACAGAGTGGTGGGGCTGGCGGGGAGGGGACCTGGCCAGGGGCTGATGTGAGCCGGCGCTGCCCCTTTCCCAGCCTGTCCCACCCGTAGCTTTTGCAACTGCAGATACAGGGGTAACCTCTGTGCATCGCTGAGTGTGACCCCCCTTCCCGTGATCCCTCTCTCTCTCCCCACCGCCACGGCAGTGGGTGGAGAGGCCAAGGCATGGGCTGTGGGTTCCTCAGTTCTTTGCTGAATCTCTCACCTGTTGGCCCACTGCCCCCTGGGGAGATCCTGGACCAGCTACATCTAGTCACCATAGTAACCTTCTTCCTCTACTTGGCGATGCTTGCTGGTCCTGGGGGCGCGGGAGCGCCCCCTGCTGGCTGGGGGCTGCCTGTGCGTGTGCTCGGGACTTTTGATTCTCTTGCTGCTGTGGCATCTTCCAGACCATCCCTAGCGCCCGTTACTGGCCCGTTTCTGGGGTTTCAGCCCCTAGGAGCCGATGCAGAGGCCACCGCGACTAGTCTTGTGACCTTCCCTTCGTGTATGTTGCCCCTCGGCCCGGGAGTGTCTTCCGCTGTTGCCAGAGAGATTCAGAGAAAGCTGTGGGGTGTTTCTAAATTATATTTTCAATATTTTAATTTTAAAAAAATGAGATGACAGGGCTGGAACGATAGCACAGCGGGTAGGGCGTTTGCCTTGCACGCGGCCAATCCGGGTTCAATTCCCAGCATCCCATATCATCCCCTGAGCACCACCAGGAGGAATTCCTGAGTGCAGAGCCAGGAGTAACCCCTGTGCATCGCCAGGTGTGACCCAAGTAGGAAAAAAAAAATTGAGATGCCTCCCTAGCTGTGCTCCAATGGCCTTGGGGCCACTTCTGTGACCAGGTCAGAATGTTCACTGCTGAGCTTTGCAGTGTTCAGGGGTTTTCTCGGGACCCTGTGATGTCAGAAACCAGCATCCCTGAGCTGTCTCTCCGAATCCTTGCTTTTATGTTTCATTTTTTTGGGGGGTCACACCCAGCAATGTTCAGGGCTTACTCCTGGCTCTTCACTCAGGAATTACTTCTGCTGGTGATCGGGGGACCATATGGTATACTGGGAATCAAACCCCGATCAACTGAGTGCAAGGCAAATGCCCTACCCGCTGTGCTATTGCTCCAGCCCTTTTTACTTCTGGTGGTGGGCACACCCAGCAGTGCTCAGGATTTACTCTGGACTGTACACTCAGGGGTTACTCCTGGCGGTGCTTGGGGGACTGTATCAGGTGCCAGGGATCAAACATGGGTTTGCTATGTGCAAAGCAAGGCCCTACCCACTGTACTATCTCTCCCGCCCCAGATTCCTGTCTTTAAAGATCTCTCGTGGCCAGACACAATGTATAGCAGGTAAATGGGGCAAGAAGCAGGTGCTGGTTTGATTCTCAACACCAAATAAGGTCCACCACCAGGATGACAATAATAGTGGGAAATGAAAAAAACGCCAGATAAGAACTGAGTCTTGAAAGCAAGTAAAGGGATATGCACGATAACCTTTCAGTACCTGTTTTGCCAAGCACAATGCCCAAAAGGAGAGGGCGTGGGGGGGGGGGCGCGGGGGAGAGAGAGAGAGAGAGAGAGAGAGAGAGAGAGAGAGAGAGAGAGAGAGAGAGAGAAAGTTAGACTGTGTGTGTGGTGTGGTCAGGGGGAATTAGAGGGTGGCAGGAGAAAGCCTGGGGACATTGGGTGCACTCGTGGAGGGATGGGTGTTAGAACATTGTATGACTGAAGCCCAATCATGAACACTTTTGTAATGTTTTATCATGGTGATTCAGGTTAAAAAAAATTTTTTTCCCTTTGGAATAGTCCCTGAGCATTGCTGGGTGTAGCCCCTCCCCACCAAGACCAAAAAAGAAAAGAAAGAGGGGCTGGAGTGATAGCACAGCAGGTAGGGCATTTGCCTTGCACGCGGCCGACCCGGGTTCGATTCCCAGTATCCCATATGGTCCCCTGTGCACCGCCAGGAGTAATTCCTGAGTGCAGAGCCAGGAGTAACCCCTGAGCATCGCCAGGTGTGACCCAAAAAGCACTGTAGCCCAGTAGCACTGTAGCATTGTCCTCCCGTTCATCAATTTGCTCGAACGGGCACCAGTAACATCTCACAACAATTTGTGAGACTCATGGTTGCTGTTTCTGGCATATCAAATATGTCACGGGGAGCTTGCCAGTATTTGCCATGAGGGCGAGGTACTCTCGGTAGCTTGCCAGGCTCTCCGAGAGGGGCCGAGGAATTGAAGCCAGGTCGGCTGGGCAGGTCCATGCTGCAAGGCATAGCTTCAGCCCACCCAAAAAGCAGGGAAAAAAAGAAAAGAAAAGAAAGAAGGAAGCATCTCATCTGAATAGACTGAAAGTCAGCAGCAGCCTCTCTTGGGACATAAGGTTAACAAACGACTCGCAGGATTCATGGGCTCTGTCTCGGCAGTATTCAGAGCTCAGCCCTGCTCCTCTGCTCTTCTTTCCAGGAAGTATTATGAGGGAGGCCGAGGACTCGGTGCACCGGGCAGAGACACGGCGCTGCGACTAGGGCTGGCCATTTCCGAGAGGATGCTGGGATTCTGCAGAGGGAGACGGAAATTCCTGGCTGCCTCGCTGACACTCCTCTGCATCCCAGCCATCACCTGGGTTTACCTGTTTGCTGGGAGCTTCGAAGGTAAGCACGGGGCCGGGGGACCAGGGGGCTGGAGGAGAGTGTGGCCCTCCTCACAGGGGGGTGGGCTGGGGAGGTGGGCTGGGAAAAACCTCAGGCACCTGTTTGGCATTTGGGAGAGTCATCGGATAATTGATGCCCATTCCTGCCCGGAAACTCTCGCGGAGCCTTTCCACACGTGGTTGGAAGCGGTCAAATGACACGAAGGAGAACAAGGGAGAATCAAAGCCCAGCGGGGCGCTCCTGGATATGGGTGGCGGCGGGGAGTCACATCGAGAAAGGTCAAAAGGCAACTGGGCCAGCCTGACACTGAGTTGATGGCAAGGGAAGGTCAGGCATGGGGGAGCCATGCAAGGCTGCTCAGAGATGCTGCCTCCATCCTTCCTCCCTTGGTTGAGGCATGCACTCAAGCATCTGTGGTCCTTGGCTGGGCTGTCATTGGGCATCTGGGAGAACCAAGTGCCGTAGATTTGGGGATCCCAGAGCTGGATCATCTCTGCATAGCAAGGACACCGAGGGGGTTGCGTACGATTCTGAGAACCATTTCCTTGTGTGTGTGTGGGGGGGGGGGTGGGGGGGGAGGGTTCTGGTACCATGGGGGGGCAGTAAGGGCTGTCAGGCCAGGCTGGATTTGGGGGTGATCCAGCATCCTGGCCTACTTTTTTTTCAGGCAGGCAATAAAGGGATTACCCATGCCACCCCCCAAAAAAACAAGTAATAATAATAAAAAGTTCTTCCGGGGGCTGGAGCGATAGCACAGCGGGTAGGACTTTTGCCTTGCATGCTGCCGACCCGGGTTCAATTCCCAGCATCCCATAGGGTCCCCTGTGCACCGCCAGGAGTCATTCCTGAGTGCATGAGCCAGGAGTAACCCCTGTGCATTGCCGAGTGTGACCCAAAAAGCAAAAAAAAAAAAAAAAGTTTTTCCCTGATATTTTCAGAAATTAGTTCAAAAAGACAAGAGCCTTCACCCAGCCAGTGATTTCAAATGTACTGCCATGTTTTAGCATCTCCCAAAGGGTTCCGGAAGCCTCTGGAGGATGGAGAGCGTGCTTTTTCTTTACTTACTCTCCGAACTTGATTCGAGAGGTTGTGTGTGTGTATGTGGCGGTGGAGGGCGGTGGGAGAGCAAAGATTTCCAGTGAAACTGTCTCAAGGAAGTCAGGGCTGTGTTTTAAGACGTTTTCTTCCTGTGTTACTTTATCAACGACTCATGGCCACCTTTTAATTAGGAGTTTCACTCCATTTTCTGAGATTCATCCCCGAGTTAGGTGGATGCGATATAAAGAAGGTGGGACTCTGAGCATGAAGGGGAGTGGGGGGATTGGGACCTTGGGTCACATTCTTGCCAAGGGGCCTGGTCTCACAGACCCCCCCCCCCACAGTTAAGGTCTCGGCATCGAAGCACATGGACAGACCGAGGACTCGGTGCCATGGATGTGGATGAAGGGATCTGAGGGAGGAAGGGGAGATGGTGATCCGGAAATGCAGCTTGGAGAGGGTGGACAAGCCCTTCTAGAAGCAGACCAAGAGCCCCCCAGGCTAAGAGAGGGTCTGCACATGAAAAATCTGGTTTTTGACAGGGGCTGGGTGGGACTAATAATCATGTGACCATAGCAACAATAATGCAGCTAGTGAGTGATGGGTAATCCAGCCCTGCTGCGTGCTAGGGCATCATCCTGATGCCACAGTGACCCTCTAATGTGGGTCCCAGACGAGGCCCAGGCCCAGGAGCTTGTCACGAACCGCCAGACCCTGCCAGGCCAGTCAAAGGTTGGGCTCCGTATTGGGCTCCAGAGTTGGAGTTTTTTCATTATGTCAAGTCATGTTTGTCAGTGACTTGACAAGGTGGCTTGTTTGGCACCCGGGAGTGCGGTGCCATGAATTCCTGATTTGTGTTGATCACTTGAATCCCAGTGATGAACACAAATGGAGGTTGACATCGTTGGGATGGGGGAACCGAGCAAACCTTTAAGTTCAATACATGCGCTTCAGGCAGGGCTCGATCCAGGTGCTCTAATGCTATTGTAACTGGAGCTGCGTCTCTCACCAAGGCTTTGTTCAACTCTTCTCTGCCATAGTTTCTGCCAGTCCAGCTCTTTCTGCTCAAAGGATGCGTTTATTTGAACTTATCCTCACCAGTCCCCGTAGAGAAGAGATTTCTTCTTCCTCGTTCTGCCTCAATGTCTGGTTAGATTGCCTCTGTCTACTCGTGTCTTGAGACCTGTCATTGTATCCTGGGGACGCCCATAAAGGATGCCCTGAGCCCCTTGCCCATGTTTGGATCGGACTGTGACAGGCATCTCCTGAGACCTAAGAGGAAAGATTGGCAGGGTACAACCCTAAATGGTGACATTTCCCCGGGAAGGGAAGAGAAGCTGAGGTGACCCTGGCGGGGGGGTGAGGGGGGGGGCAGAGAGGAGGATGGGGGAGGGGTGGCCACATGAGGCAGCCCTGGGGCCCTGTAGTGACCTGGCCAACCCCTGTCCAGTCCCAGACATGTGGTCCTGGGATCACGCCTGCCAGGCTCAGGGGTACCGGAGATTGAACCCAGGTTAGGCACTTTCAAAGCAAACACCCTCCCCACTGTGTGACCGGCTCCAGCCCCTGGAATGGGACACATTCAAGGGTCTTGGGGATCAATTTCAGTAGAAAGGGGATCCTCAGGTCCATCCAAGTGTGTGTGTGCAGCTTTGCAGTGAGAAGCACTGTGTCGAGTTTTATTTCCGCAGGATGGAGACAGGGTGAACTGCAGGGCTGAGAAGCCATGCAATGGTTTGGATTCGCATGGATGGTGTCTCGTCCAGTCCCATGTCCCTGCCTTGCCTCCACCCACCCGACTCCTCCGCCGGGAGGGCCGCCCTCTGCACCCCCTTGGTGATCTCGGCTCAGCATTGCCTGAGGCTCCGTGGCCGAACGACGTGGCCGTCCTGCCGGTGACCCAAATGTCTAATTTAATAAGGTTATTGATGGGGCCAGAGAGCCAGGGACTCGGACTGCAGCGGGAAATAGAGCGGAATAGGGGCATTTTATTGATTCGCTTCTTAATCGATGAGAGATGAAGAACCTTCCCCGCCAGCGCCTAAGAACTGTGAGTGTTGTGCTCGAGGGCATGAACTGGGCCACTGTGTGTGGTGCCCAGACCACAGGGCTGCTGGGCGCTGCTGGTCACTGTGGTCCTTTATTTGATTTGGTTTTGGGGCGCATTCCCCTGGCAGTGATGAGGGGCTGTTCCTAGCTCAGTGCTTGGGGGTCGCTCCTGGTCATGCTCAGGACACCATGCAGTGCCAGGGATTGAACCAGTGTCAGCCACACCTGACACCAGTTCCCTCACCCTGTCTTCGGCTCAGGCCGATCTCTTCGTTTTGTTTCATCTTGTTGGCATACAGGTGGTGCTCAGGAGCGACTCCCCGCTTAGTGCTCTGGGTTCACTCCTGGCGGTACTCCCGGACCAAGTTGGTTTTGTGGGGGTTGAACCCGGGGCTCCCACATGCGAAGCCTGGCCTCCTGCCCCTGGGGCTCTCTGAGTTTAGCCTTGGAACTGCAGTTCTAGGCTTAGTCGGCAGCTCGGTCTGCTCCCTGTTTTGTTTGTTGTGATGTGGTTGCCAAGGCAACCTCTCTTTCCCTGAAGGCCAGCCTTCAACCTTAAACTAAGATGCTCGGTCCTGCGGAGGCGGAGAAAATGAGTGTTGTCCTGGCTGGGTTGGTGGCTGCTCAGAGCTCATGACCATAACCTCGGGGTGGGGTGTTGGGATGTTGATCCCAGCTCAGCTTGGCTGCCTTTGGATACTGTTATGAATCTTGACAATCTTTTCTTTTTTATATATATTAACGCTGATTTATTGATTTTGATCAATGAGCTACAGTTCTTTTATGATGTTATTGTAAAACAGTTGCAGAAAACCCCATAAAGAGGTGGCTTAATGAGTATTTTAGGGCCAATATTCATCATCAGTCAAGTTAAAAAATCGGTCTTTGCCAGCTACACCGGGAGCCCGTTCACCTGTCAGATTTCAATTTCTGACTCCTGTTTCTTCCCAAAGTAACTGCTATCTTGCTTTTTAATCACTCCTTCTTTGCTTGTTTACTTGCCCATGGTGTTTCTCTATACTCAATAGATAAGTCACTTTAGCAATTTTAAAATATCTTTCAGATTGCTTTTTATTTTCTGGGTGTTTTTTTTTTGCACATTGAGATTTATTTTTCTTTTTATGTTATTTTAATGAATCACCGTGAGATACAGTTACAGACTTACAAACTTTCATGATTACATTTCAGTCATACCATGATCGAGCACCCATCCCTCCACCAGTGCCCATTCTCCACCACCAATGATCCCTTCCGCCATCCCCACCTCGTTCCACCCCCTGCCTCTGTGGCAGGCACAATCCCTCTTACTCTCCTTGAATCTTGACAATCTTAATGACTTATCAAACAGAAACAACAACAAGTCCATCATTTTATTTTGCCGTTTAGAAGGTCACAACCCCAAATCAGGGGCTGGAGTAATAGCCCAGGGGGTAAGGCACTTGTCTTGCCTGCAGCTGACCTGGATTCCAATCCCAGCATCCCCATAAAGTCCCCTGAGTCTTGATTGGGAGTGATCCCTGAGCACCAAGCCAGGAGTAAGCTCTGAGTACTGCCAGGTATGGCCCAAAAACCATAAAAGGAAAAGAAACACTAGCTCAGGGCCTGGAGGATGTCCCTTGGGGCTGGTCCCCCTCCTTTGTATGTCCAGGTTTAGTCCTCAGTAATTGTGTAGTTCCTAGAGCAAGAGCAAGGGTGACCCCAGAGCACTGAGCTGGGGGCACCCACATGTAGATCCCCAAGCCCAATAAAATCACAGTCATGATCACGATCATCCTGTTGTTTGTCGATTGCCTCGAGCAGGCACCAGTAACGTCTCCTTCGTCCTAGCCCTGAGATTTTAAAAAGTGCCATATTCAAGGCTTTTTCAGGGTTAGGAAAATGAGACCCATCATTGCTACTGGTATTTGGCATATTGGGTATGCCACGGGGAGTTTGCCAGACACTGCCGTGTGGGCAGATTACATTCGGTAGCCTGCCAGTTTGTCCAAAGTAGGAATGAGATAATAAGATGTTGCGCAGCCGCAAATGCGGCCGCATGCTTGCTTCCGGGAGCTGGGTTTTATAGTCTCTGGGTCTTGGCCGTTGATGGGATTACACGGCACTGGGGGCCAGTTTGTGGGTGTGCCCCCTGCCTACTGGAAGATGGAGGATCTAGGTGGAGGATGCTCAGCCCCGATCTGAATAGGCTTGGAGATCTCAGCCCTGGGACCTGCATGCCTTTGTTCCTCTGCCGGTACCTTCATGCATGTGGAGAGTGGTCTCAGCATGGTTGTGGCTGGTTCTGTAGGTCTTCAGCTGCCGGAGCTCTGCTCGGGGCGGGGAGGGAAACTCAACCCGCCCCAATAAAATAAAAAGATTAAAAAGAAATTCCAAATCAATGTCACTGAGTTTAAGAAGATGCTGTGGGAAAAGCCCAGGTATGCGGGAGCTGTGACTGAGATCTCCAAGCTCGCTCAGAGCGGGACTGGGCCTCCTCTCCCCCCTGCCCCGCTCCCCAGTTTTCCAGTAGCTTGGCAGTCATACCCACAAACTGCGTCCAGTGCCATATAATCTCATCACCAAGCCACGAAGAGAGCGACATAGGCCTTACCCATGAGTGAGCCTGATCTATAATCATATTCTAAATTTCAGAAGTCCTGGAGCAACCTCTCATACTCTAGCCCACTGATATACCAAAAGTAGCACACATTTGTTTGGGTATAACATACATACTTGTAATCGCTTATATAAGGGCGTAAATGGCTCTAGGATGAAATACAACAATCTTCACACACTTTCCTCTTGTAGTGGGAAGGTGCATGGTGGTGGGATTGGTGTTTGAATATTAAATGCCATGAATTACTGTGAACAACTTTATAGAAATTAAATTAAATTTTAAACCAAAGAAGATAGTCTTGGGGCTGGTTCCTTTAAGAGGGTCAGGGCTGGGGTGGGGGCAGATCTCGTCCCTTTTTAGCTTCTGGGTGGAGTCTTGCTTTCATGGGCTTGTCGCCACTTTCTCTGTCTCCAAGGAGAGGAGTGTGTGAATGTGTGTGTGTGTATGTGTTTGTTTGGGGGCCACACCCAGTGGTACTCAGGGCTTGCTCCTAGCTCTGCTCGGGGCTGAGAGACCATATAAGGTGCCAGGGATTGAACCCAGGTGAGCCTTTGGCAAAGCAAGTGTCCTACCCGCTGCGCTATCTCTCTGGCCCAAGTGTCGCTTTTGAACAAATCCCTCTGTGTCCCTGGCTTCTGCCTGGTCTCATCTCTGACCCTGACCCTTCTCTCCCTCCTCCAAGAACCTATTATTTTTTTAAAAACATTTAAGTATTTCTTTATTCAAAAGAAGCAAAGTCTCATTTCATTTTTGATGTGGATCAATTTTAAACTTGCATTTCTTACATTTTATTCATTTGTTTATTTTTATTGAATCACCACAAGAGAGAGCATTACAAGACTGTCGATGGTTGGGTTTCAGTCATACAATATTCGAACACCTGTTCCTCCATCAGTGTAATTTCCCAGCGCCAGTGTCCCCAGTTTCCTTTCCACCCCTTTAAGTCTTCTGAGAATCCTTGTGGGTGACATTCAGCCTTCTCCAAAGTCCAGGATCTGGGGCCGGAGCAATAGTACAGTGGGTATTTGTGCACATGGGCCGACCTGAATTTGATTCCTGGCATCCCATATGGTCCCCCAAGCACCGCCAGGAGTGATTCCTGAGTGCAGAGCCGGGAGGAACCCCTGAGCATCACCAGGTGTGACAGGTGTGACCCAAAAAGCAAAAATACAAAAATAAAAAAAAGAGTCAGGATCATCACCCCATCCCAAAATCCTTAACACAGGGCTGACAAGAGCCCCAAGGGTTACAGCACCTGTGTCCAGTGTTTGATCCCCTAGATCTCGTGAACAGTGACCCTTCCCCTAACCACCACCAGGTGTGGTTCTGGAAACCCACAAACACCATTGAAGGTTCACCCCTGCGTTTCTGGACCAGAGCACTGAACTGTCTGGCCCAGCTGTATGAGTTTGGCCAAGTGGTTTCCTGAGCCCCCACCCCCCCCAGGCTTGCATGGGCACCCCCAACCTCTTGACCCTACCCCCACCCCAGCGCCTTAGTACCATCACACTGACTATGGAAGGAGACATATTTACAATGTGTGTGGGGAATAGAAAGTGGACTTCTTTGGGACCTTTCCTTGGGGCTCCACTCCTCATCCCTTCCCCTCCATCCAGCCCTGCTCTGTTCCGTTCTTTTCTCCCATTTATCTCATCTTATTTTGGCTTTGAAGCCACTTCAGCATTGCTTGGGGTTTAATCCTGGCTCTGTATTCAGGGATCACTCAGGGTACCATAGGCAGTGCCCTGATTGAATCATTCATCGTCGGCCTCCTGCAAGGCAAGCACCCCCCCACACCACCACCACCCATCGTACTATTCGTACTATCTCTCCAGGCCCCGGTTCTTGTCTTCTAGAGACAAAGGACGATGGACCCTCTTGTCACTCCTATGGATGTCTTTTTTTTTTTTTACTTTTTGGGTTACACCTGGAGATGCTCAGAGGTTACTCCTGGCTCTGCACTCGGGAATTACTCCTGGCAGTGCTCGGGGGACCCTATGGGATGCTGGGAATTGAATATGGGTTGGTTGCATGCAAGGCAAATGCCTTACCCTCTGTGCCCCACTCCTACGGATGTCTTATCCCGCTCTCAGAATCTGGGGGTCTGTAACTACACTTTGGTTTATAAATATCTGCCAGGATTTTGAATTAATTACTTTGAATTATAAAATATAATAAGTCCTCTGCAATCAGATGTGTTGTTGTGTTTGGGCAATGGAGACAGACCCTTGTCTCTAATAGGGATTTAATCAGTTACCCACGAGAGGGAAGTCTTTGGGTAAAGAGATTTCATTGGCTTTTAGTTCCCGATGCCAACTGAACAGGAGGCAGCAGGGGACTGCTGTTCAGAAAAAAACTTGCAGAGTGGGGGAGCTGGATGGATAGAACATCCCAGAGAGTGGGGGAGTTGCCTTGTATGCCATCGACTCAGGTTCCATGCCAGGAACTCTGTTGGGTCTCATGGGCATTGCCAGGAGTAATCCCGGAGTGCAGAGTCAGAAGTGAGCCCTGAGCATTGCCACGTATGTGGCCCCAGAATAGCAATGACAAACTTGTGGAGTAGGTTTCTTTCCTCTGAGTGAACCCGGAACACGGGTTGGATCACTCCTTTGCAGTAGGCTTTGCCATTGTCCCTGTGGCCCCTCATCCAATCAACCCCCAGGCACGCACCAGAGAGAAATGGAGGAACGTTTGCCAAAAGATACTCAGACCTGGATATTCCAAGGGCAGCACTCTTTGCCATAGCACCCAATTGGAGGATGCTGAGATGTCTGTCCACTATAAATTAAACACACGAAGAGTGGTCTGTTATTGTGGGAACAAGCTTATTGCACACAGTAACTCTCTCTCGACCGTGGACTTCAGTGATTCAGGAAGATCTAAGCACAGTGCATGAGGGCTAGGAGACCAGGACAGGCCAGAGGAGGAAACTGGTCGAGTCTTGTGTGTGGTTCTACTAGTGTGGTCCATTTGTTCTCCTGTATGCGACTTGTATACTCTCCTCTGTGGATTATTTTTTTTTTTTTTTCAAATGACCTAGGCAAATCTTGATAAGGAACTGAAGTTGAAGCTATTTTGAGAGCTTTGCTGCCTTTTCAGATAAGAGGAACTTCACTCACCTTTGAGATTTATGAGTCTGTGTGACTGTGTGACTTTGAAATTCAAATGCATTTGGTGCATGAAGTTTTCTTGGGCTTTTCCTTCTCTTCCCCTTGAACCTCTCATCTCTTGGACACCTTCCTTCCCCTGCCAACTCCAAGAGCTCGGATCAGAGTGCAGACTGAGATCTGGAATTTCCCCCCCAAGCCCCAATTCTGAAAATGTGCCTCATCCATCCGTGTGAGATGTTAGCAGCGTTCTCACACGAACTCCTGCAAATGACATTGCTGTCATTATTATGAAAGTGATTCCAGTGCTTGATGTGTTCATCATTTTCCTGGTGTTTCCTCTTCGTAAGGCAGGGTACATATGATATCTGAGCATCGGGGGGAGAACTCAAGTCACAGAACACATGGCTTTATAGGATCCCTAATATGTGCCCCCCAACCCTAGCACTACTGGCTGTGGCCCTTGTTAAAAAAAATAAAGGTGAAGGTGGGGTATAGGAGTGAAATTGGGGACATGGGTGGTGGGAAATGCACACTGGTGAAGGAGCAGGTGATGGAACTGAATCAGGACCAGTTTTGTAACTGTGTATCTCATAGTGATTTAATTTAAAAATATATATATCAATTTTTTAAAGAAAGGAAAACACAAATCCTGCCTCTACCCAGAAAAAGCAAGAAAGCTTATATCACAGCAAACAAGAAACAGATCATGTACGATTTAGGCTGCAACATCAATGGGAACAAGAACTCTGGCTTCCACTTTGAGCCTGGTTTGTTTCTTTGGGGGCCATACTCAGAGGTGTTAGTGGAACATGTGTTAAGCCGGGCTGAGATCTCCCCAGGGAAATCACACGAAGACAAGTTGTGATGCAATAAGCAAAGGGTCTTTATTGGCTAGCTTGAGCTAGGGCCCCCATCTGGCTCACTGACGCAGTGGCAGCCTTCTTGGTACTAGTGGCCACAAGTCTCAAAAGTGAGGAGCT
This sequence comes from Sorex fumeus, assembly GCF_029834395.1. NCBI lineage: Eukaryota > Metazoa > Chordata > Mammalia > Eulipotyphla > Soricidae > Sorex > Sorex fumeus. The sequence continues at coordinate 2,064,740 of NW_026606158.1, read as the reverse complement.
TTTATACCAGAGCATTATATAACAAGCACTTTCCATGGAACCACCCTTTTGGCCAAAATCTGAGAGCCTTTCCACTACTTGTACTTAGCTGATTGGTGATAAGTTGGAGTTACATAAGGGTTGCATAAGAGTTACATCAGGGTTATATGGGAGGAGGGTGAGAGGAGTCTTCCCTATCTGCATCTGAATAGTAACCTTTAGTTGACCTCACCATGACTATCTCACTTTGGGGAAATCATGACTCAATTCCAGATATCTGTGCTCAATTCCAGGAGTTCTGGAACTGAAACGTAGGCCTAGCATCTTCTGGCTTCTTTATGAGCCTGTCATGGCGCTGCCTTGGCTTCTCTATGCCTGCCTGGTCATGAACCCCAGGGCCCCTGGGTGCCCAGCAGGCACCCCAGCCCTGAGCGCCACCTCCCTGTCTCCTGGCTTTCCTTTGCTGCCCACCAAACATTGGCTACTTCTGACTCACACTTCTCTTCCCCCTCACCTGCCCACACTTTTATTTTTATTTTTTTAACCATTTTTGAGTTTGTTATTAACAGCTAAAACTTCAGGGATGGCACAGAATGAATCTGAGGAATTCAGGCCTTACAGAAAAGTGGGAAGGGGCAGTAGACCGCCCCTCCCCCCCTTTCATCCCGGAACTGGGGGAGGGGCAGATGTCCCCATGTGTCATCGCCTGCCAGGGCCATAGCATATCCCCATCTCTGTCCCCATCCGTCCTCATTCACTCCCCATCTCGTCCCGTCATTTCCTATGGAACTGAGGAGAGAAGGAAGAGTCTCTGAGATCTGCTTGGCTCCCTTGGTAATCCAGTTGGGTGCAGTTACTCTTGAAGTTGACTCTGTCTACTTCTGGGCTTAGTTTATCCAGGACCCTGTCTCACCCTTGTCCCATCTTACAGGTGAGGAAACTGAGGCTTGGGGAGGTTGAACTTTTAGGCCAAGGTCTACCTGCTGTAGGAGTCAGGAAGGTGCTGTTCAAACCCTGACCATACCTACATGCTGCTGTGTCCCCAAACTTGCAGCTTGAGACGGGACTGGGTCACGGTGAGCCGGAGTCCATAGGTTCAAATGTCAATCCTTGAAGAGACACAGCCCAGGACAAAAAACCGCTGGACAGGTTTTATCCTCTGGCATAGGGTTATTAGAAACAAGAATTTGCAGAAAACTCCACGAGTTCTTTCTTGAAATTTGCATTTTGCTTCTGCAGTGAAGAGCGGAAATGGACGTTCAGAATCATCTCGAGTCTCTGCATTACAACTCAGGCTGATAAAAACCCTTTGAAAACCACATGAGGACTTTATCTAGGCCAGGGGCTGGTGGTAGGGTGAGTAATGTCCCTCCACGACGCTATTTAAATCACAGAGTGACAATGACAAGTCACTTCCCAGCCCCGCAGGTCAGCCGGCTCTATGAAAAGGGAAACACAGTTCCCAGGAGCTTGTGTGTTTGTTGTAAATGTCTCCCCGCCTCGGGTCACAGACATCTGGTCTACCTTCATGCCCCCTTCCTCCTGGTCTGAGTTCCCTGCGCTGCTGGAAGGTGAAATTGGGAGGGATGGGAAAGACCACACCCACCTCTTCTAAATTTCCCATGGAGGAAATAAGCTAGAGAATTGTGGGACACAGAGCCCCCTGGGATTTTCTGGCAGGCCTGTTGGAATCCCCATTGATCCACTGTTAGGTACCCAAAAGCCAGGCCTAGAGCCAGACTGCAGCCATGACAGGCCGCAGCTAACATTAAGTTTTGACTAGACCTGAGTTTCTGTTTCTCAGAAACTGAACTTGTAATTTCTGATGAGGAACTGCTAGAACATCAGACTGGTCATGAGGGGTCACTATGTCTATTTTTTGGAACAACCACAAACTGGCTAATTGTTACTATGTCCATTTTTTTTTGGAACAACCAGAAACTGACTGTTATCAAATGTTGACTAATTGCTGACGACTGTTGCTTGATCACTGCTATCATGGCGCTTGCTCAACCTTGGAACCTGTATTAACTGCTTCCACTTGGAGGTCGGGGTTGCTATCTAGAGACCACTCTGTTCTGAGATAGTTGACCCCAGATAACTGGCGTAAAACTTCTTTGCACTTGCATTACTGTTTTTCTGACTGTGTCGTTTACACCGTGATCTGAAAACCCATGTACAACACCACCGGTGCTGTTGAAGTCTTCAGCAGAGTCTTCATGACTGTGTTTAAGAGAAATAAGGTGAAGAATGGATGTCTTTATTCCTTTCATGCACCTATGTGTCTGGACATCTGTCGCCCTTCCCTTTAGGTGCTGAAGAGCCATGGGTGGGGGCGGTGGAGAGGGAGGTTCCTGGACCCCTCCAGTGCTTATTACTAGGTCTGGAAGAGATCATGATGGTTCTGGAAGATTCTGGTAAATACGTCAAGCGCCTCGAGGAGAAGTAGGCCTCCCTCTGGCACCAAGTGGAATCTCTTCTGACACTGATTCTGACCCTCACGCCTTCCCCTACGTGCTGTGAGCCTTCAGCGGAAGCACATCACCTCTCTGAGCCCGTACCGTCTCCTCTAAACTTGGCGTTGAAGTTCCCTGCCAAGGAGCAGAGGAGAAGGCAAGCATGCCTCCCTGGAAGTAGGTGTCCAGAGCCCTTTGTGTCCAGTTGCACAATCAGAGAGGCAGAGTGTATTCTCTGAAGCAGAGAAATCCATCAAGGGGTCATCAGGGGATCTAAGGTGGAAGGGACACATTTAGCAAGAATCCTGAGGGTACAGACTTCCTCTTCTCTCTTCCTTCTCTCTTCAGATAATGGAGATTGGGCATCTTTGCTCCCAATGTCCTCTGACCAATCCAAGAACTCTCTTGATGGGACATAGCCAGTGCTCAGGGTGGAACCCACAGGCACTTGTCCCAGACAAGAAGTTGCTTGGTCGCACCTGTTAATCATGGTAGAAGGAAGGGGTAGCATTGTCACAGAGCTTCCTCAAGCAGTTTTCAATATCCTACTTCACAGCATATGCCGAATTTTGTGCCTCCCCCCAAATTGTCAGATTTTACGCCCCCCCAAATTGCAGGTGCATGGGCAGAGAGAGAGTGCGGAAGTACAGGTGGATGCCTTGTATGCGACCAACCCCAGTTTGATCTCTGGCACCGCCTGGTTCCCTGAACATTGCTGGGGGTTAGTCCTGGAGGCCCCCGAGCACTGCCGAGGTTGCCCAGGTAATCCCAGGTGCCACAGGACTTGAGCAGCACCGTAGTCTCAGACTCAAACATTGAATCACAACTTGGTTGTGCAAGGATCAACAGGAGGGGCTCCTGAACCTTCTGAATCCACTTAGAGGCCCCTCCAAAATCTTTTATTTATTTATTTTTGTCTTTTTGGGGGTACCACCCAATGATGCTTAGGAGCGCCTCCTGACTCTGCACTCAGAAATCACTCCTGGTGGTGCTCAGGGGAATGCCAGGGATTGAACCTGGGTCAGATATGTGCAAGGCAAACACCCTGCCCACTGTACTATCAATCCATACCCCAAATGATTTTTTTTTTGCAAAAAAAAGCTGGGTAGTGTTTGTTATGCAAAGGTCTTTAGTTTTCAGAGGTCATGAATCAATTTCTAGAGTCACCCCCCAAAATGCACTGTAACACTCTCCTCCCATTGTTCTTTGATTTGCTCAAGCAGGCACCAGTAACGTCTCCACTGTGAGACTTATTGTTACTCTTTTTGGCATATCGAATGCGCCACAAAGAGCTTGCCAGCCTCTGCCGTGTGGGCAGGATACTCTCGGTAGCTTGCCGGGCTCTCCGAGAGGGACAGAGGAATCGAACCTGGGTCGGCTGAGTGCAAGGAAAACACCCTACACACTATACTATCGCTCCACCCTATCCCAAAAATACAAAAAAATAAATAAATAAATAAAAACCACAAAAAAACGCAAACAGGGACTAGACCAATAGTACAGCAGGTAGGGTGTTTGCCTTGCATGCAGCCAACCCAGGTTCGATTCCCAGCAATCCCATATGGTCCCCTGAGCACCGCCAGGAGTAATTCCTGAGTGCATGAGCCAGGAGTAACCACCCTACATCTCCAGGTGTGACCCAAAAAGCAAAACAAACAAACAAACAAAAAAACTCAAACAAAGGTTTAGTGGTTATGTGGTTGCAGTAATTATGCAGGGAAATATGGTCACCCGTCCACAGACTGCTTTCGCTTTAGAGGTGAGACGCCAGGCCACACAGGTAGGTGATGCAAAGGCGTTGGTCCGTTGATTGCACGGGCCAGCCTGGGGCTGTTGCCAGCTATGGAGGAGAGGGATCCAACCCGGGAGCTGATCTCCCTTCCTGCCAGTACTCATTCCTGGCAGCTGCAGAAGAGGAACAGGCTCTGCATGGTGGGCCCCCTGTAGGGAAGAGTGTAGTGTGTGGTGCGGAGTTGGGGGGCAGGGGGACAGGCCTGGTGTCCAGGGTCAGAGACGCGGAGCCAGGTGGAGAGGGATTGGCATGTTCCTGGTGCTTTTGTTGGATGAGCTAGTCCAGGGGATCTGGAGAGCAGACGGGAAAGGGGACCCCTCGACTTGGCCCCGGGGGGCTCTGGGGACCCCACACTCCAGCTGCACCTCACTGCCTCCCCGGAATGCTCCTGTTTGACATCTGGACCTGCAGATCCCAGAAGGAGCCTGCAGAGAGCTGAGCCCAGGCCTTGAGCACTGGGTATCCGGGCTGCTGCCCCATGCCTCCTCCCAGGCCCCAACCAGTCACAGACGCAGGTGGGCTGCAGGCGTGGGGACCGAGCCCCACAACACCTGGCCCTGAACTGCAGAGTCCTCATAGCCTTAGTCTGATGTTGACGTGGGGGTTCAGGCACACAGTCTCCCAGCTCCAGTCTCATCCCCCAGTGCTCACATTCTCCCACCAAGGAGCCCCGGTTCCCTCCTACACCCAGACCTGTCTCCTTGACAGATTCCTTCTCAGGGTTATAATTACAGTCGTTCGGGTAGCCGGCTTGCAGCAGTATTGGGTCACTGCGTCCCACTCAAGTCCAGTGCCCTTGATGCTTGTCCCGATGTGACCTTCCAGCCGTCTCTTCTCATCTCCCTCCACTTCTCTCTCTCTCTTTCTTTTTTTTTTCTTTTTGGGTCACACCCGGCGATGCACAGGGATTCCTCCTGGCTCTGCACTCAGGAATCACTCCTGGCGGTGCTTGGGGGAATCACTCCTGGGATGCTGGGAATCGAACCTGCATCGCCCGCGTGCAAGGCAAACGCACTCTCCGCTGTGCTATCGCTCCATCCCCTCCATTTCTCTCCTTGACTGACATTTTCTGTTTCTTCTTATAGGGGTGGGCTGGGGGTATTGAACAACCAGCAGTACTCAGAGGCTCAGTGCTCGCTGGGCTTGAGTATCCAGATGGGGCTTAGGATTGTATGTGTTTGCCAAAGAGAAAACCTGGGTCAGCCACATGCAGGCTAGTGCCCTACCCCCTGGACCTCCATCTCTGGCATTTTTGTTTCTGTTTTTGTAACCTTAAGGCCAAGGGTTTGCCCACTTTTGATTCCTTCCATCCCTGACACATTATTCTATAGTCCACAGGTTAGTGGACTAATTGCCATTGTCCTTTTGGTTCACTTCACTTAATCCTTCTCTTCTGGTAAATTTGGAAAGTTGGACCCGGATAAGGGGAAGCTCCAGGTGGCTGCTCTCAGCCCCACTTCTCCTCTTGAGCTCCAGATCTTTTTATTTTTCTTTTTAATTGAATCAACGTGAGCTACAGTTACAAAGCTTTCATGTTTGAATTTGATTCATACAATGATCGAACACCCATCCCTCCGCCAGTAGACATATTTCACCACCAATGTCACCAGTTCCCCCCTCATCCCAACCTTCCCGCTGCCTCTGTGACAGACAATTTCCCTCTTTCTCTCTACTTTTGGGTGTTATGGTTTGCAATACAGATACTGAGAGGCCATCCTGTTTGGTCCTTTATCTACTTTCAGCACACATCTCCCATCCTGAGCGATCGCTCCAACCATCATTGTCTTAGTGGTCCCTTCTCTATCCCAGCTGCCTTCTCCCCCAGCTCATGAGACAGGCTTCCAACCATGGAACAATCCTCCTGGCCCTTGTCTCTACTGTCTTTGGGTGTCAGTCTCATATTCCATGTTATTTTATATTCCACAAAGGAGTGGGTCTGCCGACTTTTGATCCCTTCCATCCCTGACACATTATTCTATAATCCACAGGTTAGTGAACGACATCTTATTATCTCGTTCTTACTTTGGACAAACTGGCAGGCTGCCGAATGTATCCTGCCCACACGGCAGAGTCTGGCAAACTCCCCGTGGCATACTCAATATGCCAAATACCAGTAACAATGATGGGTTTCATTCTCCTAACTGTGAAAGAGCATTTCTCAGGGCTAGGACGAAGGAGATGTTACTGGTGCCTGCTCAAAGCAATCGACCAACAACAGGATGATCGTGATTGTGAGTGAGCACCTCCAGGATTTGCCCCTCTCCTTTTGGTTCACTTCACTTAATCCTTCTCTCCTGGCAAACTGGGGAATTTGGACCCGGAAACGGGGAAACTCCAGGTGGCTGATCACAGCCCCACTTCTCCTCCTGAGCTCCAGATCTTGGGCTGAGTAAGAAAAGGCGTGACAGAGACGTGGTGATCTTGGCATCTGGTGGTCTCACCAGGAATGAAGTTTTGGTCTTTGCTTTGCCTTTGAAGTCTTCTTCATCCCGAGTTCCAGAGCGTGACCTTGTTACCCTGGGTGCGTGGAGATGGTGTTTGCACCCGTGTGCGTCAGTCCTCAAGCCCAGCCCACTTCACTCAGCTAACTCTTTGCTCGCTACACGTGCAAGCATTGTGGTTGTATGTGTTTGTGTAGTCTGAGTTGAGGCCGTATGGCTGGTGGAGCATCCTGTGGGCTTGGGTGGTGGAGGGGCGGAAACTGTACAACAAAAGCTGGTCATCAGGGTTGGCTGTTGGGTTGGGTTAGAGCTGGACCCCACTGTGTTTGGTCCTCCCAGTCACGGCCACTGGGTGGTCAGAATACCACCCCCCCCTTCCCTTCCAGGCTCACAGGGCGTCTTCACCTGCTCTGGCCGTGGCTTTCAGAAAATTCCAGGCTGGCTGTGTGGCTGTGTCCTAGGGGGTGTCTAGTCTTCCAAACCCAGAGTGTGTGCTATGGGGCCAGTCTTTAGGACAAAGAGGTGTGTGTGTGTTTGTGTGTATGTGTGTGTTTGTATGTGTATGTGTGTTTGTGCGTATGTATGTGTGTGTCTCTGTGTGTGTCTGTGTGTTTGTGTGTATGTGTGTGTGTGTGTGTGTGTGTGTGTGTGTGTGGCAGCGGGGAAGGAAGCAGGGGTTGTTGCTTGCTGGTTCAGCATTTCTGCCTATGCTCAAACACAGGTGCATTCAGGGACCGGCTCACACTTGCTGGAGATGTTTGCAGGCGATTCCAGGGAGCTCACACTCGCCCAGTTCCTGGGTTTTCTGTAGCGATTCGCATTCCTTTTAGCCTGTAAGCACCTTGAAGACTCAAAGTGACTTTGGGAGCCCTTTGAAAATGTCCTCCTGAGCCTTCTCTTACAGTGGGAGTAAGTCAGCAGCTTCTGGTTTTTTTTTTTTCCTCTTTGGTGTTTTGGGTCACCCTCAGTAGCACTCAGAGCTGGTTCTGTGCCCAGGGATCCCTCCCGGCACTGCTGAGGGACCATATGAGGTGCGAAGGATCAACCCCAGGCCAGCCGTGGGCAAAGACAAGTGGCTTCAATCCCAGTACCCCATACAATCCCCGAAACCCACTAGGAGTGATCTCTGAGCACAGAGCCAGGAATAAACCCTGAGCAATCGCTGGGTGTGGCCCCCAAACAAACCCCCCAAATACAGTCTTTTCCATTTTGAGTCACACCCGGCGGTGCTCAGGGGTTCCTCTTGCCTCTGCACTCAGGAATCACTCCTGGTGGTGCTCAGAGGACCCTTTGGGATGCTGGGAATCGAACCCAGATCAGCCGCATGCAAGGCAAACGTCCTACCCGCTGTGCTATCTCTCCAACACCCCAAATACAGTCTTGCTTCACTCTGGGCTCCCCTTCCCGTCCATGGCTCATATTTTGAGGTTCCCCTCCCACCCCCCTACCCCCCACCATGCTCCCCTCCCGACCCTCAGCGATTCTGTATAGATTGCAGTGATCACGCCACCTCCTTCCATCAGGGAAGGGCCATTCCTCTTTATCAGACCCGGGCAAGAGCTTCCTGCTCTTCTGCCAGCTCCTCCTGCTCCACCTCTGCCTCTTCATCTGCTGCTCATCTACCCCTCAAGCTTTGTATTCTCTCAGTGGGGACCCCTGTCTCTAGGAACGGGTAGGAATTGGGGGAAGGGGGAATTCTCCCTGGAATGGCCCCTCCTGGTCCTTGCCACTATGGGGCCCATGAGAACAGGTTTAAACCAGCCGAAGCCAGAGGCTTTTTAATGAGGATGGGAAGTGGGGGGTTCGGGCCATATCAAGCAGTGCTCTCTGGTTTACTCCTGTCTCTGTGCTCGGGGGTTTTTCCAGGTGGGCTTTGAAATGCCAAGGGACCCTATAGGGTGCTGGGGAGACACGTGGTTTGCCACGTGCAAGGCCAGTGTCTTACCCCCTGTCCCAGCCATCCCCGGAGGCAGGGGGCTTTGCGGTGGATGGAGCCCCACGCAGCTGGTGACCACAGGCAGCTGGGGTGCCAGGGCAGGGCTGGGGGTGGGCAGGCTTGAGACCCCCGGGAGTGTTAGGATGCTACGGAGTCATTCCCCAAAGCTCTGCACCCTGGGTACCTCTTGCTGATGGAAACCAGCTGCTCAAACCTTACAAAAACCACCATGGTTATCATAAGGAAAAGGAAAGAGGTTTGGAAGAAATGAGTATGGAGGCCGTTCTGTTGGTGAGACGGCACCAGCACTTTAGTGGTGGGTGTAGCACATTGTATACACATATGCAGGTCTACAATTTCCTGAAATTTCATGATATTGTAAACTGTACTGTACTGTCCTCCCATTGTTCATCAAGTTGCTCGAGCGGGCCCAGCAAAGTCTCCATTGTGAGACTTGCTGTTACTGTGTTTGGCATATTGAATACATCACAGGTAGCTTGCCAGGCTCTTGCCGTGCGGGCAAGATACTCTCGGTAGCTTGCTGGACTCCCCGAGAGGGGCGGAGGAATCGAACCCAGCTCGGCCAGGCCGGCTGCGCGCAAGGCAAATGCCCTACCACTGTGCTATCACTCAAATGGGCAAGGTGAGATATCTGATGAGGTGGGGACAGCGGGCACGCACAAGGACAGGGGCCCGGGCACCCAGAAGCCCCTGGGATACGGCAGACAGAAGGATACTTCTAGGCTGGGTGTCTTGCAGGGATGGGGAGGGGGGCACAGCCCCTCTTCCGTCCCATCTTCCCCCTTTCTCATTTCCCGCCCCTCTCTCCTCCCTCTGCGTCCTGACCCTGAGCCCCCCAACCTTGCTGCCCCCGGCTTTGTGCCCGATGATCACAACGAAGACACTTAAGCCGCCTGCCTCTGGGCCCAGGGTCTGTTTAACTCCCTCCTCGGGGCACTGAGCGGGGACTGGCCTTTTTCCAGCCTCCGAGTCCACCTGGGCTGGGCTTTGATTCTTTTCCCCAGAAGGGTCTCGATTTGCATTCTAGCAGCAATTTTCTTTCTCAGAGGGATTCCAGGGACATTAAATTAGCAGCAAATGACATTAGTGCTAAGAACCAAACTCGATTACCTGAAATACAAGTCTTTATTGTGAGGGATGAAAGGGAGCCCCCCCGCCCCCCGCCACACATACACACACACAGTCCTCCTACCTCCCCACACTCCTTCTTCACACAGATCCTCAGGCTGAAGAGTGCTCGTGCTGCCTGCCCCCCCCCCCATCCCCAGAGCTGGGGAGCTTCTGGGTTTTTATATAGTTTTGTGGGTTGGTTTTGGTGGTGGTTGGTTTGGGGCAGATCGTCTCAGAGGCACTGAGTGTGGACTGATCCTCCGTATCCTTCAGCACAGGACAGTTTAGAGTGAGCCTTTGCCCCATGTCCTTGGGGATTTGCTCTCTCTGACAGAGGCCGGGCCCTCTGCCCAGCCTTGACCCCTGATTCCCCATTCTAACCGTGCCCGCACAGGTGCTTATTTTTCTAACTAAACTTGTGTGTGTGTGTGTGCACTGTGTGTGCGTGTCTGTGTATGTGCATGTGTGAGTGTGTATGTGTGTGTGCGTATGTGTATGTGTGTATGTGTGTGCGCGTGTGTATAAGTGTATACGTGCATGTGTGTATGTGTGTGTGCATATGTGTGTGCGTGTATGTATGAGTACATGTACATGTGTGTATGTGTATGTGTGTGTATGTGTGTGTGCTGTGTATGTGTGAGCCCCCGTTTCCCCACCGAGCTCCTCCCTTTCTAGCTCCCCCTGCGCTGACTGGCCCCCTCTCTTGGGTGCTGTGTGCAGAATCTCTGCTTCACATGTGCCGGAAATGGGGCCACGTTAGCGCTTCCCGTGAGGGAGTGAAGGGGTTAAGTGATGGCCAGAGGGCAAGAGCTCAGCCCCAGAGGGGCAGGCATTGGCACAGGGGCACAGTGAAGCCTATTCTCATCAAACACACTGGCGGGGGGGGGGGGGGGACAACGCGGCCAGTAATCAGTATTTCTCCCCGACCCACCCGCTGGTGCCTCCTTGCAGATTTGTGGATTTGGTCATGTCATCTTACTGGGTTTCCGGTCCCCAGGGCCAACTGCGGGATGCCTGGCAGTCATGGCACTGGCCACTTGCAAGCGTTTGGCTGAGTGATTGAGACCCAGTGCAAGCCCACTCGGGGAAAGGAGGTTTGAAAGACTTTGGTGTGGCCAGAGTGAGAGAGAATCAAGAGGCCTCCCTTCCAGGCGACTGACCCAGTTCTGACTCCCACCAAGGTATGCTTCAGGTGTGATCCCTGAACACAGAGCTCAGGAGTGAGCCCTGAGCACTGCTGGGCGAGGCCCTCCCAATACAAGACAAACCACACAAAAAAGAAAGAGAACAAGATTCACCTCCTTCATACCTGGGCCGTTGGGGTGGGTACAGCACTCGGGATGAATTCAAAAGAGTTCAAGGTCATTTCCTGTGGCTTCAGAACCAATCTGCTTGCTTCGGGCCCTGGGGCGCATGCGGGGAGTTCTGTTCCCCTCCACGGTCCACAGGGATCTGGAGTTTTCAGGGACAGAGAGATAAGAGAAGCAGAGCCTGAATTCAGCCTGTAACTCCAAGTGCCCACAGCTAAGCTCTTCCTCCTTGTGCCAACTCTGTAAGACACTGCAGCTTTCGTTTGAGAGTGTGCTATGGCTTTTACGTGAATCACCATCATCTCAAAAGGATCAAAGTGAAAATCAGCTCCAGTGGCTAAGAGAAATGAATCCCAGGAGTAAACCTTGGAAGCTCTGGGCCACAGTTTCTTAAAAATGATACATAAAGTACATTGTAGTACTGCACTGTCCTCCGTTGTTCATCGATTTACTCGAGCAGGTACCAGTAACGTCTCCATTGTGAGACTTCTTGTTACTGTTTTTGGCATATCGAATACGCCACGAGGAGCTTGCCAGGCTCTGCCATGCGGGCGGAATACTCTAGGTAGCTTGCTGGGCTCTCCGAGAGGTACGGAGAAATCGAACCCAGGTCAACTGCATGCAAGGCAAATGCCCTACCCGTTGTGCTATTGCTCCAACCCAAGCCAAAAGAAAGACAAAAAAAAAGGTCTGGGAGATAGTGCAGGGTTAGGAGACAGGACAGAGCTAGTATAGCCTGCTAGGCATGTGCCCAACCAGGGTTCAAGTCCTGGCACTGCACGGGTCACTGGGTACAGCCTTGGGGACCCCCAGCACTCAGGGGTGGCCCAGGTGTCCCTGGAACTGCAGGCTTCAAGCGGCTTCTCACCTTCAGGCCCTTGCACTGAACTTTCTGCCTCATCATCAGAATCATTGCAGGGGGCGGGGGGGGGAGGTGCTTGTGGGCTTCCTAAGTCAACTTGAAATTCTTCAGCATTAAAGTCCTTTGTGTATCAACGAAGATCATAAGAAAGTTTAAAAAAAAAAGAAAGAAAACTCAAATGGGAAAAAAATATTTGCAGTCATGTCACTCATGAAGGATTTGTATCTGGAACAGATAAAGCACTTTTAGAGCCTAACTACGAAAGGACAATTTGAGAAAAAAAAATAATAAATGGGCCAAGGACTCAAAACAGACATTTTCCCCAACTCCGCTAGCCGCTGTGGATGTGAAAAGATGCTCAGTGTCGTTAGCCACTGGGGAGCACAAATCAAAACCGCCGTGGGGTACCACTTCTCACCCACTAGGGCGGCTGTTATCCAAAAGAGAGAAAATCACCTGTGTCAGGGAGGACGGGGAGAACTCAGAACCTTCATCCATTGCTGGGGTTAATGTGGCCAATTGGAGGAAGAGTTTGGCTGCCCCTCGGAAAGTGAAGTCCCCAATTACCACTTGACCCCACCCTGTGCCTTGGCCTATGTCCAAGGGAACTGAACACGCATGCCATTGCAGGGTCATTTCGAAGAATCAACGGGGAGCAACTGGCCAGATACCTGTGAAGTGACAGATGGATAAACAGAACCATCCCACGGCGGATTATCCATCCAGACATGAAAAAGGACATACTAGTTCATAGGACTAGTGAATGAATGAATCTCGAAAACATTAATTGAAAGAAGCCAGGTTCAAAAAGGCCATGGAATGTTTGATTTCATTCTAAAAAATACCGGAGTAGACCAATCCATAATATCTCTCTCTGCCCCCTCTCTCCTCTCTCTTTCTCTCTCTGTCTCTCTCTCCCTCTCTTTCTCCCACTCTCCTTTTCCGTCCCTTTCTCTCTCTCTCTCCCTCTCTATCTAACTCCCTCCCTCTCTTTCTCCCCCTCTCCTCTCTTTCTCTCTCTTCCTCTCTCTCCTCTTCCGGGGCTCTGAGACAAATCTTGCTGCTGTCTTTGGTTCTTTGTTATGAACAAACTAGTCCATGGTTCATTATGAGCCCTAGGAATTCAGTGCCTGTCAGCTCCATAAATACTGAGAATTGCCTTCATTTCTCCACCACACTTCTGTGGCTGCTGCCTTGTTAGGTACTATGATTTACATATTTCATCGTATCTAGTTCTGTTTGTCTGAACTTCTAATGATAGTAGGTACTTTGCTGTTCGCATTCCTAAAGCCTAGCGAAGTCCGTGATCTACAGGGAGAATGGATAGATGATGTCTGGGTGTATGGATGTATGAATAGATGGAGGGAGCGAGGGATGGGTAGGTTAATGGATGAATGGGTGGATGATAGGAGTTTAATGGATGGAGAATCTTTGGGTGGGTGGATGGATGGATGAGTGGATGGATGGATGGATGGATGGATATATAGATGATGTATGAATGAATGGATGGCTGGATGGAGGGATTAGTGGACAGACAGATAGATAGATGAGTGAAGGAGACTAGAGTCCAAAAATTTTTAGTCTTTCTCTATTTCCAGATTCACAAAGAGAGAAGCTAACTTCTTTGTCTTCAAACTCCAAGTTTAAAAATGCAAATGAACGTTTGAAAGATATATGTGTCATCTCTATTTGAGGCTCTCTTTGGCAAGCAATCTCGAGGCATTACATTTCTCAGTGTAAATAACTTGGGATGTGTTAAAAAGTTCACCCGTGTTTAAGTTCATTAAATTAATGTTGTCATTTTGAGCTGCCGAGAGTGTTGCAGGTTGTAAACCGTTCCGTGCATTTTCTGTCGTTCTGCAGGAGTGTCTAGCTTCAGGAGTGTGGGGGGGGGGGCAGGGGCAGGGCCGTTCCAAGCAGTAGCGTCCCGATCTCTGCACAGTCCTGCCCCTGAAAGTGTCATCTCTATTTCGTCACCCTCGTGGCCAGCCAACAAATGTTGAGATCAGCTTTCTTCCAAGAGCTTAGTTGAATACAAGAAATGCAGTGGTAAAAACCATCAATCCCTGCCCTTGGGGGGCCTATAGACTGGACCTTGTGTGCAAGACTTGGGTGAAGCAAAATACAGGTGCAGTTAAAAGGGACCCATGAAAGTCAGCATGGGCTGCCCCGCCTTCAAAGGTAGATGCCCAATGGCTTGTCTCAAGAGGTGCTGAGCCTTATCCTGGGCGAGGGAGTGAGAGGCATTCCAGCTGTAAGAAAGCATGTGTGAAGGTTTGAACAGCAGCAAAGGCTCATGGGAACTTCCTATGAACTCAGGCACATCCCTTGACAGTTGCTCACCGAGTTTTGCCTCACGGACCTACCCGTAAATCTTACTCGACTGGGAGAACACGTGGTCTTAGACGCACACTTGGTATCAAGCTAATGGTGTGAGAGTGCTCCTGAGCACATACATGGTTGTGAGTGTTCAACGCCTGGTGGAGACCTCCCAGTCCATCTCCTCCCCTTGCCCCTTTTACTCTGCTTCAGAACATTGGTTTCTTCCTCCTTCAGCTTCCCTAGTGCATTCTGGCCCCAGGGCCTTTGCACGGGATCCTGGATCCTTTTGCCCTTCTTTCCCACTCACTCTTTCCCACACATATCCCTTGTTGTCACCCATTGGGAGTTTCTACACAGGCTATTGTTATTGGTCCCAGAGTCCAGTTGGTAGAGGAGAGGGAGGCCCAAGGCTTTCCCCACAGGTGACCCTCTTTGTGTCTGCTTCCTCCCACACTGCCGTGACCACTGTAACGTGACGCTGACCCTGTGGTTCCTCTTGCTGGACTGCTGGAGCTCAGGCTAGGTCCCGGAGGCCTGCTCTGCTGTGGTAGCTGCTCACAGCATTTACTGACAGGGTCGTCTTTGCCCTGCCAGGGATACGACTAGCGCGTCCCTTTCCCCAAATATTATTTCTTCCCACTGTCCAGCCCAGGGTTTGCTCAAAATCCACCTTTCTTATTAAATTCCTTAAGACTGCTTTGAAATCTTAAGGACTCCCAACACCACCATCCCCCAAACCCCTTCTCTGGTTTCTTCGGCTCCCTAGAACTTGCCACTTTATTTGGGGATGGGAGAGAGATCACCTTCATTCCCGGTTATGCTCAAGATTCAAGAGGAAAATGTTCAGCAGTGTCTGGGAGGCTAAGAGGTGCTGGGGGTCGAACCTGGGGCCTCCCACGTGATATTCAGTCTTGTCAGTGACATACAGCAGTGTCAGGGAGCTAGCTCATGGAGGTGGAGCACAGACCTTGCACGCACAAGGGCCTGAGTTTGCTCGCCGGCTCTGCGTGGAATCTCCGCACAATTGTCTGCAGTCTTGGAGGTGCCTAAAATATTCTTCTTCTTTTTTTGCTTTTTGCTTGACACCCGGTGATGCTCAGGGGTTCCTCCTGGCTCTGCACTCAGGAATTACTCCTGGCGGTGCTCAGGGGACCCTATGAGTTGCTGGGGATCAAACCGGGGTTGGCCGCATGCAAGGCAAACGCCCTACCTGCTGTACTATTGCTCCAGCCCCACCTAAATATTCTTGAGGTGGCGCTGGTCACTCCAACATATCATTGAAACATCAGCAGGCATTGCCCCTGGGGTCTCTGAGTATTGCTTGGTTGCCCCCTGCAGCCCCCCAATAAGAGTACAAAAAATGGGGCTGAAACTATAGTACAGAAGGCAGGGTTGGTCCCCGGCACCAGATAGGGTCCCCGAGCCCTCCAGGAGTGATCCCTGAGCACAGGAACCCGGGGTAAGCCCCTCAACACCTTTGAGTGTGGACCTCCAACAAAACCAAAACATAAAGCCCAAAGTCTATCTGTTTGGGGGCGTTCTTCTTGACAAAGTCTCTTTTATAGTTTTGGGGCCACCTTCCTCATGGGGTGACCCGTGTATGCCCATTTTGCTTGCCCTGGAAATCAGGATCTCCCCAATATTAGCCTCCCCCATCCTCTCCGTCCTCCTCTCCCTCATTCCCTTTCCCTCACTCATATCGCCTTAATTTCTGGTTCCTCGACCGTTAAGTAGGTATTGATTTCTATTAAGACAAACATCAAGATTTATTGAGCGGAGAGATAAGTATTGACAGAGGCAGGGCGGCAGGGAATTCTCCTTCCCGCTTCCCTGCACCCCAATTCCTGGCTGCTCTTTAATAAGGACAGTTCCCAGAGCGAGACCCTAGTCCTGTTGGGGCACAGCCTACCTGGACCTACATCTGCCCCGAGCACTTTGCAAACAGCCAGGAGAGAAGACGAACATTGTGCAGCTTGCAGTAGAATGTTCCCAGCCCTGGCCCCTCAGGGACAGGTGCTTAGAAGAAAGGAGAAAAGTCCCTGTTGACCGTCTGGCCCCTCTTCCTGCTGGGGGGGGGGAGTGGGAAGGAATTTCAGATGTGCCCCCAAAGTGTGCTCACCAGCATGTATTTCTACAAAACCCACGTTTCAGCTGCAGAGAACTAGCACAGGTGAGAGAGCTTCTGCCCTTAAGAATTTTTCATTGTTGGGGGCTGGAACGATAGCACAGCAGAGAGAGCGTTTGCCTTACACGCGACCGACCCAGGTTCGATTCCCAGCGTCCCATATGGTCCCTGAGTGCAGAGCCAGGAGTAACCCGTGTGCATCACCGGGTATGACCCAAAAAGTGGAAAAAAAAAAAGAATTTGTCGTTATAGGCACTGAGCTGTGGGTGGGTAGGGGAGGCCCATGCACTTACGGGCAGACCTTTAGGAGACCTTGCCCAGGAGGTGGACAGTTCATTCCTTGACCTTCCCCTGCTTTCTCCAGTTCCCCACACTCGTCTCAGGCTGTCTCTTGCTTCCTGCCTTTCACGTCTGTCTGTGTGAGCGTGAGGGATACTGATTTACTCTTCGTCCTGGCTGTCGACACCAACCTTCAAGAAGCCCGGGATCGTTTGAGGGTTGGGATGAGGAGTCTTTCTTTAAGTCTTTATCAGTCACTCTAAGTGGTTCCTTGCATGGACAAGGTCCCGAGTTTGACCCCCAGGACTGCATGTCCCCTTGCCCCCATGGTGGTCCTAGTGGCCCCCACAAGTACCACTGGGCTCAGCATTAACCCATCAGGCTCAAACCTAGTGTTGCAAGGAGTGAGATTCTCAGCTCGCACCCTCCCATCCTCTCCTGGGCATGAGCTTCTCACAGGCCCCTTGGCCAACATCGGCTCTAAATAGCCGCCGCAGCCCTGAATGCAATTGTAGACACTCAGACAACGCCTTCCTGTTCTCTGTGCACCAGGGGTGGCGACCAGCTGTGCTTGGCACTTGTTCATCTAACCTGGCATTAAGTCCAAGGTCAGAGACAGTGAAGATGGTCAGCAAATGTTTGCCGAATGCCCAGGTTGGGCATTTCCCCCTGTGTTTAAAAGAGAGGATACTTTTTGTGTGCGAAGTTCAAGGAGAAGGATGTTGGTGTAACTTCTGACCATGTCTAGTTTTAGTTGCAAGACATACAGGTCAGAATTTAGTTGGAAGAGGGGGAGGGCGCTATTCTTACAAGACACAGATACATGTGTGCCTCCCCCCACCCCCGTGCCAAGTCAAGAACAGAATATGTGTGTATGTGTGTGTGTGTATGTGTGCGTGTGTGTAAATTACCAGTTTTTTCTTGAAAGTTTAGGAATAAAGCTTTTTCTTTCTAGAGATAGGAAGCCATAGTCTCTCAATGTCTTTAATCTCTGTTCAACTCTTTCATTTTCTCTCTCTCTCTCTCTCTTGCTCTCCCTCTCTCTCCCTCCCTCTCTCCCTCCCTTCCCTCTGTCTCTCCCTCTCTGTCTTCCTTCCTCTCTCTCCCTCCCTCTCTCCCTCCCTTTCTCTCTCCCTCCCCCTCTCTCTCTCCTCCCTCTTTTTCCCTCCTTCTCTCTCTTCCTCCTCTTTATCTCTCTCTCCCTCCCCCCTCCCAGTTCTATAAACTCTCCTTCCCACCACCTTTCATGATGCATCAGCTAAGTTCTTCCCTTCCTCTCCTCCACTTTCTTTTTTCTTGGGGGTGGGGGTGGGGGTGGGGACAGGCTTTCAGGATACCCAGCAGTGCTCAGGGCTTACTCCCGGCAGGCTCAGTAGACCACAGGCAGTGCTGGACCTCAAACCAGGTGCGGCTGCATGCAAGACAAATGCCTTGCCCTCCTTCCTATCTTCTCTGCTCCTCTGCTGCATCTATTTTTCTGTTTTTGCTTTTTGGGTCACACCTGGCGATGCTCAGGGGTTCCTCCTAGCTCTGCACTCAGGAATTACTCCTGGCGGTGCTCGGAGGCTCCTATGGGATGCTGGGAATCAAACCCGGGGTGACTGCGTGTAAGGCAAACGCCCTCCCTGCTATGCTATCGCTCCAGCCTGGAACTTCTTCATCTTTTGCACCTTCCACTATGACCTTCCCCCGCTCCCCCCAACGCTGGATGACCGCTTGTCGGCTTTGGCACCTGCTACCAAGGAGATCCTATCCCCGTGTGATTTATTTAAAACTCCAGGAAGAGTCAGTGGAATCAGTGTCACACCGCTGGTTGATGGAGCACGACTTGGGTCAGGCATGGCCCGTAGGGAGACAAACGGGATGAAAGTGGGAAGCAGAGACCGTGATGGACCTGTCCAGACATTGTGGGAAGAAGCTGGTCCCCTCCCCTCTGGGGTGTATGTAATCTCAGGCTGAGTTGAAGCTAGACGCAACTGGACGTGGGGTTAAAAGGCCAGTGCGTTCTCCATCGAACGCCTGGATATCAGTGTGGGGAGGGTCTGGCCCCTAGGTTCTGTGGCTCGGTTCTCTTTCCGTGGTGGCTCATTTTTCTCCCCTGCCCACTAAACACCGAAGTCCATTATAAATAATCACGGCTTCAGCGTTTGGAACTGCCTCTGGGAGTCCAGTCCACACGTTCATTAATTATCCTCCGCGTGAACAGATTTCTCCTCAAAAGCCTCCTGTCTGTTTATTTTCTTAGCCTCATCCTGCGCCTTCCAATTTGTCCAGTCTCCTTCCCCTCCTAAATTGGTCACTGTCTCGGAGTTCTCCCCTGCATCTGCTTTGGCTCTGCACGGGGCTGGCTTTGGTGAGCAGTGATGGTTTTGAAGGACCCCGGGAGATCTCAGAGCAGGCCAGGGTGTGCATGTGTGTGTGTGTGTGTGGGGGGGGGGGGGCTCAGCCTTGCTCTGTCTCTTGGTTCCAGACCTGACAGTATCGACATCCCGGGGCATTGGCTTTTTGGACATTTTGTCTTAATTGAATCACTGTGAGATAGAGCATTACAAAGTTGTCATGATTGGGTTTCAGTCATACAGTATTCCAATACCCATCTCTCCACCAGTGCACATTTCCCACCACCAGTGTCCCCAGGTTCCCTCCCATCACCCCCACCCCAACCCCAGCCTGACTCTATAGCAGGCACCTCTCTTCTCTCTCTCTTTCTCTCTCTCTCTCTCTCTCTCTCTCTCTCTCTCTCTCTCTCCTTTCTTTCTCTCGCTCTCTCTTTCATCTGAGGCATTATGGTTTGCAATACAGATGCTGAAAGGTTATCATCTATATCTCTTTACCCGCTTTCAACACTCAGTTCTTGTCCAGAGTGATCATTGCTAACTAGTATTGTCATAATGGACCCTCCTCTATCTCAACTACCCTCCATCCCTCACACCATTGACCCACCATTGACCAGTGAGTGCTCTTGGCCCATTTTCCCTAGCCTTGGATATTACTTTTATACTTTTTTTTAAATACTCCACAAATAAATGCAGTCATTCTATACCTGTCCCTCTCCTTCTGACTCATTTCACTCAGCAGGATACTCTCCAAGTATATCCATTTATAGGTAAATTTCATGAACTTATTTTTTTTCCTAACAGCTATGTAGTATTCCATTGTGTAGATGTACCATAGTTTCTTTATCCAGTCATCTGTTCTTGGATACTCAGGTTGTTTCCAGATTCCGGCTATGGTGAATAGTGCTGCAATGAGCATAGAAGTCTGATTAGTGTTTTTGCTGTGTGTTTTTGGGCCCCCAGGGTGGAGTCTCAGAAGTGGTATTGCTGGGTCAAATGGGAGCTCAATTTCTAAATTTTTGTGGAAAGTCTTTGAACATTTTTAATTAGTGTTGAACATTTTTAATTAGGGCTGGAGCGATAGCACAGCGGGTAGGGCATTCGCCTTACAAGCGGCCAACATGGCCGACCCGAGTTCGATTCCTCCGCCCCTCTCGGAGAGCCCGGCAAGCTACCGAGAGTATTCGATATGCCAGACACAGTAACAACAAAGTCTCCAATGGAGACGTTACTGGGCCCGCTCGAGCAAATCGACGATCAACGGGAGGGCCTTTACTCTACTCTAATTAGTGTACAAATAAGACACTTTAAATGAACAGTAAATGATAATGCATCCACCCCCCCTTTTTTTTGTTCTTCCCTGAGGGCCACACCCAGAGGTGCTCAGGGCTTTCTCCTGACTCTGTGATCAGGTATAACTCCTGGTGGTGCTTGGGAGACCATATGTTGTCTTCCACATGCAAGGCAAGTACCTTAAACTTTGTGGTATCAACTCTGCAGCCCCAATATTTAAGCTGATCGAAGGGAAAATATAGATAATACCTAGAATTAGGTACAGTGAGACAGTGAAAGTTGTCTCCAATACAATGTTGTGAGGAGCCTCTTTTGTGAAAGATTTTTTGGCTAAATATTGCAGGGACCCTAAGAATTGGGAAGAGAAAGCTTCCAAGAACTGAAATGAAAAGAATGACAGCAGAATTAGAACAAATAGAAGAATCTCTCCGAGGTGGGATTTCAGGGTAACTGGTATGGGGAGGGCTAGAATAGGGATAATGCCTGGATCTTTAAGAGAGAGTGATCTTGAAGGAATATGTTTACAGTGAAATTTCAGAGGAAGATCAGTTCCATGGGTCTGAGTATGATTTAGGTAATGTTCATTCTTCATGCATTGTTGGGTTTCCTTCCTTCATTGGTTTAACTCAAGACCAAATGATAAATAAGTGCCATTTGGTTTCTAAATAAGTCCATTAATGGAGCCGGAGCAATAGCATAGCGGGTAGGGCATTTGCCTTGCATTTGGCCATCCCTGGTTCAATTCCCCACATCCCATATGGTCCCCTGAGCACCGCCAGGAGTAATTCCTGAGTGAAGAGACAGAAGAAACCCCTGTGCATCACTGGGTGTGACCCAAAAAAGCAAATAAATAAATAAATAAAAAGTCCATTAGTGTTTGGGACTGTTCATGAAACACATAGTCGGTAGATTTCTTCAGTAAACAGTGGGTAAGAGCATTCTTTTCCAACTCTGGAGTGGATTTACTGACCCTTAAGGATTTCTAGCTTATTTTTTTATTATTTAAAGAATTGTAACGTGACCCCATGGAGATACTGTGTGTGTAAGGAGACTGGCTCAGGAGAGAGTCTGGGGTTTTCCAATAATGGAAGGAAAATGCCTCTTCTAGTATCAGCTAAGAGTAGAGTTGTCAAATACTCTTTCCAAGGAGGGAAACTCTTTGTTACCGGAAAATGTTTGGGATGGAATCCCAGAGAGTCAGAGACGTTAACCAGGTTGCCTCCAAGTCACTCTAGTAACATCAGAGATTTAAAGGAGAAGTAAATGGAATATTGGAGAGGAATAGGTAGATGAGGGATGGAGGGATGGAGGGATGGATGGATGGATGGATGGACTGGTGGGTTGGTGGGTTGGTAGGTGGATGGGTGGTAGATGAATGGATGGGTCGCTGGGTGGATGGATGGATGGATGGATGGATGGGTAGGTGGGTGGATGGATGGATGGTTAGATGGTTGATAGATCAATGAATGATGGATGGACAAATGGATGGATAGATGATTGATGGTGATAAATATAGTATTTCCTCATCAGCAAATATTTTTCAAACATTTAACACACATCTGCCCATATTTTTATATTTGTCATGATAAGTATAAAGGTTCAAAAAATAGTTTTGAATGAGTGCACAAGTGTAATAGCACTGCCAGATAAAATAGAAGAAAACCCGTTAAATTTGAATTTCCAATATAAATACCTAACCGTTTTTAATATGAGTATATCCAAGTTACATGGGACTTGCTTACACTTGAAAAAAAATTAGTTGCACCTCTGAAATGAAAGTAGAATGGGTATCTTCATAGTTTTACTGTTGAATCTGGCAACCCAAGGATGGAATTGTGGACACAAGGAAAAGGTCATCTGCAGCCCAGGAGAGAAACCTCAGCAGAATGTGGAAATGGAAAATGCGCCTCTGTTTCTAGCAAAAGGAATGCTACTTATTTGAGGCACACATATGCATCAGGGTTGGGGTGGAAATTGGAGTTGTCGGTTGTGCAGAGAGTTGGAACAATTTATCTAGAGGGAAACATGAAATTGGAATTAGTAGCTTGTGATGGAGTAATTAACTCAAAATGAAATAAGTTGTGGATGGTTTATAACTCCTTAGAGAAATGGCTTCGTGCTGGTTCCAGAACCATGAAAGGCCCATGGTAAGTTGGGGGTGGGGGAAGGGAGGGTGCTTTGCTTGGGGACCATCTGCGTGCTGGGGTTCACATGTGGGTCAGTGCCATGCAAGTGCCTTACCCTTGGAACTACTGCTCCAGTTCCCATGTCTCATCTTTGTCTCCAGTGCATTGTGGGATGATGCTCTTATCTCTCTCTCAGAGACTAAACTCTGTCCTGAGACTTTGCTCATTTATTCCTATGAAGTCACATCATTATTTTCCCTCCTAACTAGGGACAGAGATTCCCCCTTTCCAGGTCAAACATGCAAGAGTTGAACCAGTCTTGTTTGACTCCCACCCTTGACTATTATTTGCAGGCCGCTGAGGCAAATATTCGTTTTGTCCTTTTGGTATTCCATACTCCCGGGCTGGGGGAGGGAAGCCTATGCATCGCCATGGCAGTGGGATCGAGCAGAAGGCACTCTGGTAACTGTGCTCAGAAGGTGGCTTGGTGGACAGGCAGGAGCTGGTCACCTGTGGCCAGGGCCATAGTTCCTCCTCAGTCCTGGGGGGGGGGGGGTGCTTGTTTCTGAAGGATGAATATTAAAGAGGAGGAGGAGGAGGAAGAAGATACACAGCCTGACTGTGCATGAGTTAAGAGAAGGAAGGGAAGGAGGGAGGGAGGAAGGGAGGGAGGGAGGGAGGGAGGGAGGGAGGGAGGGAGGGGATAGAGGGGAAGGGAAAGAGAAGGAAGGAAGGAAGGAAGGAAGGAAGGAAGGAAGGAGCAAAGAAAGGAAATGAATTGAGGGGAAGGGGGAAGAAAGGGAGGGAGGGAGACAGGGTGAGAAGGAGGGAGGGAGGGAGGGAGGAAGGAAAGGAAAGGAAAGGAAAGGAAAGGAAAGGAAAGGAAAGGAAAGGAAAGGAAAGGAAAGGAAAGGAATGGAAAGGAAGAGAGAAGGGAGGGAGGAAGGGAGGAAGAAGAAAAGGAAAGGAATGGAGAGGAAGAGAGAGAAGGGAAGGTAGGAAGGGAGGAAGGAAGGAAGGAAGGAAGGAAGGAAGGAAGGAAGGAAGGAAGGAAGGAAGGAAGGAAGGAGTGTAAACAAAACTACCCTCAAGATAACTAAGGGATCCTCAGATTCTGCAGAAGGTCAACCTGGTTTGCTTTACCCAGCGCTGTCTGCTGGCTGGTGGGATTAAAACTAAACCACGGAGACTTGATCATTGTATAACTGAAACCCAAGCAAAAAAAAAAAATGTGTAAGTCTACAACTGTATACCTCATGGTGTTTCACTAATAAAAATTAAAAAAAAAAAAAACACTAACTACCAAGAACCCTAATAATGAGTGACTTCCAAACGGTAACTGAGGGGCTTCCAGCTGCTGCTCTGTGTTTGAATATTAGCAGGGGCGGGGCCGTTTGCAGGGGAGGGACCTTGGGGATCCATTTTCCTATGGCTCCTGAAGGAAGTGGAAATAGCCCTCTCATTTTTCTTCATCTGACTCGGGGGAGGCAGAGGGAGTGAGAGCCCTTTCTCTAAATCCAACTCCATCCATTTCCCTAACGACCAGGGCAAGCGGTGAACCCTTCCGGGACTGTCACGTCAAACAGTTCTCTAAGCGGGAGCCTCTCCCCTGCTCTGTCCAGCCAACCCGGCCCCCCTCCTCTTAAAATAAATCTGATTAATGGTCAGAAAATAGATAGGAAATGAAGCTCTGATCTGCTTAGCCTCGCCCGGCCCTCCGCTGATGTGATTTTGAAGCTTCATCTCAAGGCGCCCTGGAAGGCTGGCACGGGGAAAATGAGCGCGGGGCGGGGCTGGCGGCCTGAGTGGTGGTGACTCACGGTCACTCTCCCTCGGGTGTGGTGTGAGTGATCGCCCATCCCTGTTTGTGACTCACCTTCTGCACGTAAGACCCCCAGGGTGGCCAGATTCTGGAGGGCCATTGGGTCACTTCCCAGGGTGCATGGGATAAACGGGAGCCCGGCTGAGTGGGCTGTGGGCAGAGTTCCTGGGTTTCCGTCCTCTCTTGCGGCCTCTACTCTCGGTTTTCGAGTTGGGTGAGGCTGTGAGGTGTCCTCAGGCATAAGCACACACGGGATATACTCTGCATGCAGTATGCGACATGTACAGTAGACAGTGCACACATAGTATAAGACACATGTGTGATGTGAAGCAGACAGTGCACATGCAGTCTCTCTGTACTCTCCCTTGTTCTTCTTTCTTTTTTCTTTCCTTCTCCCTCCCTCCTTCCTTCTTTCCTTCTTTCTTCCTTTCCTTCCTTCCCTTCCTCCTTCCTTCCCTTCCTCCTTCCTTCCTTCCTTCCTCTCCTTTCTTTCCCCCTCCTTTCCTTCTTTCCTTCCTTCCCTCCTTCCTTCCTCCCTTTCTCCCTTCCTTCCTTCCTTCCTTCCTCCCCTCCTTTATTTCTCCCCTCCTTCTTTCCTTCCCTCCTTCCTCCCTTTCTCCCTTCCTTCCTTCTTTCCCTCCTTCCTTCCCTCCCTCCTTCCTTCCTTCCCTCCTTCCTTCCCTCCCTCCCTTCTTTCTTTCCTTTCTTCTTTCCTTCATTCTTTCTTTCCCTCTTTCCGTTCCCTCCTTCCTGCCTGCCCTTCCTCCTTCCCTCCCTCCCTTCCTTCCTCCTCTCCATCCTTCCTTCCTCCACTCCTTTATTCCCTCCTTTCTTCCTTCTTTTCCTTCTTCTTTCCTTCCCTTCCTCCCTCCTCCCTCCCTTCCTTCCTCCCTTCCCTCCCTCCCTCCTTCCCTCCCTCCTTCCTTCCTTCCTTCCTTATTTCCTTCCTTCCTTCCTTCGAGCAGCAGCTGCTGGGGCAATCCTGGGATCCTGCATGGAAGCGGTGGCATGGAGCGGGCTCTTAGGATGCAGAGTTATTATTGACAAGTCAGGGTCATCCTGCATTCCCCACCCCCCATTCCTCCCTGCATCACATGTTCTGGGAGGGAGGAAAGATAATGCCTGTCATGGGTTGAGTTGGGGCTGCCTCCACATGCGCATGCGGGCTGCACCCTAGCCCAGGCATCCCCCAAAGTGGGCCTGGTGGGGAACACTGGAAGGTTTGGGAGCATGGAGCGGGGGGGGGGGGGGGGGGGCGATGCAATTGGAGGCTGTTTGGTTGCACAGAGGAAATAGATGGAAGGGTGGGGAGAAGGAGGGGTTTGGGTTTTGTTTTTACAGAAAGCGGGATTTGGCCACATTCAGTTCAGGACCCTCTGTCCCAACTGCTTAACCTGCACCATGTTTGGAGAAAGGATCTTCAGGGTGGTGGGGTGAGCAGGCTGCTGGAGAGGGATTCTGTCCAGCCTGGGAGGCCAGCCTCCTTCTAAGAAGGGGAAGTTGAGGCCCAGACACACGGGGTGGGAGGAGCACATGAAGGAAGGGGCAGAGACAACTAAAACAGGCACATGCCAGACGTGGGGGAGGGGGGCGGAGAGAGGCCTCTGGAGGAAGTTCAGGTGGACACCTGGGTCCTGGGCTGCTCTGGAGCCCCAGAATAAGCCATGGAACAAGCCATGGAATAATCCACGGAATAAACCACAGAATAAACCACGGAATAAGTCATGGAATAATGCACGGAATAAATCACAGAATGAGCCATGGAATAATCCACGGAATAAGCCACAGAACAAGCCACGGAATAAGCCACGGAATAAGGTACAGAATAAGCCATGAAATAGTCCACGGAATAAACCACGGAATAATCCGTTGAATACGTCACATAATAATCCACAGAATAAGCTACAGAATAAGCCATGGAATAAGCCACAGGATAAGCCACGGAACGACACGGAATGAGCCACAGAATGAGCTACAGATTAAACCACAGAATAAGACAGAATAAACCAGGAATTAAGCCACAGAATAAGCCCTGCAGCCAAGGCGCATGGCACAGAGCCTGGCTGGTGACACAGATTTGCACCCAAGTCTCCAGGGAGGACTTCTTGCAGGCACTCATGGCCACCAACCTCATTGCGGCTGTTTTCCGGAAGAGAGACTCAGGGCCTGGTGCATGTCATGCTGTGTCTGTCCTTCTGCAGGTGCAGTGCCACCAGACAGCACAACCTCTTTGGGGTCAGAGGCCACGTATGGAGGTTTTTGGTCAGTGTCAAGCACCGTGGAGACCACGGCTTTCCTTGCCATGGAGCAAACAGTGGATCTCAAGCATTTCTTCTAAGGAAGGCCCAACTGGGCTGTTTCTAAGCATCCTCCCAGTTCGTGTTTGAGGTCACATTATTCTCAGTAACCTGGGCATCATCTGCTGGACCAGGTGTTCCTGTCTCTCAAAGACCGTGGCTCAGTCCAGCCAGGGACTGATGGGGGAAGGTGTTTGAATGACCACTAGTGATTCTGTGCCTAATTCAGGCTTAGCTTAATGCTGATTATCTTGTTTCTGGCTTTCTCAGAAGCACTGAGGGTTGCTGGGATTTTTTTTGGGGGGGAGAGATGAATGGAGGGGGAGTGCTCACCCCCAGGCCTACATGGCACTCGGTCCCACTGTAGTGACATCAGCCCCGTGGGTGTGCGGGTAGCCAGAGAGAGGAGGCGGCTCCATCTGGAAACTAAAAAGAGGAACAGAACCTTCTTCTTCCAGTTCTCCTCGACTTCTGTCTGTCTCTGCAGGTAGACAGGACCAAGGAGGGAATTTACAAATGGACACTTTCTTCTCCTAAAAGAAGCTTCATCATTTTTCCCCTGAAATTTGGTGGTGGTGGTGGTGGTGGTGGTGGTTAGTGGGGATGGGGCAGGAGGGGAAGTTCCCTTTGATTCCAAAGAACTGGGAGCCAGGAGGAGGCTGGCCAGAAAGACAGAGCAGTTGGGGAGAGGGGGTGGCGTGGATGGCTGTGTGCTGGGCCTTTTCATGAGCTGGGACCGTCTTGTTTGCAGGCCGCAGATACGGCCGCAGACCCCAGCAGCATGAGCCCCATCTGCACCCACAGCTGTGAACAGCTGGAGCAATCCTGAGTTCCAGAGACATCTCTGCAAAGCCAGACTCGTGCCTGGAGCTTCCTTAGGGATGTGGCGAGTGCATGTTTCTCCCACCCCACTGGGCCTGATTCGTGTTTTCCTGATGTGCTCTGAGTCAGAGAAAGGTGCTGCCTGAGCCAAGGGTGGGGTGGTCGTGGCAGGGAGAGATGTCTCCCTGGAACTGGGGCAAAGTGCAGACCCATGATGCCAAGCCGGGGGAAGGAAAGGTAGCACCCACCCTCCTAGTGTTCTTTGGTCATTCTGTTCCCAGCTGGCATTGTTCTCCTCTGCCATGTCTGCTCTCTCTGGAGAGAATGGTATTCTGTGTGTGTGTGTGTGTGTGTGTGTGTGTGTGTGTGTGTGTGTGTGTAGTTTTGGGGTTTCCAGCCAGCAGTGCTTAGGGCTTACCTCTGACTCTGCACTCAGAGGTCACCCCTGGTGGGGCTTTGGCTACCATATCGAATGCCAGGAGTTGAACTTGGGTTGGCCCCGTGCACAGCAGGTACTATCTCTTCGGCCTGAGGATGGCATTCTAGCTTTGTGTGTGAATGATTCCTTTATTAGGCAGGAATTCCATCCCTGTGGTATAACGGGTGTGTAGGCTAGCATTCCACAAATTTGGGGTAGAGGGGTGCTAGCCCAACAATCAGTGATGAGAAGTGCCCAAGAATTCCCTGGTGTATGTCTGTGCGTTTTTTAAAAATATTTATTTACTTAGGCTTTTTTTGAATCATACCCAGCAATGCTCAGGGGCTTCTCCAGGAATCATTCGTGGCGGTGCTCAGGGGACCATGTGGGATGCCAGGGATCAAACCCAGGTCGGTCACATACAAGGCAAATGCCCTCCCTGCTGAGATATTGCTTCGGCCCCATGTGCATTTTAAGAAAAAGGATTTTTTTCACAGGGGGCCGGGGAGTACTCTCCAAAAAATACTCAGAATTTTCAGGGTCAGTTCCAGTGGACCAGCAGTGCCCAGGGTTCTAGGGCTACACCTGAAGGTCATTTGGGGTGGGGTGACATGAGTTCCAGCCCTATGAACTCTCACCTCAGAATACTTCTAAGTTGGTCACTGAGTTGTATGAGCGGCCGGGACCCCTGGAACCCATATCTTGTCCTGCTGGAAAAGATCTTGCTCCTTCCCTTAAAATTGTCAAGTGCGTCCTGACCAGAATCCCCCCACCCCTTTCCAGGGGGCCATCTGAAATTCTCTCACATCGGTTCAGATTTGAATCTGTGACTTCTTTCCCAGACAAACACCCCTCTCAAACGCTCACTCCTAGCTCTTTGGAGCTGGCAGGAGTTGGGGGCTAATAACCCCGAGGCTGTGCTCACAAGTGTCCCCTGGCGGTACTCAGGTGGGGAGTCTGCAGTACCCGAATCAAACTGGGATTAACTGCATGCAAAGCAAGCACCTTATCCCCACGTGCTAGCTCTCTGGTCCCTTCTGCTGCCTTCGAGTTGGTGGTTGACTTTCTGCACCCGCCTGGGTCTTCGAGGGCAGCATCCTCGTGTCTATGATGACCAGGCTCAATGTGGGCTCCTCCCAGCCAATCCAGATTTGCTCTAAGGGGAAGCAGCCCACCAAGGAGAAAGACGGGGCCATGTGCATGCAGCCCCTTGGAGGGCGTTGCCATAAACACAGCCCCCGTAGGGCTCAGCACAGCCAGCGCTGTGCCTGGGAGAGGGCCTAGCTGAGTTCTCTCTTTTTTGCCTCTCGCCTGACCTCACTCACTGATGAAGCAGTCTCTCATGCTGGGGCTTGGGACACAGCCCGAGATGGAAATCTATGTACTTTCATTTTTTTTTAATCATTTTTTTTAAATTAGTGAAACACCATGAGGTACAGTTGTAGACTTACAAACTTTTGTGTTTGGATTTCAGTTATACAGTGATCAAGTACCCATCCCTCCACCAGTGTCCATTCTCCACCACCAATGATCCCAGTAACCCACCCATCCCCGCCCCACCCCACCCCACCTCTGTGGCAGGGCATTCCCTTTTGTTCTCTCTTTCCTTTAGGGTGTTATGGTTTGTAATAGAGGTATTGAGCGGCCATCGTGTTCGGTCTATAGTCTAAAAATGTGGAACACTTAACGAATGTGCATGTCGTCCTTGCACAGGGGCCATGCTAATCTTCTCTGTATTGTTGCCCAAGCGAGCACATGTACTTTCATTTTTTTAATCATTTCCCATTGGGTCACACTTGGCGTCAACCAAGTGTCACCAACTCAGGGCACTGGTGTGCAGAGCACTTTGAGTCTCCTCTCCCTTGCCCTCGAATCCATTTATTGATGGATGCATTTTCCACGGATGATCTTAGGAACTTGGTGAAGGGGGACAGGGAATGTTATTTTCCTGAGCTTTGGTTATTTATTGGGAGGATTTGCTATTCAAGTTGTGCTTACGAGGCTGAGTTTGGGGACCCGTTTGATTGATACTCAGCCAATCAGGTTGGAAGGTTCAGTAATTGGGGACCCAAGGACACCCCGTGGAACTTGGGGGCCACTGGGGGCACAGTTGGTGGTGCTGGGTAGCAGGGATACATATGGTGCCGGGGATTGAATTGCATCCCACCACCCTTCCCCTCCGCTTTGGCACTTTCATTTGTCAACGGGGTGTGTTAATACGCCCTGGAAGGTTTTTGGACTTTAGACGATGCATGAACGTAACGTGTGCACGCTCTCCTCCTGTCAACGTCACTTCTGCTGCTGTGACCGGATGTGGGCGTGTCCATGGTAAAGTGTGTCTGGGACCCGCCCAGCGTTCTTGGACACTGTTGAAAGGGTGTTTACAGCTGCTGCTTCCAAGGGCTGAATAATCCAGCAGCTGAACCCCCACTGCAAGATCCCGGGGCTGAGGTCCGGCTCCCAGCCTTAACTGCAAATAACCCAATTGCCTTGGGCAAGCTGCTTTGTACCTTACCCTCACTCCATCCCACAGAGCTTCTGCTCCTTCACACTAAGAACAGGTCTGAGAGGTACCTTACCTGGCTGAGTGCAGAGACAGAGAGGGTCTAGCCGTGGCTTGTGGTTCTGGATCGCTGCAGACCCCCAGTATAGCTCTCTCAGAGGGCCAGCTGCCAGATCACAATCCTTCAGCCCTGTAAATCAGCGATTTCCTTTTTTAGGCATGTGCTGACTCCGGATAAAGATACGAAAAGAAATGGTAGAGCCTTTCCGAGTGGTGCTGTTTAACGTAGCTCAGCAGGTAGGGCGCTTGCCTTGCACGCAGCCAACCCTGGTTTGATCCCCTGATTCCGGCCAGGAAGTGCTCCCTGAGTTCAGAGCCAGGAGTCAGCCCTGAGCATCACATGACCCAAAACATCAGCATCACCATCAAGTTCAAGAGGGCTGGGAAGAGAGCTCAAAGGAAGTTCAGATCCAGCCACTACGTGGTCCTCCTAGTACTACCAGGAGTGAGACATGGGACATGACTAGCCCCAGAGCACTGTGTCCTACCCCGAGCCTTGCAAATAGCTCAAGAGTCAAGATGTGCTCTCTTTCTAACCATCCCCAACTTTCCATCTGTGGCTTGTGGGAGGGAGTGTAAGGAAGGAAGTGGCCCAGAGCAGGTTGGGATTCTTGGCATGAGACCTCGAGTCCCTCTCTTGGGTCCCTCCAGCCCTCCTCCCCTGCAGTCTCCATGCTGTGGGTCTCTGCGGTATCTAGTCCCCCCGCCACCGGGCTCTGGGGCACTGCCAGTGCTAAGCCAGCATGTTCCGATCCGGGGGTGATTAGATGCCACCTGGGCTATTTCTCTTGCAGTCGGTGTCAGAAGACAAAGGGGCAGCTGGTGAGGAGTGGAAGAGGGGAGCATATGGTGTGTGTGTGTGTGTGTGTGTGTAGTATGTTTGTGTGTAAGAGAGAGAGATAGAGAGATAGGCTCATTTGCACCAACTATGGGGTCCCCATCCCTCCCCTCCCCACCATCTAGAACACAAAGGGCGGTGACCCCACCCCCAGGCACACAGAATGAGAGATTGTCACCAAGCTTTGGCCCTGAGTGAGCCCCCACATCTGGGAGCAGGAGGGAGAATTGATGGGGAGGAGCACTTATTTCCGAGTAAGCTCAGGGATGGGGGGGAGCATATGACCATCTTCTGATTAGGGCTGGGCAAGGCCTGAAGGCGAATGGGGGGGGTCCCGGTTTCCAGCATTTGGAGCATCACAAAAATGCACCCTCCTCCCCGATTACCATCTCGGCAGAATGGGGAATGCATCTTGGGAAACACGGGAAGAGAATTGGGGGGCCTGGAATTGGACCCCTACATTCCAAGAGGTTGTTCCTTCTTTTCAGCAAGTCATTAGAGCCGATGATAAAAGAATCAAGTCAATAAGATGGAGAATTAGCCATGTGGTAATTCCTGAGGTTTAAGGGAGAGAAATGTGATGGATTTGCTGCCTGAGCACCGACAATCTTATTACAGCGTCCCTCCGCTTAATATCCGCCAGGAGCAGCTCCACAGTGAGGATTAAATGGAAACTCGGCCTCATGCACAAAATCCTTTCCCCATTTGGCCCGGGGTTTCATTTTCCAGGGACTTTCTTTCCTTTATGATTTGTTTCTTTTTCCCCACTAGAACCCTTCCCCCCAGTGAGGAATTTGTTTGTTTGTGTTTTGGGGGTTTTGGGTCACACCCGGCAATGCACAGGGGTTACTTCTGGCTCTGCCCTCAGGAATTACTCCGGGTGATGCTCAGGGGACCATATGGGATGCTGGGAATCGAACCTGGGTCGGCCGTGTGCAAGGCAAACACCCTCCCCGCTGTACTATTGCTCCACCCCACCCCCCAGGAATGTTTTCTAACGCAGAACCATAGACCTTGTTTGGTTGGTTGGTTGATTGATTTTAGAACCACACTCCCATGCGGCTTGGACCTGAACTCCTGTCTCTGTGTTCAGGAATGACTCATGGCAGTACGTCCCTGTGTGATGCCAGGGATTGAACTTGGGTCGGCCACATGCAAAGCAAGTGCCCTACACACTGTACCATCCAGCCACAATTCCTGATTTTTTTTTCCACCCTCAGGTCACACCTGGCAGTAGGGCTTAGGGGTTACTCCTGGCAGTGCTCGGGGGACCATATGGGATGCTGGGGATTGAACCTGGGTCAACTGCGTGCAAGGCAAACGCCCTACCTGCTTTACTATAGCTCCATCCTGACTCCCCCTGCCCCCGACATTCCTGAAGATTCAGCTACTCAAACAGCATATGTGCATTTTTTACTGTGGATGTTGAAATGAAGGACTGTAAGCATATGCATACACACACACACACACACACACACACACACACACACAAATGTATCATTTTGTGCTACTCTAAGTCAGAAGTCAAACATCTGGGCCAGAGAAATAGCACAGCGGGGAGGGCACTTGTCTTGCACGCAGCAGACCTGAGTTCAATCCTCGGTACCACCTATGGTGCCCCAAGTCCCACCAGGAGTAAGCCCTGAACACTGCTAGGTGTGCCCCCCCCAAGCGAAACAAAACCCAAAAATCCAGCATCTGGGCTGACATTGGGGTTTCTGCAGGGTGGGTTCCTCTGGGAGGAGCTGGTGGGGAACCTGTGTTCTCCCCTGTTTTCAGCATCCCGGGGTTGCTGGTTGCTTTGGGCTTGCAGCCCCTTCTCACACGGGCAAGGCGTCAGGCTGCCGTTTCTGCTTTAGTTCTCCCAGACTGATTCGTTTCTTTTGCCATGACGGAGGCGGCTTTGTCCAGATGAGGGCAGGATTCAGGGCCCTCCTCACAATAGAGTCCCTTGAGCTGTATCATGCTAACGGCCATCACATCCTGCACTCAGCATCCCAGGGGACCACTCTGTCGTGCCGCGTCATGCCCCATCCTGGAGCCTGGGGTGCTCTTACTGTCGGCTCCAGCCTCCTTGGCCCAGCCAACTCCTACTCAACCTGCAGAACCCAGTCTCCGCTCTTCTCCGTCAACACCTTCCCTGGATTTCTCCCCACTCTCCTCAGAGATAAGGCCATACACCCCTTTTCTCCTGATCCCTCCCCAAAAGCTCCTAATCCACCCCCCCACTCCAGTAGCACGGCCACTCACCAGGATCTCATTGCTGGTGGATGTGTTGGCCTGCCCGGGCAGTGTGCGGGGACAGACATTCCCTCCTCTTTTCATTCTGACATAGACGTGTAAGGGCAAAACTGACGCCAGATAAAGGGTGTTGGGAAGATCCGCCCAGGATGGGAGATGCATGCTGAAAGTAGACTATAGACCAAACATGACTGCCACTCAATGCCTCTTTTGCAAAGCACAGCACCCAAAAGGAGAGAGAGAACAGAAGAAGGGTGAGATGGGGGATGGGGGGTGGGAGGGATACTGGGATCAGTGGTGGTGGAGAATGGGCACTGGTGGCGGGATGGGTACTTGATCATTGTATAACTGAAACCCAAGCACAAGAATTTGTAAGTCTACAACTGTACCTCATGGTGTCTCACTAATAAAAATTAAAAAGAAAAAGAAAAGGAAAAAAGAAAAACTAACGCCGTGACAGGCGGCAGAAATCAGCCAAATCAGCTAGGCCTCAGGTGCAGTTCCCGCAACTCAAACAGTTTCAGTTTCCCAGCAGTGAAACGATGTGTCACTAGCCAACCTGAGCCTACCTGGAAAGTTCCTGGGCCGAACTTGCCAGTGGGCAAGTGGGTAAAATCAATCACAATGTGCTAGAAACCATAGAGAATGTACCCAGCCACCACAAGCTTATCAGAGTCATACATGTACCCTAGATACTTGCCCGAACACCTTTGTTTAGTGACTAAGATTTCCTTGTGGGGGCTGGAGCGATAGCACAGCGTGTAGGGCATTTGCCTTTCACGCAGCCAACCCGGGTTCAATTCCCAGCATCCCATATGGTCCCCCGACCACCGCCCAGGAGTAATTCCTGAGTGCGGAGCCAGGAGTAACCCCTGAGCATGGATGGGTGTAACCCAAAGGGGGGAAAAATTCTTTCTGAAACAATAAGGCATGTACTGCTTATGTGATCAAACCCTAGAGAAACTGCTTGCTGCCTGAAGTCGGGGTCTCTATCAAGAGACCAGTCTGTGGGTTAGAGGGTTGACCCCAGCATACTGGAATAAAACTCCTACCACTTTTGCATTATGGTGTTCCTGTCTGTCTGTCTGTCTGTCTCACCGCTTGGGAACCCAGAATCCCAGGCTTCACAGACAGATGGATGAAGGCTCAGGGTATTGGGGACCAGGGCAGGGCCCGCCCCTTGGAAACATCCTCAGGAGAACCCCTCCCCCCCACACACACACCCTCCTGTTTTTCAGTTTTCATAGCCGGTTTCCATAGCCTTTTTTTTTTTTTGGCTGAGGCGTTGCCTCCTGGGGAACTGCTACCTCTCTGTGTGAGTGTGGCCAGGTCCCCTGTTTTCCTGTCCCTTTCATCTCTCTAATCCCCTCTTTGTGGGCCCCCGCTGCTGTAGATTAGCCTAAGTAAAAGCCAATCGACAGTTTCCTATTAACATTTATATTGCTTTTCTTTTTTTTTTTATTTCTTGGCCAGGCTCTGAGCACTAGGATGGTAGCAGAAAATGCTCTTTCATCTCATGCCCCTGTTGGGGGGCTGGAATCAGGGTTGTTTTATTTATTTATTTATTTATTTATTTTTTAAATCAGGAGCCCAGGAAATGTTGAGGCAGAGACAGGGAACAGGAACTGCATTTCCAGGCCATGACCATGAGAGGGTCCAGTGGGCTTGGACCCAGGGAGAGGTTCACAAATTGCAGATGCCCACCAGGGTGTGGAGAAAATAAAAATACTCAGCAGCGCCCCCTGGAGTTCTACCCATTTTTAAGAAAGCAAACCTAATGCCCTCTGAGAGGCATCAGAGGTGCCTGTGTTAGGGCCCGCTCAGCTGAAGTACTGCCGTGATAGGCTCTGTGACCTTTGAGTGGTCTAGGCCTCTTCCAGGAACGAGAAATTAGCTCATTCTTGGTAAACAGGGCTGGAGGTTTGCCAAACTGTAAACGTAGAAAACCCAATAATCATCAAAGATTAGGTCCCTGGAATAAGGTTAGACCTCCAGAATGTAATTGCCAGGGGGTGGGCTGGATGATGCAGGCCAAGAAAAAAAAAATAGATAATGTGTGCTTTATAGATAGTGGAAGAGCGATAGCACAGCAGTAGGGCGTTTGCCTTGCGCACAGCCAGCCCGGCTGAGCCGGGTTCGATTCCTCCGCCCCTCTCGGAGAGCCCAGCAAGCTACCGAGAGTATCTTGCCCGCACGGCAAAGCCTGGCAAGCTCCCCGTGACGTATTCGATATGCCAAACACAGTAACAACAAAGTCTCCAATGGAGACGTTACTGGGCCCCCTCGAGCAAATCGATGATCAACGGGAGGACAGTTGTTTGTTTGGTTTGTGAAAGTAGTTGAGTAATGCCACGTGAAAGTGATTGCGGAATGCATACCTGCTAGAATGGAAATGGTTGAGTAATGCTTACCTGTCAAAAGGAACGTATAAGAAAATGTGTTAAATTTAATGCTTGGGGTCCTAGTTGAAGCCCACTGCGCCAGGTAGACACTTGGACTCCAGCTAGCAGGAACAATAAACCTCGCTATGTGATTCGTGTTATCGGCTCTGTCCTCTGTTCTTGAGGGGTGGTCAACCCGGACTCTAAAACCTGCTGCCTTCTGGGTTATTTGAGTGATTGACCACTTTGGAAACCCCTGACCCAGGTGTTGTCTAGCTGGCGGGAGTATTTGGTGCCAAATCCAAGTACTTAGGGGGTTTTTTTGTATTTTTTGTTTTTTTTTTGGGGGGGGGCACACCTGGCGATGCTCAGGGCTGACTCCTGGCTCTACACTCAGGAATTATTCCTGGCGCTGCTCAGGAGACCCTATGGGATGCTGGGAATCGAACCCGGGTCAGCCATATGCAAAGCTAATGCCCTCCCAGCTAGACTATTGCTCCAGCCCCAAGCACTTAGTTTTTACCTCTGTGACTTCCTTCCCTGCCCCATCCTGTCCCTTGTACACCTCAGTATGATCCCAGGTATCCAGACGAAGCCAACAGAGCCAGAGAGATGGCCTGGAATTGCTCACATCCTGGCCAGTGGCCTGGACTTTGACAATCCCCCCTACAAACCCTCTAGCCATAGTGCTCCCCGCCCAGACTATAAGGATCCCCCTAGACGGACAGTGGGAGCTCTCCAGATGGACAGAGGTTTTTTTAAAAATATATTTTGTTGGGGCTGAAACAAAAGCACAGCAGGTAGGGTGTTTGTCTTGCATACAGCCGACCCGGGTTCGATCCCCAGCATCCCATAGGGTCCCCCCGAGCACTGCCAAGAGTGATTCCTGAGTGCAAAGCCAGGAGTAACTCCTGAATATCACCGGGTGTGACCCAAAAAGGTAAGGTAAGGTAAAGGTAAGGTAAAGGCCCTCCCGTTGATCGTCGATTTGCTCGAGCGGGCCCAGTAACGTCTCCATTGGAGACTTTGTTGTTACTGTGTTTGGCATATGGAATACTCTCGGTAGCTTGCCGGGCTCTCCGAGAGGGGCGGAGGAATCGAACTCGGGTCGGCCATGTTGGCCGCTTGTAAGGCGAACGCCCTACCCGCTGTGCTATCGCTCCAGCCCACCCAAAAAGCAAATAAATAAATAATTTAAAATATATATATATATATATATTTGGGGGGCTGGAGCAATAGCACTGTGGGTAGGGTGTTTGCCTTGCATGTGGCCAACCCAGGTTCAATTCCCAGCATCCCATATAGTCCCCCAAGCACCGCCAGGAGTAATTCTTGAGTGCAGAGCCAGGAATAACCCCTGTGCATCACCAGGTGTGACCAAAAAAGCAAAAGCAAATATATATATATATATATATATATATATAATTTCTTTTCTCCCTTGAGTTTTGATGTAGACCCTGTGACATGAAGCATTGAACAATAGAGTCTGCCATTCAATGTCCCCCCTCCGCTCCCCCTGGGCAGTGTCAGGGTTCCTCCACCAGTGTCCCCAGGCTCCCTTGTCAAACCCAATTCCTCAGGCCCCTCACTGTGTTTTGTGATAGCCCGCCTGTGAGAGATGGGTCCCTATCGATCCCTCTCCCTTTGGACCCACGTGGCCCCATCCACTCCAATACCATCCACGGAGCAGCCAGTCACTGGGTTTCATCATCTTCTATCTGGGTCAACGCATGCCTCAATCTCCTCCCCCGCAACCCCCCGTGGAAGTCTCTCTCTCCTCTATCCTAGAAATTCTGTAGGAATTCCTTAGCCCCTGCGTGGTCCAACTCCTTAGCCCCCTGCTCTGAGAGGTCTGCCAGGATTCTGGAGTTGGAACTGGATCCCCCATCCTATGAGCTGTATGGGATGGGCAGCTAGTTCAGCCCTAATTTCATTCCAGTGTGTGTTTCATTCATTCGTTGACCTGGCCACCTCTTCATCATCTGAATGGGAGGCACCATCCAGCCCCTGGCGCCTCCCTGGACATTACATCAAAAGAGGAGGGCAGTGGTCTCCGTGGTCTCCCTTTGTTTCTCCAACTCCAGGTGTGTCTGAGTCAGCTGGAGGCCGTGAGAAGACCCCCCACCCCCCGCCCCCCAATCCAACTTCTGACTCAGGTGCCTAAAGATGATAACATAGTGGTGGAAGTAGTGGACAGTAGAAACAGGGGCCAGGAGGACTGGCCCAGGGTTGGAAGCTTGCTAAGTGGTGGAGAGCCAGGGGAGGACAGTTAGGATAGAGATGTCCACTCTGACAGGGATAACTGGAAACGGTCACTCTGGGACAAGAGCTGAGTGCTGAGAGTAGGTAAAGAGACAAACATGATAACCCTGCAGTATCCGTTTGGCAAACCATAATGCCCAAAGGAGAAGGGAGGAGAAAGAGAGAGAGAGACACAGAGAGACACAGAGAGACACAGAGAGAGAAAGGGTGCCTGCCACTGAGGCAGGCTGCTTGGGGAGGGGATGCCAGCAGGGAAACTGGGGACATTGGTGGTGGGAAATGTACACTGGAGAAGGAAGGGATGTTAGAACATTGTATCACTGAAACCAATCCATGAACAACATTGTAACTGTGTATCTCACAGTGATTCAGTTTAAAAAAAAATAGTATTGCAACAACAACAACGACAAATACCCAAAAAATAAACAATGAGAAAAAGGAAAAAAGATCATTTGTGGTAGGTTCTCACATGCTCCTGGGGTTGGTCCTGGATCAGCCTTCCAGAACTTCTGTCCTGTGGAGAGGCGCCTCTTTATTACTTTCCTTCGAGAGAACACTCGATGCCACTCAGGAAATTGACTCCGAGATTCAGTAGGGGGATATGGCATCAGGTGAGGAATCCCGAGCTCCAGGGCGTCTGGGGGTCCACTTCCCAGTGTCCCCCCCGCCCCCCCTGCGAATTCCCTCCCACCAGATAGCAGAGGCTGCTGGCGTAAGGCACACCTTTATTTTATTTAAAGCCCAGAAATTTCAAAAGGTTTTTAATTAGTCGGCAGCACAATGCGCTCCTATCCCTTTGAATCTCTCTTTGCTTCTGATTAAAAGAGCCCTATTAGACCTAATTAGACGGTATTTGCATATTTCACGGCTCTGCCTGCGAGCGCAGGGAAATCACGGCCAATCTCTCTGTCCCAATCTCTCTGTCTCAGTGTCCGTCTGCTTCACATGGGTCTTCCTCCCGGGAACTCCTTCTTGCCCGCACCTGCTCGCCATCCATGGCTTCCCCCACAGTGGGGTCCTCCGCAGCCTGGTGAGCCCCCCCAGAGAAGACACCAGGCCCCCCCTCTGCCTCCAGCTCCTCTTCCTCCTGCTACTAGGCTCGGGGTGGGGGAGGGGAAGTCCACACCTGCCCTCCTGGACCATGCAGATCCCTGTTTCCGGTCACTCCCAGTGCTGGACCCACAGCGACAGCCGTGATGCCCTGCTGGGGGATCCCCAGTCTCCCAGAGACTTCTCCAGTCCAGAGACTTTCTTTTCTTTCTTTTTTCTTTCTTTCTTTCTTTCTTTCTTTCTTTCTTTCCTTCCTTCCTTCCTTCCTTCCTCCCTTTCTTTTTGTGTTTTTTTTTTTTTTGCTTTTGCTTTTGCTTTTGCTTTTTGGGTCACACCCAGCGATGCTCAGGGATTATCCTGGTTCTACACTCAGGAATTAATCCTGACAGTGCTTGGGGGGAACCATTTGGGATGCCAGGGATTGAACCCGGGTCTGCTACGTGCAAGGCAAGTGCCCTACCCGCTGTGCTATCACTCCAGCCTACTCCAGCCTGATTAATAATTTTAAAAAAAACTTTATTTTTGTTATTATTATTATTATTATTTTTACCCTTTTTTTGGGTCACACCCAGCGATGCTCAGGGGTTCCTCCTGGCTCTGCACTCAGGAATCATTCCTGGCAGTGCTCGGGGGACCATATGGGATGCTGGTGATTGAACCTGGGTCTGCTTCATGCAAGGCAAATGCCCTATCGCTCTGGCCCCAGACTGGAGATTTTCAGAGGAGAAGATGGCCGGGTGGGAGTGAGGTTCTAGTGCAGGAACAGGTGTTTCTGATGAAGCTGTACAGGGACTGTGAGGAGGCAGAGGGGTCCAAGGGATGCCAGGGAAGAGCCTCCGAGTCCCACCCACCCACCCACCCCACCCTCTGTCTGCCTGTCTCTTCCTCTGGTCGTGGAGGGTCTGTCATCACAGATCTAGCTGCCCGGCCATCTCCTCCATGAAGATCCCCGGGACTCTTGCGTCAGGATCAATCCCCCATGCCCTGAACTAAACAGTTTTCAGGATGATGCAGTTCCCACCCGGAGGGAGTCACGGGCACAGACAGAGGCCCCAGGGCCGGGTTGGGCTGGTCCTCATCAGTCACCAGTTAGTCTGACCGCTTTTCATCTGTCACGCTTCATTTTTGGGATTTGACTTAGGGTCTTCCTGAGGAGTGCTGGGGAGGTCTGGAAGCTAGTCCTGGCCAACCCATCCTGACAGCTCAGCATGGGGGCTTGGAAATGTCAGGGACCACCAGAGCCACTGAGATGTGGCTTGAGTGTCCCCAGGGCTGCAGGCAGTGGTGCTGGGCAGGGGTGGGGTGCAGCGCCAGGATTGGACTCAGAGATGGCTCCCAGCCCCTCATACTCCTGACATAAGAATGTGTGTGTGTGTGTGTGTGTGTGTGTGTGTGTGTGTGTGTGTCTGCCAACTTGGCATGTGTCTCTAGCTCAACTCTGGCATCATTCACTCTGGAGTCAGCACTCTCCCCCCCCTCTTTAAAACATCAGTCACAGAAGTCAGTCCCCACCTGTGCCCTCTGCCCAGCCAGGCACAGGCTCTGTACAACCAACCGCCCTGAAGCCAAGAGGGTCCCATGAACCCTGCTCACTGTTCATGGTTGGCAAGAGTGCTTCTCAGAGCACTCAGGAAAGAGCTTTGCTTGCTTTCTCTGGTTTCTTCTCTCTTTCTCCTCCTCTTCCTCCTCCCCCCTCTTCCTTCCCTCTTCCTTCTCCTTCTTCATCTTCTTCTCCTTCTCCTGCTCCTCCTTCTCCTCCTTAACCTTCTTCTCCTTCTTCTCTTTATTCCTCTCCTTCCCCTCCTTCTCCTTCTTTTCCTTATTCTCCCCCTTCTTCTCCTTATCCCTCCCCTTCTCCTTCTTCTCCTTCTCCATCTTCTCCTTCTCCTCCTCCTTCTCCTTCTTCTCCTTCTCCTTCTTCTCCTTCTCCTTTTTCTCCTTATCCCCTCCTTCCCCTTCTTCTCCTCCTCCTCTTCTTCTCCTTATTCTCCTCCTCCTTCTTCTCCTTCTCCTTCTCCTTCTTCTCCTTCTCCTTCTTCTCCTTCTCCTCCTCCTCCTTCTTCTCCTTCCCCCTCTCCTTCTCCTTCATGTTGAACTCACACCCAGCTGTGCTCCAGGACTATTCCTGGCTCTGTGCTTAGGGCTGCACCCTGGCGGTGCTCAGGTACCATATATGGTGCCAGGGATCCAACCTGGGCCGATCGGATGATGGCAAGGGCCTTAACCCGGTACTATCTCTCCAGCTCCTGGTTTGTTATTAAAAGGCACGAATCTGGAATAAGCCCATGAAAGAGGGGCATTGGGGGGTGGGGCAGGGTCACATGTGCTCACCAGTGTGGAATCTGTCTGTCCTCTTGTCTGCTGGGGACTTGTCTGCAGCCTCTTGACACAGACCTGCCGGTTCCCTCACTGATCCTTGATGCTGACACTCTGCAGTCCTCACTCGTGCCCTAGGCTTAGGGAAGAGCTGAAAGCTCCCCCCCCCCCCCCCCCCCGTCTCATCATGCCTTGGGCTTCCTGATGCCCAGCCCCCATCCTCAGAGGACTCCAGCCACCTGTCCATTCACAGAGCTCGCTTCCGGAAGTCCCGGGGCTTGGTGGGGCTGAGTACCTAGGGACCATCCCAGCAAGCATGACAGGTAGGTTGGAGTGGAGGCAGCTACGCAGACACTTGCAGAGAATGAAACTGAGTCCACTCTCTAGCCGCATCCTTGGGTGCCTTCCAAGTCCATGTGCCGTGACACGCTTTGTTTACTGGCGAGAGTGTCATCTTTGAAGAAGCGCATGTCCTTGATTTGATTCCGGACTGTCCCTAGGGTGCCACGTCAGAATGTTTCCCTCCCCACCTCCCACCGTGTCTGACTCCTGAGCCACGGCTGCTCACCCAACGCGGCTGGGTTCTGCTTCTCTCCATGTGGGGTTCACCCCAGCCCGGGTGGGGAAAGGGGTCCGGGGAGTGACCGAGAAACGCACATGTCTCCTTCCCGGGATGTGCTCTCAAAATAGAAGATGGGGCTTTCTTTCAAGTCCGTCTTCTTTGAAGAACGCAGTGGAGAGAGACTCGGGCAGGCCATGGGGGAAGAAAGCACTGCACTCAGGTTTGATCTCAGCTCCGCCAGTAATTAGCCTCGGGACTATGCCTCGTAGAGTTCAGTTCCAGAGCAGAGAAGGCGTCAGTGCAAGCAAGAAAGAATTTCTGGCCTCATGTGATGGGGACCTGGAGGAAAGCAGGGAGGCACGGGCTCCAAGCTGAACTGCTGGGAGCAAGCGGTTCTTTAAATGGCCTGTTTCTGGATCTACTGCATCCCCCCTCCAGACCTTACCAGGTCTGTCTGGCTAAAATGAAGCTTGCCGACAGCGTCAAAAGTTGGCAAGGACAAGGGGTAACTCTACTGCTGAGACATTCATGGTGGGAGTCAGAGACCTTTATCCACTTGGAGAAGAAGGGTGGCAGTTTCTGAGAAGACTAACCAACCCCATGTCTCCAGACACGATGGGTTCAGTGGTCATAGAGGTCCAGGTGGAAAGGCGCCGGTGGTTATTCAGAAGAGAGCAGGGGCTGGAGAGATAGTGCAGGAGGGAGGGCGTTTGCCTTGCACACAGCTGACCCAGGTTCGATCCCCGGCATCCCATAGGGTCCTCCTAGCACCGCCAGGGGTAATTCCTGAGTGCAGATCCAGGAGTAACCCCTGAGCATCACAGGGTATGACTGAAAAAGCAAAAAAAAAAAAAAGCAGAAGAGAGTAGGTCAGTGGTGCTGGCTCTGTGGTACAGTGGTGATCACCCACGGCCAGCAGAAGGAAACACACCACGAAAACACACAAAATATGAATTGTTGCGAGTCTTACACTGTGCAGGAAGTGAGCTGGCCTCCAAGCTGAGGTCCTGCATGATGCTGATAGGTGGGATTCTGCACAGATGAGCCCTTCCATCCTAGAGATCAGAGAAGAGGCTGCAGAGGAGGGTACGCGTGGAGATAGGATGAGTAAGACTGGGTGGGGTAGCAGAGATGATGTAACAGCTCCAGAATATTCTATGTCCGTTCTTTTTGTTTTAATTTTTAAATTTTCTTTTTTTTTCTTTTTGGGTCACACCCAGTGATGCACAGTAGCTACTCCTGGTTCTGCGTCAGGAATCACTTCTGGCCATGCTTGGGGGACCATATGGAATGCTGGGAATTGAACCCAGGTCAGCTGCAAGCAAGACAGATACCCTCCCTGCTGTGCTATTGCTCCAATCCCTTAAATTTTATTTTCCTAAAGTTGTTCACAATAACGGGTTACTTTCAGTATTTCAGTACCCATCCCACCACCATTACAGTTTCCCACCACCATTATTTTGAAGTCTCCCAGAACCTCTCAAGCCTGCACCACAGGCAGATGCTAGATAATTTATTTTTTGTTGCTTGTTATGAATAGCATGAGATGTCTGTAAGGGTCTATCTCATAGTGGTTCAACAAAAAAGAAAAAAAAAATAGTATGAAATCTCACTCGGCCACTTTTGCCATCCGCACACTCCTGGGATTGTGAAAATTTAAATAATTGGGGTCCAGCGCCATCTCTGCAGAGGTGGGTTTTTCAGTAGATTTAGTCTCTTGTGTGGGGGGGCCCAGGACAAGTCTGTGAAGATTGGCAGTGAGGGTGGTGGCAATTGGTTTCTGGAAGTTTGAGGCTGCCGGGGTTCATCTGGTGCAGGAGGAGAGAGAGGATGCCTGCTCCCAGCTGAGGGGCCCCGGTGAAATCAGCCCCGTGCATGGTCTGGAGCCGTCCATCCTGCAAGCTGCTTGGTTCCAAGACTCATTTGTGAGTCCTCTGTGTCCCTTCTTTGGAAAGAGTTTGATAAGGCAGTGTGTGCAGGTCACTCTAAGAAGTTGGGTTTTTTGTATGTTTTTTTTTTTTTTGACCAGGCATCAAGAAGGTAAAGGTAAAGGTAAAGGCCCTCCCGTTGATCGTCGATTTGCTCGAGCGGGCCCAGTAACGTCTCCATTGGAGACTTTGTTGTTACTGTGTCTGGCATATCGAATACTCTCGGTAGCTTGCCGGGCTCTCCGAGAGGGGCGGAGGAATCGAACTCGGGTCGGCCATGTTGGCCGCGTGTAAGGTGAATGCCCTACCCGCTGTGCTATCAAGAAGGAGGGAGAATAAGGGGTTGATGTAACATTGTAAATTACTTGTTATGTTTTGGAGTACCAGGGATAGAACATAAGGGTTCTTGCATGGTTTGGGGTTTTGTTGTTGTTGTGTGGTTGATTTGGGGACCATACTCAGCAGTGCTCAGGACTCACTGCTGGCTCTGTGCTCAGGGCTTACTCCTGGCTCTGTGTCCAGGGCTCACTCCTGGCTCCATGCTCAGGAATCACTCCTAGTGAAGCTCCTGAACCCTATGTAGGGCGGTGGATCAAACCAGGGTTGGAAATGTGGCCACGTGCTTCCAGGAGCTTGGTTTTCTAGTCTCTTGATCCTTGCTGTTGATGGGGTTACACGGTAGTTGGTGGGTATCACTGTCTAGTTGCTGGAAGATGGGGGATCTGGGTGGAAGAGGCCCAGTCCCGAACCGAGCAGGCTTGGAGATCTCAGCCCCAGGTCCTGCAAACCTGGGTTCCCCTGCCGGTCCAAGGAGAGCCCCGACAGCTGAAGACCTCTGGGACCCAGCCACAGCCATGCTGAGACCACTCTCCACACGCTTGGATGAGCCTCACACATGAAGGAACCAGCAGAGGGACCCAGGTGTGCAGGACCTGGAGCGTAGATCTCCAAGCCTGCTCGGATTGGGACTGGGCCTCCTCCACCCAGATCCCCCATCTTCTAGTAG
Source organism: Sorex fumeus (assembly GCF_029834395.1). Taxonomy (NCBI): domain Eukaryota; kingdom Metazoa; phylum Chordata; class Mammalia; order Eulipotyphla; family Soricidae; genus Sorex; species Sorex fumeus. The sequence continues at coordinate 2,019,846 of NW_026606158.1, read as the reverse complement.
CTAGACAGTGACACCCACCAACTGCCGTGTAACCCCATCAACGATGATTCAATAAAAAAGAAAAAGACAAAAAAAAAGACAAAGTCCTCCTGGTAGAGTCACTCCATGCAGGCACGGGTCGCACATCCACCCTGCCAGCATGATCCTGTTGTGGGGGGTGCCGTTCTCCAGAGACCACCTCCTCTTTTGCTTCACGGTTGCCAATTACACCTCCTATGACACTGGCCGTGGAGAGCGTTGCTCCCAGTACTTCTGTGTGGGGTAAAGTGCCCTCACAGAGTGACGTATGGGGTGTTGATGATCAGTGCCCTTCCCAAAACTGTCATCCCCTCAGCCAGAAGCTCTGACCCCCGCTATGACCCATCATTGCCTTTCCCCCTAACTCCGCCCCTAGGGACCTCTTTTTTTTTCTTTCTGTTTTTAGGCCACATTCGGGCGGTGCTCAGGGCTTACTCCTGGCTCTGCACTTAGGGGTCACTCCTGCTAGGACTTGGGACACCCTCCGGGATGCCAGGGATCGAACCCAGGTCAGATGAGTGTCAGGCAAGCACCCTGCCCGCCATGCTATCTCTTGGCCCCCTAAGAAAAACTTGCTTTTTTTTTTTTAATTCTCACTTGCTATGAAGCTGCCTTTTCCTGGGCCGTGAAGATGGGAAATTGCACACGCCTTTTAGTATCCAGGAAGGTGTGGGGTTACACCGGGCGGTGCTCAGGGCTTACTCCTGGCTCTGTGCTCCAAAATGCCTCCTGGTAGGATCTGAGAATCGACCAGACCCAGGATCCAACCCGGGTTGACTGTGTGAGGGTTTAAATGCCCCATACTATCCCATACTAATCACTCCATCTCTGCAGGGAGCGGCATTTAAACTCGCCTCACCCCCACGGGAGAATCTGTCACTTAAACTCGCCTCACCCCCACGGGAGAATCTGTCACTTCTCTTCAGGTGCTGTGTCTTTTGATGTCTTCATTTCAGGAAATGTCTGGGGAGGGGGAGGGAGAGTTGCGTTGGCGCAGCACAGAATACCGTATACGTTTTAATTATCGTCTTAATTTATAAATTTAATTAGAACTTCTCCCACTGAAAAATCAGGGGGGAAATTAATTTCGTGTTAGTTTTTTTTTTTTTCGGCTCAAAACATTTTCCTTTCAGGAATAAATTACTGAAATGACAAGGGATAAACTCACGTTGAAAGGCGGGTGCCTGATGCCCAAACTCAGCTCTCTTAGAAAAGAGATGGATATGTAGGTGCCTTGGCAGGGAAAGACCCCTTGAACCCAACCCGAGTACACAGAGTTACCCAGAGAAGACGCAAGGGCCCCACGGAGACCCCAGCTCTTCCTGGGTACTTTGGGGCCTCTGTATTTTGTTGTGGGGATTTTGAGGGGACCTACCCAAGAAGAGAGAGGCTGCTGGTGTAGTCTCTTATTGATTGATTGATTGATTGATTGGTCTTTCTGCCACACCAGCAAAGTGCTCAGGGCTCAGGGATCACTCTTGGTGGAACTCAGGGGACCCTGTCTGGTGCCAGGGATTGAACCAGGGTTGACCACATGCGAGGCAAGCACCTTAATTAACTCCTGCATTCTGTCTCTGGTCCCAAGTGAGCTGCTTTTTATTTTTGTTTTAATTGATTTACCGTGAGGTACAGTTACAAAGCTTTCATGTTTGAGCTTCGATCATATAGTCATCAAACAACCATCCCTTCACCAGTGCACGTATTCCACCACCAAAATCCCCAGTATCCCCTCACCCCATTCCACACCTCCCCCTGCCTGTGTGGCAGATAATTTGCACAGTACTCTTTTTCTCTACTTTAGTTACCTTCGATATTTCGAGACCAGTCCCAACACCCCTCATACCCGCCGAAAAGGCAATGCTACACAGTGTGTTTTGTATGGCTTGTGATGGATACAATATAATGTATTGTATCTAGGAATTGCTCTAGGAATTCTAAAATTTTAATAATTAGGGTCTGAAGAGATCACTGCAGCAAATTGCTCGGGTCCGAGGTTCATTTGTGTGTCTTTGGATCATGGCTATGTGGGAGCTTAAGTAGACAGTGGCCGGATGTGGCATCATTTCAGAGTCCCATCGCGGTGGGGGGAAGGAGAGGACCCACTCCTCCCCTGTCCCGTGAGGCCTGGCATCTCCCGCTGCCCCCACTCGTACCCGGAACTTGTCACTGACTTCTAGACAATGGCAGCCATCGGGGCTCCGAGAGAGCAGACAGAGGGACAGCACCTACCCCCGTCTGGATCAGCCCAGCGGAAACGGCCTATTGCAAAGCCCAGGGCCATCTCTGCAGCAAGCTGCTTGGATCCGAGATTCATTTGTGTGTCTCTCTGCTTTTTTTTTTAATTTTTAATGTTCTGTAGGCCTGGTTAATAATCTGGGGACTAGCTTTCCTACACAGTGCTCTTTTATCAGGTCACCGTCCCTGAAAGCGTCAGAATCCGTGGAGGTGAGGGGATTGTTTTTAATTGTTGGTTTTTGGCTTGGGGGCCACACCGAGTTCTAGTTCTGCTCAGGGCCTGTTGCTGGTTCACTGCTCAGGCGTCCCTGGAGGTGGGGCTCCATGAACCCTTGTGCCGTACTCGGGATGTCACTGAGGTCCTTGTGTCAGATGAGTAGGGGGTGGTTTTGAATGTGGCTCCCAGGGATCCCTTGGTGCGTGACCTTAGGGGAGTCCAACTTCTTCGGGGTTCTTGAGGGGTACAGAGACTGATCTCCTTCTTCAGGACCTGCTCTGGCTTAGTCCTGCTGGAAGATGCAGGATGTATGCTAGGCAGAGAGAGCCCAGCCAGTCCCGAGATGGAATTCCCCTAAGTCACACACACACACACACACACACACACACACACACACACACATACACACTCACATTCAGTAAATCTCTCAGCCTCTGCAGTCACTCTAATGATGTGCAGGATTGGAAGAGAGACAGAAACTTTGGGAATGATCGTTTTTATTTTTTATTTATTTATTTATTTATTTATTTTTGCTTTTTGGATCACCCGGAGATGCATAGGGGTTCCTCTTGGCTCTGCACTCAGGAATCACTCCTGGCGGTGCTTGAGGGACCATATGGGATTCTGGGACTCGAACCTGGATCAGCCCCATGCGAAGCTAATGCCCTCCCCGCTATACTTTCGCTCCAGCCCCAGCGACCCTTTTTTTTTTTTTTAAGAGCATGCGTGTTCACCATATGCACTGCACGGCAGACCCATCCTGAGATTTTTCGGGGTGTCATGTGACGCAGTCTCCTGCAAGTTCCTTTGGGGTCAGTATCCGCAGAGAAGGAAGGAAAAGAGATAAAAACAAAACAAAACAAAAAACGGATGAGCCAGGGACTCTGCGGGCACCAAACAGACCTGGGATTTGGGATTTGAACCCGGGGCGTCTGTCTCTGGGTGCCTGTCAACTTCAAATCCCAGGGGATGGTGCAGTTCCACCCGAAACAGCTCCAAACAGCTAATGGCCCGTCCCCATCCTTCTCGGCTGTGCCGGGGGCTTGACAGCTTGTTAACAGTCCCGATTTCAGCGCAGTGCCACCAGCGCGTCGACGATTTCAGATATAAATCTACCTTAAAGATGCACAAGTACAAATTATGCAATTTGATTTTTAAGTGCTTTTTCCTGGCAATATAAATAATGAAGTGTGTTGGAACTGGCAGGTATAGCGCATTACATGGAGTGCAATTAAAACACTGTGATATTTTTAAATTAACAAGCCAAAAGGAAAAATTAAAAAAATAAAATAAAATAAAAATAGTGGCAGAACGCAGCAGAGCCCGTCTCTGCGGTCTCCTCCTCCTCCTCCTCCTCCTCCTCCTCCTCCTCCTCCTCCTCCTCCTCCTCCTCCTCCTCGGCCTGATGCCTGGTGCAGGGCTGGGCAGAGGGCATTAGGTACGTTTCGGATGTCCAGTGCAGTGATGGTCACCAGGGACATAAAGGACACTTTCATTTGGCATCTGGGGAACAGGAAGATGACATTCCCAACCTCATCATCTTTTCAGGCTGTTTTTTTTTTTCCTTCTTTCTGAGAGCAGATGACGGGGTATTCTGAGACAGGGTATTCTGGGAGGGAGGTAATGCCTAGCCTTCTGCGGGATGTCTCTCTGAGACGGCTGTGAGGCAGGCTTCTCCGTGCTCAATCTGAGAAGTCTCAGCACTCTGCATTTGCAGGGGCAGGCTTCTGAGTTGGGGGCCGGAACGATAGTCCAGTGGGTAGGGCACTTGCCTTGCACACGGCCGACCCGGGTTCGATTCCCAGCATCCCATATGGTCCCCCGAGCACTGTCAGGAGTAATTCCTGAGCGCAGAGCCAGGAGGAGACCCTGAGCATCTCTGGGTGTGACCCAAAAAGTCAAAAAATAAAAAAAATACAACGCCCAGAGTCAGTTCCTTGGGAGCTCGGTGGGGCCACAGTTGCCCTGCTGGCTCTCCCTGTTCCTCCTGGATCCTCACTCTGAAGGGGGGGGGGGGGGGTAAGGAGGGAGCTGGGTGACAGGCACATGTAGCCGTTCACTCCCATGAAGCCTCCTGGACCTGTGTCTGGGAGTCTGGGGTCTGCTGCCCTCCCCAACTCTGAAGTTAGAAGGGTCTGGGAAAGACTTGGGGGAGTCACTGCTGTGTCCCTAGCCAGTGGTCACTCACTTCCCTGCCCCCTGTATCCCAAGGGGCTTTCTCACAGGGCTCAGAGATCCCCCTCGCCCTCCCCCCCAGCCCCGCCCCATGGAAACCCCTAGTGTTTCCAAAAAAAAAAAAAAAAAGAATTGGTAGCGCAGGCCAGAGTGATAGTACAGCAGATAGGGCGCTTGCCTTGCACACGGCCGACCCAGGTTTGATTCCCAGCATCCCATATAGTCCCCTGAGCACTGCCAGGAGTAATTCCTGAGTGCAGAGCCAAGGGTAGCCCCTGTGCATCTCCAGGTGCGACCCAAAAAGCAAAATAAATAGATAAATAAATAAATAAATAAATAACACTTCCCAGCTTTCCACATCTGGCGAAAAGACCCTCCTCTTAGATACAAACAGTCTTCCCCACACTTTCTTTTTGTAGGTTTGCGTATTGGAGTGTGTGTGTGTGTGTGTGTGTGTGTGTGTGTGTGTGTGTGTGTGTTTAAAAAAAGTCTGTGATTATTTTTATCTTCCTCATTTGGTCTCGCTCCAAGTCCCCGGGATTCTGCCCGAATTGAGTAAACACGTTCCCACTCACTCACTGCATGTCGCTCTCTGAATCCAGTTGCGTTTCTGCTTCTCCCACCTGTCTGCTGCCGCTCTCAGCCCGGAGCTCCCTCCCCTGTCCCACCCCCCTACATCCCCCCTCCACCCTCGCCATGCCATGTGGAGGTGCAGGTCCTCCTTCTCCAAGGTGGGGTGTTTGCCGGCACTGGCTTTAGGAGAATGATGCTTGCCTTCCTAAATGCCTCGAGTACAGCACTGTAGGCTTCTGTCGGACTCTGTCCTTTCTCCTGTGGACTAAAAAATATGGTGAATCCCACACAAGCCCGTCCACAGGATCCTGGAGACGGAGAGACACGGGGCCCAAGTTGTGGGTCTAGGGTAGCAGAGGAGGAGGATGTTCGGGCAAGCACCAGGGTCCTGCTCACGCTGGGTGGGCTGCTGCAGGCGCCCGGAAAACAGCCCCGCTTCTCACAGATCCCCGTACTGAGGTGCTCCCATGTAAATAACAGATGGGGGCTTCTGATGGGGATACCGGAGCAGGGAGGGAAGGTGGAGAGAGGGAGCGGGAGGTAGCCGGACAGAGATGGCCCCAACAGAAAGCAGCCTGGGGTGGAACAAGACGGCAGTTCTGGTCTCTCTGCAGGGTCTGTGTTTTATTCCCCTTTTTTCCAGCTGAGCCAGTGGGATGAGTTTCTGGCTCTGTGTCTCCAAATGGTGGCGGGCAGCATTCCCACCTGAAGCCGTTTCAGATGGCGAGATGTTTCCCTCCTCATCAAGGACCCCTCCTCATCCGGTAGCCGTTGGCCAGGTGACCTGGCATCCACCTGCACGTTAAAATCTCCACCTGGGGGCTGGAGCCATAGCACAGTGGGGAGGGCATTTGCCTTGCATGTGGCTGACCCGGGTTCGATTCCCAGTATCCCATAGGGTCCCCCGAGCACCGCCAGGAGTAATTCCTCAGTGCATGAGCCAGGAGTAACCCCTGTGCATTGTCGGGTGTGACCCAGAACTTAAAAAAATAAAAAAAAAGCTAAAAAATATTTAAAAAAATAAGTAAAATAAAAGCCAAGAGATAAAATAAAATAAAAGCCAAGACGTGACTCAAGGGTCAGACACACGCCTTGCATGCATGAATACATAAGACCTGACTTTTGGCCACCGGTCCCTGGAAAAAGTAAGTCAACAGGGGCTGGAGCAACAGCACAGCAGGTAGGGCATTTGCCTTGCATAAGGCCAACCCGGGTTCGATTCCCAGCATCCCACATGGTCCCCCAAGCACTGCCAGGAGTAATTTCTGAGTGCAAAGCCAAGAGGAACCCCTGTGCATTGCCGGGTGTGGCCCCCAAAATCAAAAAATTAAAATCCCCACCCACCTGGGTATCCTTCCTGGCTCTGCCACTCACAAGCTGTGTGGCCCCTGTGACAATCTTTAATCCTTAATTACCGCGTGTCTGTGTCTGCTTTGGTTAAAGGTAAAGGTAAAGGTAAAGGCCCTCCCGTTGATCGTCGATTTGCTCGAGCGGGCCCAGTAACGTCTCCATTGGAGACTTTGTTGTTACTGTGTCTGGCATATCGAATACTCTCGGTAGCTTGCCGGGCTCTCCGAGAGGGGCGGAGGAATCGAACTCGGGTCGGCCATGTTGGCCGCTTGTAAGGCGAACGCCCTACCCGCTGTGCTATAGCTCCAGCCCAAGAGCGGATTATTGACACTTGTTTCCCAGAGAAGGGATTGGGGGGAGTGATATTAAACTTAGCATTGGAACTTCACTTCCTATCTCCTACCCAAGTTCTACTCTTCCTGCTTTGAAAACCACAAGATTTGTTGTTGATCTCCCAGTTTAAGGGTCAGTACGTGACCACCAGCAGGTCCAATTTGATGCTCTGTGTGTTTTCTGTCAATAAAGTTTTGTTGAAGCTTTATAGGCACTTCCCTGTTTCTTAGGTTTGATCTGCTACTTTTCAGTGCCCGGGCGCTGTTAAGTATAGTGGCAGTAGGACCTGAGTGTGTCTGAGAGTTTAAAATGTTCATGTTGGGGCCGGAGCGATAGTACAGGAGGGAGGGTGTTTGCCTTGCATGCAGCCGACCCGGTTCGATTCCCAGCATCCCATAGGGTGCCCCGAGCACCTCCAGGAGGGATTCCTGAGTGCAGAGTCAGGAGTAAGCCCAGTACATCGCCGGGCATAACCCAAAAAGAAAAAAAAAAAAGTTCATGTTAAATGAAGCAAGGAAGAAAGGAGGAGGAGGAGGAAGAGGAGGAGGAGGAGGAGGAAGAAGAAGAAGAGGAAGAGGAGGATAAACACAGGATGATATCACTCCTATGTGGTATTAAAAATAACTGATGAGGGAATGCAACCGTGTGTTAATATGGGAAGGGTGCCCTAATTAACCTTGGCCCCACAGTATAAAGAGGAAGAGGAAGGAGAGAGTGGAGGGAAGGGGGAGAAGAGACAGATAAGAAGCAACAAGGACTGGGTGAGGGGAGTCAGACACAAAGGGGGTGTGAAGGAATGACACAGCCAGATGATCCAAACCACAGGGTCAACAACACTGAAGCCAAGAGACCCAAACTTGAACGTCCGAACTGAGAAGGGGGCCTGTCAGGAGGGCAGGGAGGAGGGTGAGAGATATGACAGGGAGACAGGCATCTTGGCGGAGGGAAGTTGATGCTAGTGGTAGGACCAGTGCTGCAATCTCATCGGTCTCCGTCACTGGCCCACATTCCCAGCCCCAAGACTGTAAGTCTTTAATTTTATTCTGTTGGTCTTTGACATATATTTTGACCTTTGTCTTATCGGTCTAGTGTATGTTGTATGCCACGCTTGTTCCCTTCTGGGGTCTTCATAAATTATGCTTAGTGCGCTGGTGTGTGTCCATGCTCTCTCTCTTTCTCTCTCTTCCTCTCTCTCTCCTCTCTCTCCCCCTCTGTCTCCCTCCCTCTCTCCTTCCCCCTCTCTCCCCTTCTGTCCTCTTCCCTCTCTCCCTCTTTCCTCCTTCCTTCTCTCTCTCCCTCTCTCTCTCTCCCTCCCCCTCTCTCCTTTATCACTCCCTCCCTCTCTCCCTCCCCCTCTCTTTATCCCTCTCTCCCCCTCTTCCTCCCCTCCCTCCCTTTTTCTCCCTCTCTCCTCCTTCCCTTTCTCTCTCCTCTCCCTTCCTCTCTCACCCCCCACTCTCTCCTCTTCTCTCCTTACCATTGAACCTGCATGTTTAACTCACCGTATTATACCTGGTGACAAAAGAATAGTGTGGTGAGTGACCACACAGAAGCCCCCAGCCCCACCCCCAGCAGTCAAGGGGTGCTTGCTCCGGTCAGTGTCTGGCCTACTCTGGGTCAGCTCCATGCAGTGGCTGAAGCATCTCAGCCAATCTAGAGCAGTGAGTCTGCTTAAGCCATTTGTGAGGTGGTGTGCTAAAATATCCCTTGATACCAGAATATCACATCTGACTTAGACTGCAGGAGTTGATAATGCATTAAAAAAAAAAACTGAACTGTCTTTTGGAACCAACGTTTAAATAGGCAAGAGAGGAGGCATCAAAGGAAACCTCTTGGCTCTACACATCCCGCGGTTTGGTGAAAGGGTGGTGGATACTGGAAATGGCTCTTGATCCAAACCTCAGGGCCTTTGATTTGCCAAAGAGTGTGCCCTGTGCTAACTGTTCCACATGCCTTTGAGGCAATGTATTATCTTTTTGAATTGGAGTCTCATTAAAAGATACTTCTGGTTGGGGCTGGAGTGATAGCACAGCGGGGAGGGCATTTGCCTTGCATGGTACTGACCTGGGTTCAATCCCCGGCATCCCATATGGTCCCCCAAGCACCACCAGGAGTAATTTCTGACTGCAGAGCCAGGAGGAACCACTGATATTTCTGGGTGTGACCCAAAAAGAAAAAAAAGTCTTAGTTATTGGGGTCGGAGTGATTGTATAGCAAGTAGGGCATTTGGCTTACATGTGGCCTACCCGAGTTCGATCCCCGGCATTCCATAGGGTCCCCCGAGCACCACCAAGAGTAATTCCTGAGTGCAGAGCCAGGAGTAACCCCTAAGCATCACTGGGTGTGATCTAAAAAGCCAAAAAAACAAAAAAGATACTTCTGGCAAGGCCCTCCAAGTGTGGAGCTGGTTAGACTAGAACTTCCCAGGATGAGTAGGCTTTGGCACCCCCCAAAATCCCCCACAACTCAGAACCCACATCCCTGCCCTCCTCCTGTTCCCCTGCCCCATCTACATTGGCCTTTACTTCTCTGATTTCCAGGTTCCCAAATATACTAACCCCACCTCTCCCATTTCCCCTCATTCATTTTCCCTCCGCTTTCAGTTCTGGGATGAAATATCACTTCCTCCGGCCAGCCCTTTCTGGACTGGTCCCCAGAGGATCCCACCCAGCTCTTAATTTATGAAAGAAAAGAAGAGGGCCAGAGAGATACCCAAGGGAGGGTACTTGCCTTGCATGGAACTGACCCTGGTTCAATCCTGGGCACTAAATGTGGTCCCCCCCAAGCTTGGCCAAGAGTGATCCCTGAGCACAGAACCAGGAGTAAGCCCTGAGTGCTTCCAGAGTGGACACATGCACATACCCTCCGCCCCCCTCCAAGAAAAAGAAAAATGAAGGAAGGTAAACTCGGGGGCACACAGGTGGGCAGCACCAGGGGTCTCACTAGCCATCATTTTGCTATGCAGCCATTCCCCAAGGTTAAAACTCTTGGATGGCTCTGGACTTGAAATGAAGGTAGAGTTCTTGACTATTTGACTAGGCCCTCCGTCATCTGTCCTGTGTGTCTTCCTAGCATCTTCTCTCACTGATCCTCTCTTGGCCTCTATGTCTTGGTCGTAAGGAGGCATTTAAGGTCCTCTGTCTATTTGGGTCTCTAAAATCGTGAGAGTATCCCATGTACTTACTTCCTGGGCCCTTGGAGTCAGTGTCATATTCTCTCTCTCTCTCTCTCTCACTCTCTCTCTCTCTTTCTCTCTCCCTCTCTCTCTCCCTCACTCTCTCTTACTCTCTCTTCCTTTCTCCCTCTCCCCCCTCCTTGAATTATTGTGATATACACAGTCACAAAGTTGTTTCATGGTTGGGTTTCAGTCATACAATGTTCCAACACCCGTCCCTTCACACGTGTCCATTTCCCACCACCAATGTCCCCAGTTTCCCTCTTTCCACCCTCCCCACCTGCCCTCGGTCTCTACAGCAGGCATTTTTCTTTTCTTTCTCTCTCTCCCCGCCCTCTTTCTATTTGGGCATTCTGGTTTGCAATAAGGTAAAGGTAAGGTAAAGGCCCTCCCGTTGTTCGTCGATTTGCTCGAGCGGGCCCAGTAACGTCTCCATCATGAGACTTGTTGTTACTGTGTCTGGCATATCGAATACGTCACGGGGAGCTTGCCAGGCTCTGCCATGCGGGCGAGATACTCTCGGTAGCTTTGCCGGACTCTCCGAGAGGGGCGGAGGAATTGAACTCGGGTCAGCCATGTTGGCTGCGTGCAAGGCAAACGCTCTACCGCTGTGCTGTCGCTCCAGCCAATACGGGTGCTAAAAGATGATCATGTCTGTCCCTTTACCTGCTTTCAGCACACAGTTCTTGAGTGCAGATTTCCAACTCTCATTGACTATCATTGTCGTAGTGATCTCTTCTCTGTCCTAACTCCCCCCCCCCAACCCCCGCCAACACACAACCACACTCTTATGGCAAACTTCCAACCATGGACCCATCCTCCTGGCCACACCCATAGTCCAAATGGAGCGCCCAACTATCCTGTTCATTGTTTCTGTCCTAGTAGTCTAGTTCTTCCACTCCATTTGAAGGAAAGAGCGTTTAATTTCACTCTTCCAAGGTTATGTGTGGGATGCTCTTCTCTGCTGGACAGTATTCAGTTTCTCAAGCTGGGCAACTTGTTTTCACGGGTTTCACGTGCATTTTAATGCTATTACTTCCTTTCCCCAAGGGAAAAAATAAAACCCAAAGAAACAAACTCCAGCCTGGTGTAAAATAGGAAATGTATAATCTCCCAAGGAAACCGTGAGCTCCCATGAGTGGTAGCCAAGCAGTGCTGACCAATAAAGCAGTCCCGAGCTTCCCTGCACTGTTCACCACAACCTGCAGTGCATTGGGAGTCCTGGTTCTAAACTCTCATCTCTATTTTTATTCTGCTCGAAATCCAGCTTCTATTTATTTATTTATTTATTTTATGGGCTGGAGTGATAGCACAGTGGGTAGGGCATTTGCTTTGCAAGCGGCCAACATGGCCAACCCGAGTTCGATTCCTCCACCCCTCTCGGAGAGCCCAGAAAGCTCCCGAGAGTATCTCACTCACACGGCAAAGCCTGGCAAGCTACCCATGACATATTCGATATGCCAAACACAGTAACAATTGTCACAATGGATACACTACTGGGCCCACTCGAGCAAATCGATGAACAATGGGAGAATAGTGACAGTGACAGTGATTTATTTTATGTATTTATTTTTAAATTTTTTAATGAAACACCGTGAGATAGGCATCACCTTCCCCAACTGCAAGCTCTACTACAAAGCGGTAATAATTAAAACAGACTGGTACTGGAACAAAGGCAGAGGCGCAGACCAGTGGAACAGGGTCGAATATCCTTACTCACACCCTCAAACATATGATCCTCTAATCTTTGATAAGGGAGCAAGAAATGTGAAGTGGAGCAAGGAAAGCCTCTTTAAGAAATAGTGCTGGCAAAACTGGACAGCTACATGCAAAAAAAAAAAAATAAAAGGGGCTCAGATCTCTAACTAACATCATGTACAAAAGTCAGATCAAAATGGATTAAAGACCTCAACATCAGACCAGAATCCGTCAGGTACATTGAAGACAAGGTCGGCAAAACCCTCCACGACATTGAAGCTAAAGGTATCTTCAAAGATGACACGCCACTGGCCAAGCAAGTGGAAGCAGAGATAAACAAATGGGACAATCTTAAACTAAGAAGCTTCTGCACATCTAAAGAAACAATGACCAGAATACAAAGACAGTCTACAGATTGAGAAAGGATATTCGCCCAACACCCATCTGATAAGGGGTTAATATCAAGGATATGCAATCCAGCTTCTTATGCTTTCCATGTGGATGCACCGACTTCCTTTCGGAGGGTGGTGAGGGCCGGGGTGGGAGGGGTACCACATGTCCCCTTAACTCCGTATGCTTAATTCCTTCTCTTTATACTTCTGCAATTTTATTTCGTCCTTTTTTAAAAATTATTATTTAGGGGTCCACCTGGCCTGTGCTCAGGGCTTCCTTCTTGGCTCTGTGCTCAGGGACCATTCCTGGTAGGGCTCAGGGGACCCTATGTAGTTCCAGGGATGAAACTGGAGTTTGCTGTAGGCAGGGAATGCTCCTTACACCCTATACTATCTCTTTGGCCCCTCTGCCGTATAACTTCCTGTCTACTTATCTCTCTCAGGGCTGCAGTGATAGCACAGTGGTAGGGCGTTTGCCTTGCACGCGGTCGGCCTGGCTGAGCCGGGTTTGATTCCTCCGCCCCTCTCGGGAGAGCCTGGCAAGCTCCCAAGAGTATCTCTCCCACAGGGCAAAGCCTGGCAAGCTCCCCGTGACGTATTCGATATGCCAAACACAGTAACAACAAGTCTCACAATGGAGACGTTACTGGGCCCGCGCGAGCAAATCGATGAACAACAGGTGGACAGTGCCGACGGACAGTGACAGTGCTACTTATCTCTCATGCCCTCCCCTACCGGGCTTGGGAGACCGTATGGTGTTGAGGACTGATCCCAGCATGTTCGCGTGCAAAATGTGTGCTCCAACCCTTGGTGATGGCTCCCCACTCCCATAGATTAAGTGTGTGAACTTGGGTAATCGGGTGAATGAATGAATGAGTGAATGAATGAAAAATGAATGAGTGAATGAATGAATAAAATAAAATGAATAAAAGGGTTCTGTTTAGAATGAGTTTTCACTTAGGAGGGATCCAAGTAGCTCCAGGCAGGTTAACTCGGAAGGGCCCTTTAAATTAGCATGAGGAGATCTTTTATAAACACCTGACCTTTGGAACATGGCGGATAGCTGGTCCCCTCCTGACCCCACATGCTCCTGTGCCTGAGACTCTGACCTCCAGGTCCCAGTGCCCAGCTGTGCCTTGTGAATTATAATAGCAGCGGTAGGGAGGTCACTGGGCTCCTTCCTTTTGCATTTATTCATGAGTCAGGGCCCCCTGTACCTGTCTCTCTGGTTCAGAAATTGTAGGTCTGACATGCTTCCGATGTGCTGGCTTGTGCCTTCCGAGGGAAGTTTATTAAGTGACCTGACTTTCAAGCTCTGAGAAGACGGAGGCCTTGTCGGACACGCAGGCTGCTCTTGCTGGGATTTCATCTGAGGCGATGCAGACTTGGGGGTGGGGAGGTGGGTGGGGGGTGGACCGTGGCTCAGTTTCCAGTGGAGGGGACCAGGACTCAGGGTTCACAGCAGAGCAGGTGGAAGATGGGGATCCCCAGGCCATGGCTGGCAGATAGCTGTCCCCCTGCCATCACGCTGTCCCCACTGGCCTTGTGTATTTCCAGGATCAATTCCCAGACCAGGAGCTATCTGATGGATGGGGTGGGGTGAGTGGCCAGGGAAAGGGTGGCCGGTTCCTTGTGGCCAAATAATTCTGGTTCTCTCAGAGTTCCGAGGACACTGCGTGGACATTGTATTTCTCCATTTTGGATTTTTCTTTTCTTCTCTCTTGTTTTAAATTCCTTCTTTTCTTATTTTTTCTTTTCTTTTTTTTTTTTACCAAACTCAGTCAAAACTTTGAGAAAAGGAAGGGGAGGGGAGGGAAGCTGGGAATGGGATATCTTGAAGTAGAATTTCCGGGAAAGGTGGAAAGTCTCCTTTTACATTCTCCTTACTAGGGTTATGGCTTGGTGGAGCGATAGTACAACGGGTAGGGCGTTTGCCTTGCACGTGGCCAACCCGGGTTCGATTCCTCTGCCCCTTTCGGAGAACCTGGATAGATACCGAGAGTATCCTGCCCACGCGGCAGAGCCTGGCAAGCTCCCCGTGGCGTATTCAATATGCCAAAAACAGTAACAAGTCTCACAATGGAGACATTCCTGATGCCCACTCAAGCAAATGGATGGCTCGAGCAAATCGATGAACAATGGGAGGACAGTGCTACAGTGCTTCAGGGTTATGGCTGAGCAGTCTGTATTGGACATAAGGCATGCAAGACAGGATGATAAAGGGAGTTGGGGAAGAGCAGGATGTTTGAAAAGATGGATTGATCGATTGATTCATTCATTGATTAGTTTCTCAAGACCCGGATACAGAGCCTAGCTTTTTTCCTCAGAAAGTTTTCTCCAGGACTATTCTTTCTCATCTCACACTGCCCATTCTCCTCTGTCGCAAGATCATCCCCCCACCCCTCATTAGAAGGGGACTCCAGCAATTCCAGGAGTCACAGGGGATGAGGTCATCCTCCCGAACCACTTACCGCTGAGGGGGTCAGAGACGTGAGTCACGGGTGGAGCAATTCGTCCTGAAGGGGTGAGTTAGCTCATGGCCCGCTGTCCAGGTTGGGCAGAACGTGTGTTCTGGGCCACAGGAGCATCTGGAAGTTAAGGGAGTTCGAGGATCCAAGAGAGAAGTTGCACCAATGCATTTGGAGACTCCTGTCTTGCCCATGTCTCGACTTAGTCACTTCCACAGATGGGTTAAATATCCCACGGCAGAGAGCGACAGCTGCCATCAGACCAGCCATGTCCAATGTGTCTTCTCTTAGGAAAAGCACAGTCAGGCCTCATTCCCATCACGTCCCCCCCTCCCATCCCTCCCCCATCCTTCCCTCAGCCTTTCCCAGCACCCTGCAAGACTCACACATTATGTGCTGAAAGTAGACTATGGGCCAAACATGATGGCACTCATTACCTGTTTCACAAACTATAATACCCAAAAGGAGATAGAGAGAGAGAGAGAGAGAGAGAGAGAGAGAGAGAGAGAGAGAGAGAGAGGCGCAGGGGTGGGGGGCGATGGGGTGGGGATGGCAGGAGGGATACTGGGAACATTGGTGGTGGAGAATGGGCACTGGTGGAGGGATGGGGACTTGACCATTGCACTCGACTAAAGCGTAATCATGAAAGTGTGTAAGTCTGTAATTTTATCTCACAGGGATTCATTAAAAAAATTTTAAAAAAAAAGACTTATGCATTAGGGGGCCTGAGAGGTCATGTAGAGAATAATACACTTGCCTTACACATGGCCTACTTGACTTCAATCCCCAGCACCTGAGGGGCCCCTGAGCACCTCCAGGAGTGACCCCGAGGCACGGAGCCTGGTGTCAGCCCTGAGCACCGCTAGGCATGCCCGGCTACAAAACAAGCAAAAAAAAAAATGTATGTTCACCCTTGCCCCGAAGGATACAAAAGCTTGTTCACTGTACGTGGGAAAGGGTGTTCCCATCCTTTGCTGGTGTCAGCTCAGCTGGTAACCCCGCTGTTTCTTTCTTGGCAAGGTGGCAGGAAGAAGCTTCTCTGATCTTCAGCTGCCCCCACCTGCCTTTGAAGACCTTGTGGGGCACAGCCTGGGGTGTGAGTGTCTGCAGAAACTCAACTCTACTGGCAGGTCTCTTGTGGAAGGGGAGATTATTTCTTGGGGCATTTGCCTTGCACGAGGCCAACCTGGGTTCGATTCCTCCATCCCTCTTGGAGAGCCCGGCAAGCTACCAAGATTATCCCGTCTGCACAGCAGAGCCTGGCAAGCTCCCCGTGGCATATTCGATATGTCAAACACAGTCACAACAAGTCTCACAATGGAGACATTACTGGTGCCCGCTTGAGCAAATTGATGAACAACAGGAGGACAGTGCTACAGTGCTATTAGTGAATCACTGTGAGGTATAGTTACAAACTTATGAACTTTCGTATTTCAGTCTTACAATAATCGTTTACCCATCTCCCCAGCAGTGCCCATTCTCCTCCACCAATGTTCCCAGTATCCTTCCCACCATCCCCACCCCATCCCCCCTCCCCACCCTACCTCTGTGGCAGGGTATTCTCTTTTGTTCTCTCTCCTTTGGGGTGTTGTAGTTTGCAATAGAGGCATTGAGTGGCCATCATGTTCAGTCAATAGTCTACTTTCGGCACACATCTTTCAGCCCGAATGGATCCTAACATCCTTTACTTGGGGTGAGATTATTTCTAAGTACCTTCTAACACCGCGAACCAGGGCTGTGCCAGTCCACGTGTTGGACCCGAGTTTCGCATCCCCAATTGCAGGGGACCAAGTTCATACACAATAACGCAAAAGCACTGTCTGTAGTACTGTCCTCCCATTGTTCATCTATTTGCTCAAGTGGGTCCAGTAACGTCTCCATTGTGAGACTTGTTGTTACTGTGTTTGGCATATCGAATAGGTCATGGGGAGCTTGCCAGGCTTTGCCCTGCGGGCGAGACTTTTGGTAGCTTGTTGGGCTCTCCAAGAGGGGCGGAGGAATCGAACTTGGGTCGACCGTGTGCAAGGCAAATGCCCTACCACTGTGCTATCACTCCAGCCCACGCAAAAGCAAAGGAACGTTATTGCTAACCCGGGCCAGCGGTAGCCCGAGCTAGGGTCCAAGTCTCATCCAACGCAGTGGACTCCAACTCCAAATCACAAGCAGTTTCTATAGGGTTCAGAGTTAAGAAGCAATTTATATACTGGTCTATTTTTAGCATTGGCCCTGTTACAACAGTGGTCAGCAATTAGGCAATGGTTAGTAACCGTTTCTAAGAAGGGTACAGTGACCCCTCTTGACCAGCCAGACCCGACTGCCCAGTTCCTTATCTAGGCAAATTACTCAACTGGGAGTTTTCCAGAAACTGCAAATCCTGCTTTGGGGAAAGAGAATCTGAGGTCCTAGTTGAGACTTCAGGTTAGCTGCAGCTTGTCATGGCCTCAGTTTCACCCTCACACACGCTGCCAAGTGGAGAAACAGCCATAAAGGTGGTGCTGGGAGCAAGGCCTGGGACCTTTTGGAACAGAAGGGAACCCTCCTTCCTGCTTCCGGTTCTGCCCCCGTCTTCCCCACACAAGGGGTCAGGGGATCCCCGTGAGTCCCCTGTGCCCCTGTCTCCAGTGGGTGGTCCACATCTCTCTTGAGCACTCCAGGGCTGGAGAAGTAACTCCATGGGCTGAGCATACTCTTTGCCTGCAGGAGACCCAGGCTCATTAGCCCCAAACTGAAAAGAAAACAATAAAATAAAACTATATCTGTTCACATGGAAGGAACCAGGGGCTGAAACCCCCCCCACCCAAGAAGCCTGCAATGGTCCCCCTCACCCCCACCTGGGGAAGGATGATTGATGGTCTCTGAGTCCTCTGAGGGGTTTCTTTCAACGCCAGTACCCTTGGCTTCTGGGAAGAGTGATTCCATCCTTCTAGAGGGAAAAAAAAAATGGTAAGAAGAACTTTTCCCCAGCTCTTATCTCCCACTCAGCGTGGTAAGCTGCGGATCCCCAGTGCATTATCTCCTTTATTCTTCCCAAGATTGCTTCAAGGTTAGTCCTCAAAGAGTCTTAACTCCCCTCCACTTCAAACGTAGCCAGTAACCAAGTCCTGAAGCATAGTCCCCCTGCTCAGCGCCCCCCAACACACACACACACACACACACACACACACACACACACACACACACACGCATACATGCACCCAGGCACTGGGCAGACCAACTACATCCCATCCCCCACCCCAGTACCCCAGTGCAGTGCTGTTTCTTTTCTTTTCCTTTTTTTTTTTAAATAATTTTTTTATTAATGAAACACCATGAGGTATAGTTACCGACTTACAAACTTTAGTGCTTGCGTTTCAGTCACACAAAGATCGAGTACCCATTCCTCCACCAGTGCCCATTCTCCACCACCCGTGATTCCAGTATGCCTCCCACCACCCCCACCCCATCCCCCCTGCCTCTGTGGCAGGGCATTCCCTTTTGCTCTCTCCTTTTGGGTGTTGTGGTTTGTAATAGTGGTATTAAGTGGCCATCATGTTCAGTCTGGGCTGGAGCCATAGCACAGCAGGTAGGGTATTTGCCTTGCATGCGGCCAACCCGGGTTCGATTCCTTCATCCCTCTCGGAGAGCCCAGCAAGCTACTGAGAGTATCCCATCCGCACAGCAGAGCTGGCAAGCTCCCCGTGACATATTCGATATGCCAAACACAGTAACAACAAGTCTTACAATGCAGACGTTACTGGACCCGCTCGAGCAAATTGATGAACAACGGAGGACAGTGCTACATGCTACAAATTCGGTCTGTAGTCTCATTTCAGTACTGTTTCTTTTCGCCGCATCAAATGAATCTTGGGCTTTGCCAAAGTCACCTCAGTAGATGACCAAGGCTCTGCTCCTGTGTCTTGACCGTCCCGCGAAATTCACCTTCTCGCTAGGAAGCACTGCGCGTTTCTGTTCACAAACAACAGCGAGGATGGCTTAAGTGTTTTGGAACAACGGCATGAAAGCAAACGCATTGAAGTAGCCATTGGATTAAATGTAAGCAAAGAAAGGCTGAAAACGGGGTTTGGGTTTGGGATCGAGTGAAACTACTCTCACTCCCTCACAGATTTCTTTCCGGTTTCTGCTCCTCCTTTCAAAAGGGACCCAAAGCTATAAGCATTTGGTGGGGTTTTTTTTTTTTTTTTGGCTTTTTTCATTTTCTTTCTTACAGTTGAAGCAGGAAAGGTAAGAATTGCACTCAGTGGGCACACGCGGGCAGGAAGGACCTTAGCCCCCTGTCCAAGGATTAGCCCATGGGAGCCCGTTCATATGCTATAAATGGAAATAATATGTTCGCAGCCCATCCATCATTCTGACGGGGCTGAGTAGAAGATGCCTGCAGGATCCTAATCCCCGTTCCATGATGGGGTTGCTGGAGTGCTAGGAGGGACCCGGGGGGAAGAGCACCAGGGACCTTCAGGATATATTATTTTTGTATCCTCTACGTTGCTGCTTCTGTTCAGAGCGAACATTCCTCCAGATTTTCTATCCGGGGACTGGCGGTGAGCACCGAGGCGGTAGACCAGAGGGTTTTCCGCCTTTCTATGCCCGCAGATGGTTGTTTTGGCGTGACCTTGGTCTTCCCTATCATAGTTGGTTCTGTGCCTACGTCGATGCGTGGGGTAAGGTTTGGGGCATCTTCGATGTCCCCCGTCCCACGAAGGATGCTCTTCACGTGAGACTTCCAGGACCTCTGGCTTGCCCATTGCTCCGTACCTTCCTTCTCGCGAGCCGAGATAGAGGACATAACGGAGGAGTCCTCCGAGGCTTGGCATTCAGACGCTGTTCATGATCCCTTTTCTCCTCGGGGCTGAAGCTTCTTCGAGGACAGGTGCAGAGACTGAAAAGTGTCGGGGATGCTCAAGGAGGCTGGGAAGCCTTCTGTTTGGAGAAAGGAACAGAATAAACCACCGGGCAGGGCAAGGCAGGTGTGCGCCTGTGCCAGGCTGTCAGACTTACTCTGACACTCGGATCTGGAGAGAGAGAGAGAGAGACAGAGAGAGAGAGACAGAGAGAGAGAGACAGGGACAGAGACAGAGACAGAGAGACAGAGAGAGGAGGGGGAGAAAAAGGAGATAGAAGAGAAAGAAAGAAGAGACAGGGAGGGAGGAGGAGAGAGAGGGAGGGAGGGAGCGAGGGAGGGAGAGAGATCTCTTCCTGCAGCTCTGGATTTTGACAGATGGCATATTTGGGGATATGGAGTTTGCTTTTGCTGAATATCGGGCTTGATTGGGGTGGAGAAGCACATGCACAGCGCGGAGGCGCATGGGGGCTGGAGCCTCACCCCACCCCTCCGTTCCCCCCCTCCCCATCCTGAGCCCTACACAATCAGGAAGTACATTCCCCCATTGTGACTGGGAGGGAAATGCGCTTTGCATATGCAAATGCCCGCCCCAAGTTTCACTTAATAATTATCAGCTGGAGATGATGCTATTGATGATCCAGCAGCTGAAGCTACTCATCATGGAGGGGGAGAGAGAGAGAGAGAGAGAGAGAGAGAGAGAGAGAGAGAGAGAGAGAGAGAGAGAGAGAGAGTTAACCCTTTCGAGGCCTGGGAATATTGTCAGGAGTCTTCGGAATACCCCAAGAGCCCCAGAGATTGGGAAGAAAGGTTTAATTCTCAACCACCACCGAACAAACTACTTCTTCAAGGCTTCCTTTCTAGCGTGTGGCCAGTCAACGGGTCCTCCTGATCCCTTTCATCTGTCGGTGCCCCTTCCTGCTGCTCCATCTCCTCTCTGTGTCAGAGGCCACATGGACAGAATTAGACCCCTGTCTGAGCAGCAGGGCTGCCCATAGCGCGCTCTCTCTCTGCAGAGAATGTCCTTTAGACCCCCCCCTCCCAGCCCACCCCCTGCAGTGGCCATCCCTGCCCACACAGCTGACAGCATCCTTTCAAAGGACACGGGCTCCCCAAGACATCCCTGGGCTCTCCTCCTTC
Organism: Sorex fumeus; assembly: GCF_029834395.1. Classification (NCBI taxonomy): domain Eukaryota; kingdom Metazoa; phylum Chordata; class Mammalia; order Eulipotyphla; family Soricidae; genus Sorex; species Sorex fumeus. The sequence continues at coordinate 1,999,235 of NW_026606158.1, read as the reverse complement.
CTCTTTCTCCTTTTCTTTCTTCTGTGTGAGCCTTGCCCTCTGAAGAGCACCAGCGTCAGTCCCTGTGGTGGGGCCGCGGCTTCCGTTATTGTGCCATGCTGGGGTCCTTCGTCTAAGGTTTGGTGCGAATTCTCCTGCCCATCATTTTTTTTCCCCCCTGCAGGAAGTTTCATACTCTCTCAACTGCAACTCCCCTATTTCTTGTCCCTCCGATATGGGATATGGTCCCTGCAGGGTGTCCCCTGCTTGTCTAATGGGAATGGCAGCTGGATTTCCTGGCAAGAGCTTCACAGAGGCAAAAGACACAATGAAACAACTGTGGTTTGGTTTGGGGGGAGAGGCGTGTGCAGGGAGGGGCATGGGGTGTTCATTGAGGAGGAGTTCATTTAGCTAGGTGGGCTTTTCCAATTATGTTTAATTTTCCTTTTCGGTCATACCCAGTGATGCTTAGGGGTTATTCCTGGCTCTGCACTCCGGAATTACTCCTGGCAGTGCTCGGGGGACCATATGGCATGCTGGGGATCCAACCCGGTTTGGCCAGGTGCAAGGCGAACGCCCTTCCCGCTGTACTATCACTCCAGCCCTCGTTTATGGTTTTTTTTTTTTTTTAGTAACTCTTAGCAGGGGATTTAAATTGAAAGTGCTTCTCATTTCTTTCTTCTTGATTTTCCCGGCACTGGGGATTGAACTTGGGGTCCCACACACACAAGGCAGATGCTCTCCTGAGTTCCATCCCCAACCCTGCTGGTTCCTTTGTGAAATGGGGCTTCTAAGCCCTACCTTGGTCCAAGAACTGGGGCTTCTATATAAGATGACCGGTGACCCTCGGCCAATGGGAGGGTGAGTGCAGTGCCAGGACTGTGGTCATCATTGGGAGCCCAGTTCCCCGTGTCCTTGCCGTGATGACTCATCAGCTTCTTCAGTGCCTGCTATGTGCTGGGTCTTTGAGCCTGGCCATTGAAGGTGGATGAAGGTCATAGGAGACTTTACCACTGAGCTTGTGTTCTAGCAGGGAGCAAAGAGGTTTTATAGCTGTGATGTGTGTCACAGAGAGTAGTAAACCAAAGAAATGGGGGAGAGAGGTATTGGGGCTAAAGGAAGAGTACTTGTGCCCAGTGATGCTCAGGAAGCCCTAGGATCCCACCCCACCCCCCCACCCCCGATCAGTGATGGTTAGCTAATTAGACTGGAAATTCAATGCGACAGCCTGAGAATGTGGTGGTCTTTGGGCCCCCTTGTTGCCGGGCAGGTGGTTTACCTGGGCTACCCTAGTGGTGCTCAGATACCTCTGGGGTTCCACCCAGAGGTGCTTGGGGGGCTCTAAGACTGCTCAGCAGTCCACACTCTCTCAATTCAAACTCCCCTATTTCTTGTCCCTCTGATATGGTCACTGCAGGATGACTTGAACTGGGGTCAGCTGCACGCAAGGCATTCCCTTGCAAGGTGTGTACAGGGGATAGTGCAGTACCCCTGGACCATCTCTCTGGCCGCAGGAGAGGGCTTTTGAGACAGGTTTATAGACCCCCCCCCTCTCTGAGAAATGCTGTGTAAGCAGATTAAAGGGGTGAAAGCAAGCCTGAAGGTTGGAAGACTGCTTGATGTCTTTCCAGAAGCATCTAGAAGGTCAGAGTTGATAGGGACTGAGGTCGCAAAGAGCCGTGTGTTCCACTGCCAGAAAGGAAACCGGTGAGAGACTTAATGGGACATCGTCATCTGCCACACGGGGCTTGGGGGCTTCAGTGTAACAGGAAGCCACAGCCGTGAGGCTTGAGCAAGACCTTGGTGGGAACTGATTCTTTCTAACAGCTGACACCTGGATGCTGAATGCTGATGCCCAGCGGGGTAGCCAGTTCAGTACGTGTTACCTGAGACCAGGTTAGACCTGGTGGGGCCTGGGACTGGATTGCTGATAGGGAACATTTGTCTTCGGGGTGGCCTGGGAGGACAGAACCAACATTCACAGATTTGTTGTCATTGCTGATGCGGTTTGCATTGGCCTTGATTTGTTGGGTTTTTTTTTTTTTTTTGCTTTTTGGGGTCACACCCGGCAATGCAATGCACAGGGGTTCCTCCTGGCTCTGCACTCAGGAATTACTCCTGGCGGTGCTTGGGAGACCCTATGGGATGCTGGGAATTGAACCCGGTCAACCGAGTGCAAGGCAAACGCCCTACCTGCAGTGCTATCGCACCAGCCCCCGCGTTGGCCTTGAGAGAAGCAATCCAAGCCCCGTGTTTTAGGCCCACACACCAGAAGCAATAGTGATGCCGGTTACCAAAGAGGGGAGCAGAAGATTTTGGAGGGGGAGGATGCCTGGACCTCAGGTGGCTCCTGAGTCATCGGCTCTTTCCACAAGCCGCATGCGTGAGCAGACGCCCGAGGCTCACAGTTGATCAGAATCACTCCGCGTGCTGGGGCTTCAGAGAGATTGCCGTCTTCACTAGCAAGGGGTTGACCCCAAACGGAGGTGGAGGGAGTTGAGCATGGCTGTGGGAAGCAAAGCACAAAGAGCTGTCACAAAGGCAGTGGTCAGAGCTACTCTCTTAGGACTCAGGAAATCCAGAGATAGAGACGTACATGGGCCAAGTCACACAGTGTGAATTGTGAATTGGAGGAGAAGGGATATTTTTGCCAGAGAGTGGAGAGTTGATGGTTCTGCACCAGGTCCTAATGCTTGAATGGGAAGTGGCTCAGAGCCATAGTATTTATTCCCAGGGAAACAGTACGGAGATTCCAATAACAATAATGATGCTAATGATGGTAGAGGTCCCAGATGACCCAGTGATTCCACTTCTTGGCATGTGCCCCCGAAGCCAGAAAGCATTCATTCAAAGAGCTCTATGCACACCTCTGTTCATGGCAACTCTTAGGACAATCGCCAGGACATGGAAACAACCCACTGGTCCAACAAGAATGGGCAGAGAAGGTGTGGCATGGATGCACGATGGAATACTATGCAGCCTTAAAGATGAAACCATGCTGCTGGCTGCAATATGGATGAAATTGTAGGGTGTCATAAGTGAAGTAAATGAAATGAAGATGAATAATACCTTTTTCTCTCACTCATCGTGGAATAGAGACAACACAAGGGAATAGGCAGAATCAAATAATGACAAACTACTGGCCTTGGATGACAGTACTCAGAATACCAAGAAGTGGAGGGAAAGAGAAATGAAGACATTTCTTTACTAGAGGTGACCTGGGGTCAGGCATCAGGTGTCTTTTGAGCAGTTTATTGTGGGGAGGGGTTTGCAGTGACTTTGTACACCACAAACACCAGCACCATTAACTTTTTTTTTTAATTTTTATTAGTGAAACACCATGAGGTACAGTTGTAGACTTACAAATTTTTGTGCTTGGATTTCGGTCATACCATGATCAAACACCCATTCCTCCACCAGTGCCCATTTTCCACCACCAAGGATAATATCCCTCCCCCGCCATTCCCCCCATCCCCCCCTGCCACTGTGACAGGGCATTTCCTTTTGTTTTCTCTCTCCTTTTGGGTGTTGTGATCAGCAAAAGAGGCATTGAGTGGCAAACATGTTCAGTCCAGTCCACTTTCAACCTGCATCTCCCCTCCTGGGAGGATCCTCCAAACACCCTCCATTTGGCAGCACCATTAACTTTAACACTATTTGTTTCCCTGTTACCTACCTATAATATTTTAATCCAAACAAAATAAACCATTCCAGTGACCAGTTTGCCAGTTAACATAGGGCTTCGGAGGTACTCACTGGGGATGTTCTGGCTTCTCCAGGTTCTCTTTCAGAGCCAGAAGAGGAAACCAGAAGGCAGGAGATTTTCCTAGCGATTCCAGGAAGTTCAGACTAGACAAGCTTGAGCTCAAAACCTTGGTTCCTCTTGATGAATCCACTTCTTCATTCCCATCCTGTCCATGGCCTCTGAGGTCACTCAGAAAACTTGGGTCGGCCTCTGTTCTAGAAAGACTTCTACTCTTGGGGGCCTTTTCCTGGGGGTCTGCACCATCAAGGCATCACTCGGAACTCGTGTGTCTGGGCAGACTGGCTTTCCCCAAGCCCATGCAAGTGCTCAACTTGCCCAAGGTTTGCTCCACCAGTGACTTGAGTTTCGGGTTCCTAGTGAGACATCACTGACAGAGAGACAGAGACAAGTAAAAGTGAAGGAAATTGAAGTTTATCGGGGTGCACTCTTGGGCGGAACTGTGTAAATCTCTGGCTGGGGTAGACCTGCATAGTGGGAGAAGCTAAGAGGGATTTTTCAGTTGTCTTGGACGGGAAAAGGGAACAGAGACTAGTAGGACCAGTGAGCTTGGTCTGGCCTTCTGTTATCTGTAGGGAGTGGATGCAAGGAAGCATGGAATGCAGCCTGGTGGCTTCTTGCCACCAGGTGGGCCATGAGTCCTACCTTCTATGCCGGGGGCAGGATGATCTCCATTCCTGGAATGTTGTTATCTCATCAGCCAACTGCCACTTGGTCCCGGTCACCATTTCTCTGAGCAAAACTTACACTTAGTTTTCTTCTCATTTGTATGACCCTGTTGGGAGCACTCTATAAAAAATATTATCCATAACTTGTCACTTGTCATCCCGTTGTTCATCCATTTGCTCAAGTGGACACCAGTAACGTCTCCATTCATCTCCATCGCGTGCTGGTGTGGTCCAATGGTGTTTGCTCGCTCCAGGAGCACGAAGAACAACATCAAGCCACATTATTGTTACTGTTTTTGGCATAGCAAATACATCATAGGTAGCTTGCCAGGTTCTGCCGTGTGGGCGGGATACCCCCAGTAGCTTGCCGGGCTCTATGAGAGGGAAGGAGGTTTTTGGGGTAGAACTAGAACAATAACCCCGGGACTACAAAATTGCCAGAAAATAGCAATCTAGCCACCGTTGGTATGGCCGGTATTGTTTGATAGGTATTGGCACTGTATTTTACCCAACACCTTCTCTTGCTCTTGGTACTGTCTTATCTTTGCCAAGTACTCATCCCAATCAAGTGCTATTTCAGTCCAGCGGAGTTACTGATAAAAATCTCCTATGCCTCTTCCCTTCCTAAGCTATCCCCTTGAAACCTCATTCTTCATTTCAGATTTTCTCTTAAGGGACTGTTTGGATATGACAGAAAAGGATGAAAGGGGTGGGCCGATAAGACTTTTTCTCTTCCGCCTCTTCCCCCACCGCTTCACGTGTTTCAGTAGAGCTAGTCTTGGGAATCAGAATAGAAGTTTCAGTAAGTCAAGCTGATAAGGGGGGTTGGAGCCTGTGATGAGGGGAACCGGAGAGAGGGAACGGGAGGGTAATCATCCATCGGCAAGGGAACGCTCGGGCAGGCTGCCGCTTGCTTTATCTTGTTTTTAATTTACAATTGAGCTGAGAATGATAACATCAATTTAGGTGACGTCGCAGTTGACAGGAAAAGGAGGCGATTGAAGGAATCAGCCACATTCACAAAAGTGCTTCCTGTCTTTTTTTTGAAATGTGCTGGAATACTCTTTATGGCAGCTACCTCCCGGGGGTTGGCCCTGGCACCATTACGGATGTTAACGGATATAAATGATCACCTCCTCCTGTAGAGGTCTCTGCTGGGCTCCCTTTCTTTTCAGGGTCTCCTTCACTTTCACTGAATCTTGCCCACCTCAGCCAGATCAGGGTTCTCCTAACATAGCAGCAGCACACGCAGAGTCAGACACAGAAAGGGTGCTTTGCGTGAAGGGTCTCTGTCTCAGTGCCAGGGGACTGTTGGACAAGAGATAAGGTCTGCCCAAAAGGGCAGGGGGGGGAGAGACAGAGAGACAGAGACAGAGAGAAAGAGAGAGAGAGAGCGCGCCTGCCATAGAGACAGGGAGACAGGTGGAGGGGGGGGTCACAGGAGAGAAACTGGGGACATTGGTGATGGGAAATGTACACTGGTGAAGTGATGGGTACTGCAACACTGTATGGCTGAAACCCAATCGTCAACAGCTTTGTAACTGTGTCTCTCACAGTGATTCTATGAGAGAGAGAGAGAGAGAGAGAGAGAGAGAGAGAGAGAGATGGGGGTGAAGTCTGGAGAGAGAGAGATGGGGGTGAAGTCTGACAGAAGATCCAGAAAAGATGGTGCAAATTCAGTCTGTCCTCCCAGCTCCCAGATGCTAAAGCACTGTATTTCGGCGAAACCCAATCGTCTACAGCTTTGTAACTGTGTCACAGTGATTCTGTGAGAGAGAGAGAGAAAGAGAGAGAGAGAGAGAGAGAGGTGAAGTCTGACAGAGGATCCAGAAAAGACGATGCAAATTCAACCTGTCCTCCCAGCTCCCAGATGCTAAAGCACTGTATTTCTAAAGCACTGTCCTCCCATTGTTCATCGATTTGCTTGAGTGGGCACTAGTAACATCTCTATTGTGAGACTTCTTGTTACTGTTTTTGGCATATCGAATACATCACAGGTAGCTTGCTAGACTCTGCCGTGCAGGTGCGATACTCTCGGTAGCTTGCCGGGCTCTCTGAGAGGGCTGGAGGAATCGAACTGAGGTCGGCCCGGGTCAGCCTCGTGCAAGGCAAATGCTCTACCCACTGTGCTATCACTCCAGCCCGATGCTAAGACCTCCTTAAACACACCAGAGGTGTGTTAGCTGGAGAGATAGCACAGCAGGGAGGGCACTTGCCTTGCACATGGCTGACTTGGGTTCAATCTCCATCATCCCACAGGATCCCTTGAACCCACAAGGAGTAATTCCTGAGAGCAGAGCCAGGAGTAACCCCCGAGCACCACTGGGTGTGGCCTCCAAACCAAAACCAAACCAAAAACTACCAGAGATAGGGACCTCCAAGCTGTGTTAGTCTTCACCTGAGCGCAGCCACCACAGAGTATGAGGACGTTTGTTGCCTTTTGGGACAGGCGGAATTTTAGGAAGAATGGTCAGAACAGCAACCCAACCAAACTCCTGGGCGCCAAGCAGGAAGATGATGTTCACCTGGTCATAATGTCTATATTCCCTCTCCCACTTTCAGTTACTCGGTGTTTAGGAGAGAACCATCATCCTCCAAACCCAGAGAAGGCCGTCCCAACCCCTAGGGGCCATCTGCCAGGACCCCTCCCCAGAGTTCTGGGAGAGCAGAGCCCTATGCTGGAGATTGACACAGAACAAATGGTCTTTCCCCATCCATTTGAATTCCATCCTGACATTCTAGCCCTGAAATAAGGCACTGTGAAGCCCTGGGGATGGAGCTCAGGTGTTGCTGATTTGCCAGGACCCCTGAGTCAGCTGCCGTCCACCCTTCAAATCCTTCATTCATCTGTAATCTGATGCAGACAATATTGTCAGCCTTCCCTGTTGCATTTGTTTATTTCTAGGTTTGGTTTGTTTTTATTTGGTTTTCTGCTTTTTGGGTCACACCCTGCAATGCACAGGGGTTACTCCTGGCTCTGCACTCAGGAATTACTCCTGGCCGTGCTCAGGGACCATATGGGATCCTGGGAATCAAACCCGGGTCAGCCATGTGCAAGGCAAACGCCCTACCCGCTGTGCTATCGCTCCATCCCCTGCTTTGGTTATTTTTATATTTTACTGGGCAGCGGGGGTGGGGGTGGGGATGATGAACCACATTCATGGTGCTCGGGTCTGACTCCTGGCTCTGTGCTCAGGGGATTAACTCCTGCCTGGTCTTGGAAGACCCTCCCATCTGTTCATTTCCTTGGTTGGTTTGGGGCCCAGACTTGGCAGTGTTGTCAGCACAGCTTGGGTACCATGAGGTCCCGAGGAAGCAACCCTGCTTCCTGACATACAAAACATGTCCGCAGCCCACAATGCCACCCCTCTGACCCAACCCTTCCCCAACTGAAAAGCTCCACAGTGATCCTTTCTGTCACCAGGTATGACACCTGGATTTGTATGGCAAGCTTGGGCTCACATCTTTTATAAAAGGAGACTTTCTGATATCTTTAGTGTGACTCATACAGCAATTTGAGAACTTCGCTAAAGAATTGTCCCCATGACTCCTCTGATTCGAACATGATTTCCATTACAGGGGGGGGAAGAATACACCAACACCTCAAACCTCATTAAAAACTTTTTGACTGTAAAATATGATTCTCCCCAGCACCTTTGACTCACTACTCTTAGAACATGTTAGTGGGGTTTTATGCAGTGGGATTGTAAATATGAATATTTCATATACCAGAACACATTTTATGACTGTTTGAAAAAAAATTAGTTATGGGAGAAAAAATACATGGGAAATGTTTCATCTTGAGCGATCCCGAAGAGAAATTGAAGAAGAAATCCTAGAGGGCTTCTGAGTCTGCGTGTGCAGTCAAGTGCCAGGTTAAATACTGGTGACAACACCAGGGTTGTGCTTTGCAAGCGATGAGATTTTTTACAGTTACTCAGCTTTTCATTTGGATGGTTCTGTCTGTGCTCTGGAGCTCTTGTTCAACTGGTGTGTGTGTGTGTGTGTGTGTGTGTGTGTGTGTGTGTGTGTGTGTGTGAAATGCCACTTGCCAGGGCATGTGGCATGCCAGGGGAGAAACACTAGAGAGACCACCTTCGCACACATCGGCCATTGGAGACCACTATAAGTACTGTGTGTTTGAAATTACACACAAAAAAGTGATTGAGGTTCATAGGTTAATAACCACAGAGGTGGTTGAAGATAATGGGGAGGGGCATGGTTTGTGCCTGAGTTGTGAAGATCATGCTCTTCCAATGTAGCTAATCCTTAAGAATTGAGAATGGGGGGCTTGAGCGATAGCACAACGGGTAGGGCGTTTGCCTTGCACGTGGCCACCCTGGGTTCGATTCCCAGCATCCCATATGGTCCCCCAAGCACCACCAGGAGTAATTCCTGCGTGCAGAGCCAGGAGTAACCCCTGTGCATTGCCGCATGGGGCCCAAAAGGGGAAAAAAAAAAAAGAATTGAGAATGGAACTCACCCTCAGAAATGAAGAACCGAATTTGATATTGGCGACTAGAACATTTCTTTGGATGGGGATGGCTGAAAATGACAACAGTGTCCCATCCGCTCTGTTCCTGAAACATAGGAGGATGAGAGCTGAGTCAGAAATCTTTAGTTGCAGTTCAGAGAGGAAGGGTGCCCCCCAGGGGATCACCCCCACCACCAGTGAATTTATTGATTGCCCTGGCATCTGCCAGTACGTAAGTCACTCCCCGTGGAAAGTGTGCTTCTGTGTTTTCTTCCTACATGAAAACCTCCCCTTATGACCATTGTTTTGGGAGTACAGGGGTCTGCCATTATCAGACCAGTAGCCCCTCAGTAAACCTATTTTTCTCTCATCAACTCTCCCCTCTTGGCTATCGGTCTTCAAGTGCTCAGCACCCAAGCAGGGGTTGGGTAACAGGAAGAAATATTTACTCCCATCTTCCCGAATGTTCTACATGGCTTCCAGTTTTTTCCGAAGCATTAAAAAAAAATAGAAAGAAGGAAAAAAGAAAACACTAGGCACCATGGCTGGGCGAAAAAAGAGCTCAATGGTTTGGAGGATGCTCATGGCAGGTTCCAAGCGTTCTAGTTCAATTTCAGGTACCACCTTCCTCCCCCCACCCCCGGCCCAGCACGACGAGGTATGGCCCAGTGGGGTAGGGGTCTTGGCACAAATACCAAGCCACCTTGCCCCATTGGGCAGATCTCACCAAGATTGCTACCCACATATACCCAGCTTGGCCCTTGGCCTTGTTGAATGAAGAGTTGGTCGTTGCTATCCTAGTTCTTCAGTCCAGACTCTTTCTCTCTGGACATCCACGAGAAAGACAGTTGACCAGGTTTAGGCGGGGGGAAGACTCCTTAATCCGAACTATGAGCAGGCGCTCAGAGCACACTTGCCTGACTCTTCAAAACTTGGGCTGTTTGGCAAAAGGAACCAGTTGAAAGCGTCGGAATCGTTGAATGCGAAGCTCTAAGGGGCCACAACTGACATCATTGCTTGTTAGGAGCCACTTGAAGCACTTAGAGGCAAACCCCAGCTACGGATACAGCAAATTGGTGCTAAAACTGTCTTCATTTTCTTGGTTTAATGAAGCCCTGTGAAGGCAAGTTTCTGGGAAAAAAAAGCATCATTTCGGGGAGAAAAAAAGTAAAATCACACGAAGCCTATTAGAACAGAATTAATCTCGGCTATTTTCCCTGGCCTTGGAGATATCCTTTCTTTTTTTACCATTGTTCGTCTTTGCCAGGACCTCTTCCTGGTCCTCATTGGAACTCAGGTTTACTTTGGCTGCCAAAGAGAACTTCCAGAAAAACTTTTTTTTTTTTTTTGCGGGGAGCAGAGGGGTGTGGTTAGGTTAAAATAGTTCCCGTGTACAGGATGAGAAGGATGGTACGCCTGAGTATCCCATCACTGTCAGGTCCCTTTCCTTTGCCAAATTGGTGACACATTCTGGAACTCGGGGAAATGGTTCCTCTGGGCCCTGTGTTTTCATCTGATTTGTCAACTGCCTTGAGTTCGGGACATGTTAGCTTGTGAAGCATCCACATACTCAGCTGTTGTTGCTGGGACATCCGGTGATCCATCATATTTGGGTTTGTTTGTTTGTTTTTTTTTTTAACTTTTATTAGTGAGACATCATGAGGTATAGTTGAAGACTTACAAATTTTTGTGTTTGTGTTTCAATTATACAATGATCAAATACCCATCCCTCCACCAGCGCCCATTTCCCACCACCATGGGTCCCAGTATCCCTCCCACCCCCCCATCCCTCCCCCATCTCACCCTGCCTCTGTGGCAGGACATTCCCCTCTATTCTCTCTCTCTCTCTTATTGGGTGTTGTGGTTTGCAAAAGAGGCAATGAGTGGCAATCATGTTTGGTCTCTAGTCTATGTTCAGCACTCTCTCCCATCCTGGGAGGATCCTCCCAACACCCTGTATTGGTTTTAAAGGTATTAAATGTAAGAGTTCGGGCCGGAGTGATAGTACAGTGGAACGTGGTTTTGCTTTGCACGGGGCCCGACTTGGGTTCGACCCCCGGCATCCTATAGCATCCCCCAAGCAATGTCGGAAGTAATTCCTCAGTGCAGAGCCAGGAGTAACCCCTGAATATCACTAGGTGTGACCCCCAAAAATAAACAAACAAAACACTATAAATACAAAACTTTTATGTTCAAGCTGAGTTTCTGAGTTTTCTAGGCTTTTCTAAGAATCCTTCAGACCGAGTTATTTATTTTTCCACTTCAACATGAGTTGCAAGAAGGCGGGTGATTATCGTGACTAGATTATTATGACTAAAAGGAGGACGTTCTGGTTTGCTTTGGTTTGAATTGCAGAAATCTCCTTTAATGAATACAGAGAACTATGGGAGGTGAGAAATTAGAGGCAACTTGGGCAAGCAAGAAGTGATGTATTATTGGTCAAGAGGAAGCCTGGTCCCATCAGCTGAAGTAGCTGGGCCTGAGAGGGGGAAGAGCGCCCCCTTTCTGCGGTAGGGGGGATTGACAGAAACCAAACCACTGCAAGCTTAGGGGAGCAAGAGTACCAGGCCCAGGAGTACCAGGCCCAGGAAAGCAGGAAGCTCGGATGCTAAGGAAGGGAGCTCTTGCAAGGACACAGTAGAAACTTGGTCGGGAGACTCAAGAGCCACGGTTAAATGCGACAACGCTGAACCCTTCTTTGCATAGAGACACATTCTTTAAATTTACCCCCGATAGAGCCTTTGCATGTTGGATTTCTGTTACCTCAGCCAGGAAGTTAGAAGATGTATCAAAACCAACTTTTCTCAGCCTCAACAAACTGGATAATCCCAAGAAGGTGGCCCGTTCTCAGAGTTCTGACAGTGAGAACTTCATGTCCAGGAACTCGGGAGAATTAATTGGGGCATGAACCTTAATGCACTCTGGTATTTCTGACGAGTTTTCCAATTGACGATCATAGTGGCCAGGGCTGAGTCCCACTATCCTGAAGCGTCAGAGATGAAGAAGGCCAACAAGAACCTTTGCCCACGGGCTTTTTTAGAGAGGGACAGGCAGAAGACACTCAGATTTGGGGTAGAAAGGACAATTAACTTGGAGCCACTGAACACACATTCAAGACTTTTCTCTCCCGGAGGATGGAGAGACTTTTCGAAGGGCCGAAACCGGGGTTTGAATGTGGGGGGGCCCAGGTTCCATCCCTGGCACAGCGTGGAGACTCCTTGCCCCAGTCCCACCCCCAACCAACATGGGGGGACTGGGTGTGACCCAAAAAACAAAAAGTAAAAGATGCTTTTTTTTGTTTATTTTTTTTTTTTTGCTCATTTGCTGTTGGGGCTGGAGCGAAAGCACAGCGGGTAGGGCGTTCGCCTTACAAGCGGCCAACATGGCCGACCCGAGTTCGATTCCTCCGCCCCTCTCGGAGAGCCCGGCAAGCTACCGAGAGTATTCGATATGCCAGACACAGTAACAACAAAGTCTCCAATGGAGACGTTACTGGGCCCGCTCAAGCAAATCGACGATCAACGGGAGGGCCTTTACCTTACCTTACCTCATTTGCTGTTGGCATCACACTAAACAAGTCAAACCATCAAACCAGGCATTTCTGTTGCCCCCTTCCTCTCCCTCCCTTACCTCTCTCTCCCTCCCTTCCTCCCTCCTTCTCCCTCTCTCTTGCTCTCCCTCTCTCCCTCCCTCCCTCCTACTTCCTCCCTCCCTCTCTGTCTCTATCTCTTTCTCTCTGTCTCCGTCTGTCTCTCTCTGTCTCTGTCTCTCTCTGTCTCTCTGTCTCTGTCTCTCTCTGTCTCTCTGTCTCTGTCTCTCTCTCTCTCTCTCCCTCCCTCCTCCCCCCATACCCAGTTCATGACAGTATTGCAGAAATTCAAAGGAGGTGTTATACACAGCCCCCGCACTCCAAGCATGCATTCAGCAAATAGTGGCCCACGTGTATGTGGGTGGGGCTTTGACAGATGGCCCGGAAAGAGATGGACATGTCCCGAACTCGAGACTTCCAACATCGCTACCGCACAGGGTCCAACCGCAGTAAGTGATGGAAATTAGACGGAAGAATATTGTGTATCTGAGAGTGAGGCTGAGGGTGGGGAGGAGCAGGGAGAGAGAAGAGAACCAGGGTCCTTGGACAAAGGGTCCATCAATAAGGATGCCCCCACCCACTTGTCTTTGCAAAGCGAATGTGACGGGGACGCAGCGTTCATTGATGGGATCGCTTGAGAGCTACGTGGCCGAGGGGCATCCTTCCCTCTGACACTGACGGCCAGGGTCAGCATGCATAGGAAAAGGGGGACGACCTCTGTTTCAGGACAAGATGAAAAGTCTTGGGGCTGTGATACTGGAAATAGACGGAGAGAAGCAACCGCTTCAGAATTGGCAGGTCCCGGTGACAGATTGCGGGAGGTGGGGGTGGGGTGTTTGCCATATAAAGGTTAGAGAGGCAGCGACTCCCGCACCAGCAGGAGCGCATGGGGGACCCCATAAACTTCAGAGACTGGGGCCTGTCACCGTGCAAGCAGCTGGGATGCTGGGATGAGCCTCCTGGGAAGTGTGTGTGGGTCAGAAGGGCACCCCAGCACCCTGGGTGCTGTGATTTTTGCCGGGGATGCTTCTAACATCCCTCTCCTTAGCACAAGCTGTCCCGGAAGAATGACAGAGCTCTCTCATGCCTGCCCCCTCCTCATCAAGGACATTTCCAAGAGCGAGGCCAACCTCTTTGTTATATCGTATCACCCTCCCCCCCCCCCCCCTTCCCGGCCCCTGCAGTTTTCAGTTCACTCTTTTCTTTCTGACTTTTGGATGGTTTTTTTTTTTATCTTGAATTCAGAGTGCTCAAGTGGACGCAGAGATTCCGATCCCACGAGACACCCACATTTGTTGAGGAATTTTGGAGGAAGGGGGAAGGTGTTGTCAACTCGGGCTTTGAGTCATGCCTCGATCGACATTTTAAACGCAAACTCTGCTGAAGCGCAGTCCGTCGCTTCGCAGCGTTGAGTGGCAGGGAGAGGCATTCTGAGAATAGATCGACCTCGTCTGTCTAAGAAAAAGAGAAGCCTGGGACGAAAGGGGACGGTAAAAGCAAGGGCAGGGGGGTGGTTGAAACGCAAGGGGTCCTGATGGCTGTTTTCATCCCCTCCACCGTCCAGGGTGGAGAGAGGAGAGCAGGGAGAATTATATTCATATCAATATTCGGGGTCTGCTGTGACTAGGTCATGCCCAGGTCCCCCCTTTGGCAGACAGGGTCATTGGGTCATAGATTTGATCCATGCCAAAGGCTATTTATTAGTTAAGTGAGTCATCATCCAAAGTTACCTCTTCTACCAAATCCTGTGTTCTTGGGGCGGCTATATAGATATGATTTTTCCGGGACTCGCTCCACACAGCATGTACTATGATAAGCAGGTCACGTTTTCAATAACTGGTAGTTTAAGATCTGCGAGTGCGCCATCAAAGGATGCTAAAAAGTTTTATATGCCATTTATATACAAAACATGTATCCAATTTAACACACTCGCTGTGTATATGCAAAAATTGCAGTCAAAGGTCACTTGTGCTACCTCCACGGTCTTCCCTTCATGGCTTCGTTAAACCGGGCCTAGATCTCCCCCAGAGAAATCACACAAAGACAAGTTGTGATGCAACAAGCAAAGGGTCTTTATTGGCTACCTCCGCTAGCTCGAGCTAGGGCCCCACCCCCGTCCAGCTCATCGACACAGTGGCTTCCTCCGAAGGACCGAGTGGCCCCGAGTCTCAAAAGTGAGGTTTTTTTATACCATAACTTTATATAACAGTCTTTTCATAGACCACCCTTTTGGTTGAAGTCTGAGGGGCTTTCCACTACTTGTACTTAGCTGATTGGTAGTAAGTCGGAGTTACATAAGGGTTACCTAGAAGGTGATGGGGTGGAGGTTGGGAATAGGCTTCCAAAGCTGCTGGAGTTCCCAGCAAAAATGCTTTCATGAGCAGAAAGACCGTCTCAGGAAGGCAGAGAGATTATGCTGGGCTGAGGTTTTTGCCTTGGCACATGGCCAACTCTGGTTCCATCCCCCAGCATCACACTTGGTCCCCTGAGCCCCAACATTGCTGAGTTGGTTCGGAAGGAAGAAGAAGGAGAGGGGAAGGAAGAGGAGAAGGACCACCCCTAACAAGTTCAAACTCAGTGATGGAAGGAAGTGATTCTCCCTGGTGTCCCATGATGCCCTCTGAGTCCCCCCCCCCCCCATCATGGAAGCGGCACCTAAACCTGTCGATTCTTAGTTTTCTCATCCAAAATGGGGACACGGGGGCTAGAGCAATGGCATAGCAGTTAGGGCTTTTGCCTTGTGCACGATCAACCTGGGTTCAATTTCCAGCATCCCATAGGGTCCCCTGAGCACCGCCAGGAGTAATTCCTGAGTGCAGAGCCAGGAGTAACCCCTGAGCATCGCCGGGTGTGATCCAAAAAGAAAACAAAAAAATCCAAAATGGGGGCATGGATGGCCGCACATATATGCTACATGTGACATCGCCCACTACCCAGCATGGCGCAGATGTGCCAGCTGCTTCCCTGGAGTGCCACTCTGCCTGCTGCCCCCATGCAGCCCCAGTGAAAAGAGTCCACGTCCTTTGATGATTGTCTTTGCTGCCCCTTCTTCTCCATTGTCGCTGCAACTCTTTTGGTTTGACCAAACAGGAGACGGGTTTTCAGAACTTGGGTGGGCGCCGGTAATTGGCCAGCGTGGGCACCGTACAGGTACCCACCCGCCTCCAGCCACGGGAACTCAGCCATGTCCCCAAACAATCAGTCTGCGTCTTTGATATCTCATCCTGGGCAGTGGAATCCGGCGAGTCCCGTTCTCTGCTGAATGGCAGAGGGCCAGGAGCTCGGGTGTTTAACCCCAAGGTAATAAAGGCAGGCGGGGAGAAAGGAGTTGTGTTTGTGAAAGCACACAGGCACATCAAAAAAAAAAAAAGACCCTGGTGGAGGCCACTGCCTGCAGGGGAAGCCCGTGGGGTGTCATTCATCCTACTCTTTGATGCTCAAGTTTTGTGAGTCACTGAGAGTCTCGGGGATGGGTTGGAAGCACAGCAGCATCTGGGCAGGAAGGAGAAACACTGGGACAAGAGAAGCGTGTTTGATGCACCCGTCTAAGTGAGGGTTATTTTGGAAGGATGTGGCATTTGCTGGGTCTTCTGAGGGCCCGGGGGGTTCTGCAGCATGGGAACAGAGAGGGGCTCTGCTCCATGTCGGGGGTGGGGTAAGGGGGCTCGTCACAGTCAGCAGGTGTTGAGCACTTGCTGTCCACAAGACAGAAGGTATCTGGGAGAGAAAAAGGTTTTTACATGACTTTCAAAAGTAAATGTCTTGGGTTTGGAGCAATAGCACAGCGGGGAGGGTGTTTGCCTTGCACGTGGCCCTCCTGGGTTCGATCCCTGGCATTCCATAGAGTCCTCCAAGCACTGCCAGGAGTAATTCCTGAGTGTAGAGCCAGGAGTAATCCCTGTGCATCACCGGGTGTGACCCAAAAAGCAAAAGAAAAAAAAAGTAAATGTCTTAAGTGCATGGAGATCATACAGGGGTTAAGGCACTTGCCTTGCATGTGGGGGTCAACCCTAGTTTAATTCCCAGGACCACCCCTGGTTCCCCCACGCACAGCCTGGATTGATCCCTGAGCACAATGCCAGAAGTAACCTGAGCACTGCTGAGTGTGGCTAACCCCAACCCTTTTAATTAATTAATTAATTAATTTACTTATTTATTATGTAGGAATACTGCTGTTTATTCAGCCATTGATTAAGCTGACTGAAGTGGGCATGAACTCCACATTACTTTTTTTTAAATTTTTATTGTCTCTACTGTCTTTGGGTGTCAGTCTCATATTATGTCATTTTATATTCCACAAAGGAGTGAGTCTGCCCACTTTTGATCCCTTCCATCCCTGACATTATTCTATAATCCACAGGTTAGTGAACGACATCTTATTATCTCGTTCTTACTTTGGACAACCCGGCAGGCTACCGAATGTATCCTGCCCGCACGGCAGAGTCTGGCAAACTCCCCATAGTGTACTCAATATGCCAAATACCAGTAACAATGATGGGTCTCATTCTCCTAAGTCTGAAAGAGCATTTCTCAGGGCTAGGACGAAGGAGACGTTACTGGTGCCTGCTCGAAGCAATTAATGAACAACAGGATGATCGTGATCGTGATGGTGAATAGCCATGAGATAGACCATGCCAAAGCTGTTGATGATTGGGTTTCCATCATACAATGATCCAGCACCCATCCTTCCACCAGTGTACATTTCCTACTACTAACATCCCCTGTCTCCCTCCTACCACCCCCCAACACCCCACCCCCCACCCCAGCCACCCTCTATGTGAGGCACTTTCTCTCTCTCTCTCTCTCTCTCTCTCTCTCTCTCTCTCTCTCTCTCTCTCTCTTCCTTTTGTGCATTATAGTTCACAATACAGATGCTAAGAGGCCACTGTGTTTGTTCAGCCCTACCCCTTGTACTTTTATTTTATTTCTTGATCACTGTGATTGACAGTAGTGCTCATGGTAGGATTTCATGTATTGTAAGCCCACACCCTCCACCAGAGTAAAGTGTCTATTTCCACCCTCCATTGTTTTAGGGACGGGGACACACACACACACACACACACACACACACACACACACACACACACTGCTGTCTCCCAGCCCCAGCAAGCTCAGTTCTTTGTACAAAACATGCCTCTGTCTAGAAGTCCCCGCCGTATCCCCAGTTTCATTTTAACAGTTCCTGCAGCCTGTGGTCGAACCCCACACCATCTGAAAAGACCGTGCTCAGTGAGCCGTCCTGAGAAACAAGGCATGTGTCTGTGCTTCTAGCATAGATCACTGTTCTGTTCCCGAAGTCGCTACTCTCTTGCAGCGCCGAAGATTTAAATTGAACTGCATCACAGGAATTACACATATCGGGAGGAGAGAGTGTGGCCGGGATTGGCTCCTGTCTGTGGCCTGGACATCCACAGGGCATGTGCCCACACGTCAGCAAGGGAGCAACATCCTAGGGGACTGCCTTCAAGGGACCAGCAGGCCACAGGGGGTCTACAGGCGGGCGGGGCCCTGGGATGGACTCTGCCTCTGATTGGGAGGCTTCTCGAGAGCCATCTCTTCCACCTCAGTGTCCGACCACTAATCAGAGCCTGGCTGGAAATGAGTTGTAAGGAGCATTGTTCCCCCCCCCCCCCCCCGGGGAAACTGAAGAGATTGATTGGCCTCCTGCTTCCTCCTTCTTCATCGCCCTTCATCATGCTTCTCTTGGCGTGACAGACGCCGCTCCCCTGCCAGCATGTCATCAGATAGTCGGCTATGTTTCCCCACCCAGATCAGCGAGACCTGATCTGTTTCTTCACGGTGCGATCAATCTTCCCAGAAATCTTTCGGTTGAACCACCTACCAAATACAGCCTGGTGGTATTCTGGCCTCTCTCAGGATGATACCCTAAAAAAAAAAATGTGGTTGCGTGTTTCACGACAGTATGTTTTACCCAAAAGTTGAGGAAAGGAGATGGGAGATGATCCTTCTGAAACGGGGTTTTGAGGGATGAATAGGAGTTTGCAAAGGAAGAGCTAAATCAACTTGATCGCGAGTGATATTTCTTTTCCACCGTCTCTTCCCTTTCGCCTTCTTCCACTTCTTTCTCTTCATTCTCCTATGCCCTATCTGTTTTCTGTTCCTCCTCCTCTTCACTCTTTTTTTTTCTTTTCGGGTCACACCCAGTGATGCACAGGGGTTACTTCTGGCTCATGCACTCATGCACTCAGGAATTACTTCGGGGGCCCTGTGGGATGCTGGGAATCGAAGCTGGGTCGGCCGCATACAAGGCAAATGCCCTCCCCCTGTACTGTTGTTCCAGTCCCTCTTCACTCTTTTCATATCCACAAAGCTTTATGAATGAGAATGTGTGTCCATCAGATGGCCAAAAAGCAGAGAGACAAGAATTATATGCAGTTAGTTAGGAAAATTTACATCGGGGGCCTGAGTCATAGCACAGCAGGTATGGTGTTTGCCTTGCACACGGGTTTGATTCCCAGCATCCCCTGTTGTCCCCCATGCACCACCAGGAGTGAGTCCTGAGTGCAGAGCCAAGAGTAAACCCTGTGCATCGCCGGGTGTGACCCAAAAAGCAAAACACAAAAAGCAAAAAAACTTTACATTGAATACTCTTCTCTGGACAGTTGTTGGCTCTCATCCGCCCAGTGAGTCATTTCTCCCCGAGCAGGGCATGTGTTGATAAACCCAGCTCCCCAGCATCATGGATATCGGGGGCACCTATGTTGATATACTCAGCTCCCCAGATCATGGGTATTGGGGGCACCTGTATTGATAAACTCACCTCCCCAGAGTCACGGGTATTGGGGGCACCTATGTTGTTATACTCAGGTCCCCAGCATCATGGCTATCAGGGTCACCTGTGTTGATATACTCACCTCCCCAACATCATGGGTATTGGGGGCACCTATGTTGATAAACTCACCTCCTCAGAGTCATGGGTGTTGGGGGCACCTATGTTGATATACTCA
This sequence comes from Sorex fumeus, assembly GCF_029834395.1. NCBI lineage: Eukaryota > Metazoa > Chordata > Mammalia > Eulipotyphla > Soricidae > Sorex > Sorex fumeus. The sequence continues at coordinate 1,979,794 of NW_026606158.1, read as the reverse complement.
GTTTCCCAGCATCATATGTATTTGGGGGCACCTATGTTGATAGACTCAGCTCTCCAGGTCCTGGGTATTGGGGGCACCTGTATTGATAAACTCACCTCCCCAGAGTCATGGGCATTCGGGGCACCTATGTTGATAGACTCAGCTTCCCGGTGTCATGGGTATTGGAGGCACCTATGTTGATAATTCGTCGATTGCCTCGAGCGGGCCCCAGTAACGTCTCCTTCATCCTAGCCCTGAGATTTTTAAGAAAGTGCTATAAACTCACCTCCTCAGCGTCATGGGTATTGGGGGCACCAATGTTGATAGACTCAGCAACCCCAGCGTCATGGGAATCGGGGGCACCTGTGCCCGGGTGGGCGCGGGCAGGCAGCATCACCGTCCTCCCAACTAACCATCCTCTACTCTCTCACCCCCTCTCGCCCCCGCAGATGGGAAGCCAGTATCCCTGGCACCCCTGGAGCCGCAGGCGCACAGCCCCCGGTACACGGCGTCCAGCCAGCGCGAGCGGGAGAGCCTGGAGGTGCGAGTGCGCGAGGTGGAGGAAGAGAACCGCGCCCTGCGCCGGCAGCTGCACCTGGCCCAGGGCCGCGCCCCCGCGCCCCGCCGGGGCAACCACTCCAGGACCTACTCGGTGGAGGAGGGCACGGGCGACAGCGAGAACCTGCGCGCGGGCATCGTGGCGGGCAACAGCTCGGAGTGCGGGCAGCAGCCGGTGGTGGAGAAGTGCGAGGTAAAGGGAGAGGTGGGTGGGTGGGTGGGTGAGGGGTGTCCAATGCCCCAGTCACCACCCGCTTACCCCAACCCCAATACCCCTTCTCTCCTGTCCTAGAGCCCGGGACATGCCAGTACGGCCTGACTCACTTGCTAACGAGCTTGACACATCTGCTGGCCTCCAGGAGCCTTGGTTTTGCCATCTAAGAAATGGGGCGAAGGGGTCAGAGTCATAGCACAGCCGGGAAGGTGTTTGTCTTGTACAACTGCCAACCCTGGTTCGATTCCCAGCATCCCACAGGGTCTCCCAGCAGCGCCAGGAGTGATTCCTGAGTGCAAAGTGAGGAGTAACCCCTGAGCATTGCTGAGTGTGACCCAAAAAAGCCAAAAACAAATGGAGGTAAAAGAACTGAGTCCCATGAAGGAACTTTGCCCTCTTTCTTGGTGGTCTTGAGGACAAGTTCAGAATTTCTGCACCTTCCTTTCCTGGATGACTTATACCAGGATCTCTCTCTCTCTCTCTCTCTCTCTCTCTCTCTCTCTCTCTCTCTCTCTCTCTCTCTCTCTCTCTCTTAATTTTTATTAGTGAAACACCATGAAGTACAGTTGTAGACTTACAAATTTTTGTGCTTGGGTTTCAGTTATACAATGATCCAGTACCCATCCTTCCAGCAGTGCCCATTGCCCACCACCATGGATCCCAGTATCCCTCCCACCCCCCCAACCCCCTCATCCCACCCTGCCTCTGTGGCAGGGCCATTCCCTTTTGTTCTATACCAGGATCTCTTTTGGCTGGAGAAATTTTTATACAGCCCTGGGTGTGTAGGTATATAAAGTAGATATAAGAATCCAGCATTTACTGAGAGTAAACCATGAAGAAATAGATTTTTTTAAATTTAAGTATTTTGGACCTCCCTCCCCCATGTGGGAACTCAGCCCATAGTGTGAGAGGCCGAGACTGCAGGGTGAGTGAGGGGCTCCGGGAGTGGGGGCTCTGGGGAGCAGACCCCATGCGCCTTCCTCTCACTTTCGGACCCTAGTTCTGAAAACTCAGACCTGAAGACTTTGTTGTTTATCTCCATGGTCCTTGGAGCCTTTAGGACTTGTTAACCTACCCTCACCCCTCCCACCCCCGTTATAATATTCTTACTTAGTAACTCTGTGCGTTAGAAAGATTTATTGTCCACTTCTCCTTGTCTCCCTCAGCACCCTCAAGGATGCACGCAGGCTTGAGTGTGCACTGAACACACACACACACGCGTACAATGACACACACACGTACACACACGCACGCACACGTGCACACACATGCACACACACATGCACACACATGCACACACACATGCACACGCACACATGTGCACATGCATACACCCACACAGACACACAGACACACACACACACACATCCTGCTTCTCCCAGTTCCCTGGAGAGGAATCGCAAGTATGAACAGGCCACATGTTCATAGGCCACCACCTCTGGTGGGGTTGGCCACTACATTTGCACAGTTAATACCTGCTTCGTAGAGTATTAAATGGGATGCTCCAAAAAGCCCCCCGCCTCCCAAGCCTGCCTCCTACCTAGTGCGTTTTCAGTCATTGTTAATTTACTGCTGGTGGTAGGGTCAGATGACCGAACGGCCACCTGGTGGCACAGGAAAGCCGGCCCAGGTGGGCTCTTCAAGCATGCTAGCATGCAAAGCAGGTGCCCTTTCATGCAGCTGACTCCCAGGGCCCTGTTATGGGCCATTTAAAAAAAATTATTTTAATTTTTTTAATTTTAATGAATTTTAATGAATCACCGTGAGATACAGTTACAGACTTACAAATTTTCGTGATTACATTTCCATCAATGTTTGAGTACCCATCCCTCCACCACCAATGTTCCCAGTGTCCCTCCCGCCACCCCCCCACCCCTTCCCACCCCCTGCCTCTGTGGCAGGCACATTCCCTCTTACTCTCTTTCCCATCACCATATCTTGGATGTTTCCATCCTGAACCCCAACCCCTGCCCCAAAGCAGAACCGAGATAATTTGTTTTGTATTGTTTGTTATGAAAAACCATTAAAAGTGATCCAAGAAAGTTTCCTTAGAGGATAGTGTGTGAAGATGTTGTATTTCACTCAGAGGCCATTAAGCCCTTCTATAAGAGATTACTAACATGTTGTTAAGGGTTGAGCCTTGTGTGCATATATATATGTACAGATGTATATCTGTAAAAATATATTTTACTCTAAGATTGATTGCCTCCAACTTTAAACCGCACCAAATATGGTGCACTACTCTTAGAATGTTAGCGGTGTGAGGTATAAGATGTTACATTGCCACGAATGTGGTCACGTAGTCCAGGAGAAAGTTTAATCACGGGTGAGGCTTGGCCTGAGCATGCAGAGTGGCCTTGAGTATGGTGGCGGTTGAGTTCTGGAGGGTTCTGGCTGCCAGGGCTAGGTCCCATAGGGCAGGGAGGGGCCTCACCCGCCCCCCTCCGGGTTCCCCGAGAAGTCACTCCCTGGTAACTTCCTAGGGAGGATAAAGACCCTCTGTACATGAACTCCAAAGCCTGTGTTTCAGGTAGAAGGAACACAAGTGCCACCTATGCATAAGAGGGGTCGCAATGATTTCCAGATGGCAAAAATGGATTTCATTACTAGGGGAAGAGTGGTCAGTGATGCTGTTTAATGTCACTCCTAGGGAAGTGTCCCTTTTTCCTTCTATGCCATGCTCCACCTTAGTTTCTCAGCAGTCACAGAACTGGTGATAAAAGGGAGTAGTCAGTCCCCCCAAGGGTGCCCGACACCATGCTGAACCCACACCCACCCACCCAGAGGCCATCTTGCTTAATGCCACGCCACAGGCTTCCTGCATTTTGGAGCTGGGTGGGCAGCTCCCGAGAACGGTGTTGTGATGGTATACCCTTGCAAGTCACTCCCCCAACTCAATGACTGAACAGAGGAAGCATCAATTGTCACAGGCGGTCGAGGAAAAACAGCAGCCCAGAAGGAGTTGAGTTGGAGGTTGTGGTTCTCCAATCTTCCTGAGATGCAGGTAGAGACTTTTAATGGAACTGCAATGCTCTGCCAGCTTAATAGGGGCTGGCTGGAGGCGCCATTTCTGTGCCGATGGATTGAGTTTTATGTCCCAAGGACCACTTGAGGATTCTCACTGGACTTCCTGGGTGTTCTCACAGTTCTGCTTGACGGCTCTTATTGGACAAAATTAGGGTTCGCATTGGATCACATTAAGGTTCTCTCTGGACCTCATGAATGTTCTTAGTAGACTACTTGAGGGTTCTCACTGGACCTCATCAATGTTCTCACAGGGCTACTTGACTATTCCCACTGACCACTTGAGTGTTCTCGTGGAACTGCCTTAGTGCTCTCCACCGGACTCTGAATGTTCTCTGTTATTCCGCTCAGATGCTCCCTGTAGAACTCATTTGAGTGTTCTCCGCCACCCTCTCTGAGTCCTTTACATCATACTACTTTAGTGTTCACAACATCGCCGCTTAAGTATTCTCTCTACAACTCTTTGCATGTTCTCTCTTGCTCTGGCGAAGTGTTCTCTGCTGAACTGTTTGGATATTCTCACTGTATAGCGGTAAGCATTCCCCAACGCCCTCCCCCACCCCGCCCAGACTTGGTGGTCCTGTAGAACAAGGCAGAAAACACAATCTTTTGTATGAGTTATTCTCAAAGGTCCTAAACCAATGAATGCTTCGAGGAAGTTTTATTTGCACAGAAACCAATGCCGATGCTATGTAGGAGATGCTTCCCACGTTGTGAATCCTTGCAGGGGTCTTGGCGGATCCTCGTGGTGACTCAGGAGACCAGAGATTGCCAGGTTGGGCACGGGTGAGATACATGCACCCTTCCTCCTACCCTCTGTTATGTATGCCCAAGTTTCAGATGCCCAATTGTGGAGAGACCAAGTTCCACACACAATAATTCAAAAGCAAAGGAACTTTGTTACTAGCCCAAGCTAGGGTCCAAGTCTCATCCAACACAGTGGAGTCTGGACAAAGACCCCGACTCCAAATCACAAGCAGTTTCTATAGGGTTCGGAGTTAAGAATCTATTTATATATTGATCTGTTTTTAACATTGATTGGCCCTATTACAATGGTGGTCAGCAATTAGGCAATGGTTAGCAATAGTTTCTAAGGAGGGTACAGTGACCCCTCGTGACCGGCCAAACCCAACTGCCCAATTCCTTATCTTGGCAAATTACTCAACTGGGAGTTTACCGGAAACTATAAGTCCTGCTTTGGGGAAACAGAAATTGAGGCCTAGCAGAGACTTAGTGTTGGCTGCAGCTTGTTATGGCATCAGTTTCCTCCTCACAACCCCAGTACCGGTCTTTTTGTAACTCACTTCTTGGCATAATGTCTTCAAAGGCCATGCTGTAACCTGTGGCAAAGGTTCCCTTCTTTGCTCCGGCAGAATCCCAGTCTGTCATATGTGTGTCCCCCATGTGTTTCTCCATTCATCTGACCCCAGACTCTCGACTCCTTGTCTACCTCGTGGCTCCTGTGACCAGCGTGACTCAGAATGTGTTTGTTCTAACAACTCTATGATCCTGCGTTCACGTCCCGGGACAGTGTGCCCACAAGAGGAATGGCTGAGTCTGCCGGAAATCCTATTAGCTGGTCATTTACGAACCACAGGGATGTTCCATCATGTCCCCACCACCTTGCTGTGGCTGCAGAATTCTTAGGACCTCTGAGAGTCAGTCACCCTAGCTGGAGAACCTTGCTGGGAACCCACCCAGAGGCCTCCAACACTTGGGAGCTCCTCATTTCTCCTCTCCCTAAGGGTGGGGTTTCCCCTGCAGATGTCAGGGGGCCGGCCCCTGAGGGTGCTGTGAGCTTTGTTGGTAGTGTCCTCCCAGGAAGGGGCTGACCTCAAAAAGGCCTCTCTCTCTCTCTCTCTCTCTCTCTCTCTCTCTCTCTCTCTCTCTCTCTAAGGCTGCCTGCACTGTGACCACACAGCCCTCCAGGGGTGTCTTTGGGAAAGTACCCTGAAGCCTTGGGCTCTCCCAGTCCACTTCCTATTCCTGTCTCTTCTGCTTCCTGGTTTCCTGCCCTACACACACACACACACACACACACACACACACACACACACGCACGCACACACACACAGAGTCTGCCCCACAGCAGCCTGACAGATCCTTTTCAGTTGTCTCAGCTCAGCTCTGCTTCATCCTGGAAAATATGGGGTTCTCATATTTTCTGTTTTCTCAACCCCCCAACTCCCACCTCACCTCAGTCTTCAGGTGTTCCTTAGACACCCAACCCCCACCCCACCTCTGTCTTTAGCTGTTCCTCAGACACAGGAACAGCTGAAGGCTGGGTCTCAGCCTTCTCTCCACAGTCCGGAAAGTAATATCCTCCCAGGAAAACCAAGAGTCAGGCTTCTCATCTCACCTCCACCGCAGACCCTCAAAACAGAGCCGGAGTGGCCCCCATAGAGTTGGGTTGGGGCCCCAGCTCTCATTCCTGCATCTTTATCCCCATGCTCTTTCCCTCCCAGGTCCCTTGTTCTTACCCTCTGATTCCATGGGTGAGTTCCCACCCACTTCCTAGGCACCCCTTTTCGTAAGTTCAAACCCCAGAGTGACCCCAGTGGGTTTTCCTGGGAACCCTCAATGAAGGAGCAAAGGAGGAACGTGTACCCCAGCTCCCTCTAGACACACACACACACACACACACACACACACACACACACACCCAACGCCTTCCGCGACACCCCCACACTTCACGGCTCTGCTTCTCTGGCTTCAGATGATGAATTTATTCATAGGGGCAGGTGGAAGGGATGAAACCGAAGAGATTGGAAAATTATGTAAAATGTTTGAGAGTGTGCGCGCCTGTACTTAGATTTAACAGGCCCATTACAAAACAAAATAATGCCCTGAACCATGAAGTCTCAAGAAGACAAAGCTTGCTCTCTCAAGGGGTGGAGAGTGGCGGGGGCTGGGAGCCTTGTCTTAAAATGTCAGTGATTCAGTAGTGCCCGGTGCCACCTGCTCCTTTCCCTTTCTTGTCCCCTGGGCTGGCAGCCCCTTCACCCCAGCGTGAAGGGCAATAGTTGCAACTGCAGCCCGGTGGTCCCAGTCTCTGCCTTTTTGAGAGACTAAGATGAGCGAGTGTGTATTCATGGTGCAGGTGGTGACATTAGGACAAGCGGAAATAGACTGACCCTGAGTCCCCCCTTCACCCACCCAGAGTACACACTTCCCCCACTCTTGGCCTCCTAAAAGCATGGGTTCTTCATAGAAATGGGATCACTGTCACTGTCACTGTCCTCCTATTGTTCATCGATTTGCTTGAGTGGGCCCAGTAATGTCTCCATTGTGACAATTGTTACTGTGTTTGGCATATTGAATGCGTCACGGGGACCTTGCCAGGCTTTGCCGTGTGGACAAGAGACTCTCGGTAGCTTGCCGGGCTCTCCGAGAGGGGTGGAGGAATCGAACTCGGATCGGCCATGTTAACTGCGTGCAAGGCAAATGCTCTACCCGCTCGCTGTGCTATCGCTCCAGCCCAGATATGGGATAGGAAATCAAATACATAAAAGATGAGATATCATTTCTTTACAGATATAAAAATGATCGGCAGAGCCCGGCAAGCTACCCGTGAATACAATTTTTTTTAATATGAAACACCATGATGTACAAAACTGTTCTGATAGGGGTTCCCTGCATACAGCAGGCCAATGCCATGCCCTCTTCTGCGTCTCAGGCCTCCCTCCCAGCCCCCACCCAAAACCCCTTGGTCAGTTTAGTTCTGTTGATGGTCAGTTAGTTCTGTAGACCAGTTCCTAGGTTCCGTTATCTTTGGCCTTTCGTTATTCCCTTACTGTATTTATTCGATATGCCAAAAACAGTACCTTTGAAAACCACCAGGGTTCTCCAGCACACCCACAAAGACAACAGAAATCTGAGCAACACTTCAAACTCTTAAAGGGCTGGTGCATCCACTTGTACTTGTACTTGTGATAGACTCACCTGTCCCAGAATCCAGGTGAGGGGCCGACAACAGCACCTGGAATTTTTCTTTTTCTGTGTACATAATCCATGCCTAAAACAGGTGATACAAATCAGGGCCAAAGAGATAGTACAGTGGTTAGGGTGCTGGCCTTGTAGATGTCCAACCAGGATTCAATCCCTGGCACAACATATGGTCCCCCAAGCCTGCCAGGAATGCAGAGTCAGCAGTAAATCCTTAGCACTGCTGGATATAGCACCTGAAACTTGAGCAAAAGAACTAACTTGCTTATAATGACAGTAGCCACGTGAGATCCAGATCTGAGAACTATCTTTTTAATGTGCTACTCACTTGAAGGGGCTGGAGCAATAGCACAGTGGGTAGGGCATTTGCCTTGCACGCGGCTGACCCAGGTTCAATTCTTCCTCCCCTCTAGGAGAGTCTGGCAAGCTACAGAGAGTATCTTGCCCGCTCAGCAGAGCCTGGCAAGCTCCCCGTGGACCAATAATACCTATCTAGGTCGGAACGATAGTGCAGCGGGTAGTGTGTTTGCCTTGCACGTGGCCAACCCGGGTTTAAGTCCTCCATTCCTCTTGGGGAGCCCAGGAAGGTACCAAGAGTATCCTGCCCATACAGCAGAGCCTGGCAAGTTCCCCGTGGCGAATTCGATATGCCAAAAAGAGTAACAACATGTCTCACAATGGAGATGTTAAATACCGGTGCCTGCTTGAGCAAATTGATGAACAACAGGAGGACAGTGTTACAGGACAGTGTGTGTGTTACGTTTATTTATTCTGTGAGAGGCCATTCTTTATCTGCCTCTCTCCTTCTTGCTGACTTCACTTCTCCTCGTCAGCCTCCCCCCCAACTCCATCCACAGAGCGGCAGCTTGCATGCGTTTGTACTCACAACCAAGTCACATGCCACTGTGTCTATGTACCACCGTTTCTTTCTTCATCCACTGATCTGTTCTTCAACACTTGGGTCCTTTCCAGATGTTGACTCTTGGGAACATAAAAGTCCAAGTATCATTTTGAAATGCAATTCTTGGGCCCTTTGGGTAGATGCCAAGAAGCAGAAATTGCTGGGGCCTTTGGAAGCTCAAATCGTAGTCTTTTGAGAGACGTGCATATTATTTCTGAAGAAATGGAACCTGGTCACGTTCCCTGCAGCAAAGGATGAAGTTCTCCCCGTCCTCCCCATCCACACCAACACTAGTTGGTCTTGTTCTTTTTTTATTATGTTTTTGATCATTTGAATTTTTTTATTTATTGTTTTAAAAAATTTAGGCTCTGTGACTTACATTTCCGTTGATGATAGTGTTTCATGAATGACACATTCCAACACCACCCCCTCAGCCACTATCCACTTCCTTTCATCATTGTTCCATACCTTCCCACTCTAATCACCCGATTCCCCTTCTCTCCATGTTGAGCTTTCTACTGCAATCCAATTCTGAGTTTCTCTTGGGCATTTGTCATTCTCCAACTGTGTTTCTGTATATCACACATACGTCTCTTCCTCTCCTTTGACTGACTTCACTTCAGTTTTGGTACTCTCCAAATCCATCCACATAGCAGTAAATTGCATGACTTCATCTTCTCTTAGAGCCGAGTAGCATTCATTCCATTTTGTATATTAACCAGAGTTTCTTAACCCAGATCTGGCAGTTGGGAAGTGTTCTTTTTTTTTTTTAAATGTTTGTCAGATTCACTGGTGTGAGGTGACATCTCACCGTTGTTTTGATGTGCATGATCACATGATAAGGGATGCAGAGCATTTTTTTTTTCATATATCTGTTGAACATCTGTACGTCTTCTTGTCTATTCATCTTTTCTCACCATTTTTTTTTTGGATGGGTTTATTTGTTCTTCTTAGGTTTTACAAACGCTTTATGTATCTTGGATTTTAACCCTTTGTCAGATGAGCAATGGGCGAATATTTCCTTCCATTTGGTGGGGTGTCTTTTTATTCTGGTCGTCTTTCTGGAAGCGAGGTTCCTTGGAGGCAGTCTTGTTGACTGGGGGGCGGGGGGGCATGATAGTGTGTATTTTGGGGGACATTGAGCAGCATCCCTGGCTTCCTCCCACTAGATCCCAGGTAGATGGGTGGGTGTTCTGTCCGTTCTTGAAGTGTCCCCATCACCCGGTGTTCTGGGGGAGCTGGGAAGTGAATCCCCACTGATGAAAGTCACTGCCCCACCCAGCAGAGCGTTTTAAGATCCAGAGCATCAGAGACTGTGACTGACCTCAAATCAAAGTGGGTACAGGCTATAGCAACAGAAGTATCAAAAATTAAAGAGATGCCCATGGGATGCTCGATAGAACTTACAAGATGTGGTATATCCATTGGTTTTCCTAATGTGAGATAGACAGACCTTTAATTTGTGTGTGTATGTGTGTGTGTGTGTGTGTGTGTGTGTGTAGGAGGAGGATGAAGATAGACTTGTGAACAGAATGTAAAGTGTGAGATAGTCTTTAGGTACAGTGGGGAATCAAGCTTGAAAATGTACAAAATTGATCTAGGCAACATTGGGCCATCTTTTATGATCTCATTGGTTGTGACAAGGTCAAGGAATGATTTTTACTAACTCTGACATGAATTTCCTGTATCTGAACATAGCCTGACTTCAAATTGTGGATATTAACATGTTATTAATATGTTATTAGGTAGGATTAAGGATAAGGAAAAGAAATACACTACTAACAATAAACAGACTCTGCATGTCAAAAAAAAAGTGGGAATTTCAAAAAAAAAATTTTTTTTTAATTTTGGTGTCACACCCAGCCCAGCGATGCTCAGGGGTTCCTCCTGGCAGTGCTCGGGGGAACCATATGGGATGCCAGGGATTGAACTCGGGTCAGCCACATCCAAGGCAAATGCCCTACCTGCTGCACTATCGTTCCAGGCCCTTGGGGGGCGGCGGGGGGAGGGTTTGATGTCCCACCAGCTGTAAGAAGTGCAGAGTTGTGCATACTGAGAGGCAAGACAGTGAAACTCGGGCTTCAATTCCCAGCACCAGCAGCTCTTCCCGCAATGCTGGATGCAGCCTTGAGGGTCCCCTTGAGCACCATTAGGGTGGTCCAGGTATCCCCTGGAACCCATATCTTCAGACCCTTCCCTTAAATTCTAGCCTGGTTGGCGGAGAATTGTCTGTGGGTTTCCTGGACCTCTTGGTCTCCAAGCTAAAAAAAAAAAAAAAAAAAGTAAAAAGAAGCTCAGAGTAAGGCTCCCATCTCTTCCTTGAGCCTGAGTTTGCCCTGAGTTTCCCCATAGCTCCTTGGCCCTGAGACTTAAACGGCTGCACCGTGGAAGCGCCTGAAGGTGGTCATTCCCTCGGGAAATACTAACGCTTTGCTCAGTTTACTTCCCTTCTCTTCCGTCTTGACTTCCCAGGGACCAGAGCTGGGGAGAGGCTGTAGGGCCCTGGTGGGGTTTGCACCCCAAGTTGAGTGTGAGCTCAGAGCTCAGAGCAGGAGGGTTCAGTGGCAGAGTCCTGGCTGCTCAGGCTCTGGGAGGTCAGCCTTAAGGGCTGGGCACTGCAGGGGAGAGTTTCTGAGAATTCTGTGGGTGTGCCCCAGTTGCCAAGGAAGTGAGGATGTGGAAGAAGCCGAGGTCGGTGACCCTGAGAGGGAGTGGGATGGAGCCTGCAGAAGCAGAAGTCGGGCAGTGTGTGTCCCAGGCTGAGGAGGCCGTAGACTTGGGCGGTGGGACTGACTCCCTGGCTGAAGTCGGCACCTGGTGGAGGAGGCTGGGCGTCAAAGGTCATTCGTTGCCTCGGGAACCAGCCTGTCGATCATCACTGTGCCCAGTTTGCTTGGGTAGTGGTGGGGTGCTCCCACACAGTGCGCAGGGAGATGGGGACTCTCCCCTAGGTGATACCCAGAACTCCATTCTGAAGAGACTGAGCAGGAATAACAGAGAAGCCGGAAGGATGTGGGTCATTCTGAAAACCAGGCGGACCCTCGCCAGGGCCCTCCAGGGCTCTCAGTATTGGGTGTAGGGCCCCGGGGAGGGCGGTCTCACGTGATGGTGGTCCCAGGACTGAGCAGGTCTTGTGGGGCCAAGAGGCCTGATTCCGTCCCTAGAAGGCTGGGCCTCAGGCTCACAGACTTCCTCTGAGTCTGAGCTTTGCTCTCTTGCCCCCTATGTACCTCGATCAAGGCATTCCCCCCAAATGTTTGTCTGTGACTGGGATCTTTTTAAAAAGACCCCATTTTCTCTATATTTCATTATTCACATATAGAAAAGCCATAGTTTCCTGTGCATTGGTTTTCTAGCCTGCCTCTTTACTGTCTGTTATTCTAGGAAAATTTTTTTGTAGTGTTTTTTACGTTTTGTTTTGTTTGTTTTGATTTTTGAGTCACACCCGGCGATGCTCAGGGGTTACTCCTGCCTCTGCACTCAGGAATTACTCCTGGCAGTGCTCGGGGGACGCTATGGGATGCTGGGAATCGAACCTAGGTCGGACACGTGAAAGGCAAACGCCCTTCCCGCTGTGCTATCACTCCAGCCCCTATAGAGTCTTTAGGGTTTTCTAGATGAGGTATCGTGTCATCTGCAAAAAAAAAAATGAGAGTTTGGCTTCCTCTTTTCTGCTCTAGGTGTTATGCATGCAAAACCCTGCCATTATAATGTTGTCAATCGGAGTGCCTAAAGGAAGATTCTGGGAAAAAGAAGTTTGTTGACAGCCGAGGGGACCCTCCTCTGCTGGGGGCGTCCTTCCCCAGGAGCCTCAGGACCCTGCAGACAAGTGTTCTCCTCAGCTGAAAATCGAGTGCAGCCCCTCTGAGCACCCTGTTTGGGAAGCCCACTCGCCAAGGCATTCCTGATGTTTGAAATGCAACGTGAAGGCCCGTATTCCATTCTGGGGGTCTGCCTCTTAGCCCATGGCATCCTGGATGAGGGATGGAGCCAGGAACTCCTACAAGAGTCCTGGGGTCGGGGCCGGAGTGATAGCACAGCGGGGAGGGTGTTTGCCTTGCACGCTGTCGACCCGGGTTTGATCCCCGGCATCCCATATGGTCCCCCGAGCACCACCAGGAGTAATTCCTGAGTGCAGAGTCAGGAGTAACCCCTGTGCATCGCCGGGTGTGACCCAAAAAGAAAAAAAAATGTTGGGAAGAAGCCAGAGCCGTTACCTGGAGGGTTAAGGTCAATATCTTGGGGGTTGGAGTGATAGCACAGTGAGCAGGGCATTTGCCTTGCCCGTGGCCCACCGGGTTCCATTCCCAGTATCCCATATGGTCCCCTGAGCACCGCCAGGAGTAATTCCTGAGAGCAGAGCCAGAAGTAACCTCTGAGAATTGCTGGGTGACCCAAAAAGCAAATTTAAAAAAGAAAAAGAATCCCAAGGTCTTTTTGGCCCATGACTAGTAGACCCAAACCCAATCCACCTCAGAACCTCTCGTTTTCTTGTGCCAACAGCTCACACGCTCTCCAGCTTTTCCCTGTTCCTTTCCTTTGTCTCTTTCTTCTCTCTCCTTCGTCCTCGCCTGCGCCTCCCCACTCGGCGTGGGCGAGGGGGGAGGGAGTAGGGGTCCCCACTGTTGGCCTGTTTGTGCCAATCACCATTTTTCTCATCCCCAAGATGTCATTGAAAAGCGCCTTAATGGTTTCCAAATGATGATAGCCCCATAAACGATTAAAAAGGCCTTAATAAAACTGTCTCGAGTTATTTTCCACAGCTGCCGACGGCGCCCTGGGTTCTCTCCCAGTCGCAGGCCCCAGTGAGGGCTGGCTTCCTTCTCTGTGGGGCAGGTGGAGGGGATGCCCTTTGGGCCTCCGCCATGTGTGTGACTCACCTGTTCTCTTCCCTTCCCGCCCCCAGACCATCCACGTGGCCATCGTCTGTGCGGGATACAACGCCAGTCGTGACGTCGTCACCTTGGTCAAATCGGTCCTGTTTCACAGGTAAGAGGGACAGGGACAGTGTGGGGCTTTCCTCGGGGCAGGCTGGATAAGAGTGGGCAGCCTCCTCCCTCACATACACCCCGGTACTTCCGTACCACCTTGTCTAAAACTTGGGCTAACATGTTCTGGGCATTGAGTAAGAGGCCGTGGGGACTGTCTGGTGATGTGTCAAATGACAGTGCTTCTCCCCAGAGGGACTTCCAAGAGCACCCTAAATTCTTTATTCTTATTCTTTTATAAAAAATAAATGTACTATAGGGGTCGGAGTGATAGTATAGCAGGGAAGGCATTTGCCTTGTACACAGATGACTCTGGTTCCATCCCTGGCATCCCATAGGGTCCCCCGAGCACTGCCAGGAGTAATTCCTGAGTGCAAAGCCAGGAGTAATCCCTGAGCATCGCCAGGTGTGACCCAAAACGCCAAAAAAAAAAAAAGAAGTATTTTATTTATTAGACTTTAAGAAGTTTCAATAGTGTCAGCATTTACGGTGTTGCTGTACAAACTCATTACAGTTGGCACACCACCAACGGTGCCGAAATGTGTCATTCAGAAATTACTCGCACATGCTGTCGACTGCAAAGCCACAAGGCCCCTGATTTCAGGGCAACAACCTTGCCCAACCTTGGTGTAACCATGATTGTGACTCTCTATCTAATGATACCCTTGCTGTACTGTAATCCTTATGTCATTTCTGTACTTGGCATCACTATACAAGATCGCTTGTATACTGATGTTATATTGGAACCAAAGTGCCGCGGCTGGACTGTCTGTCTCATGCTAGATCAGAAGTCTCATACCCACAGATGCGCTGTATAAGTGCTCCTGGAACGCCTGGTCCCAGGCTGGTAGCTTCCAGTACTTTGTCTAGCTGTGGTCTCCGCAGTAAATAGGCCTCCTCGTTTTCCTGCCAAATCGCTGTCTCATAGTGCTTGGTTAAGTGAAATTCTGCTATAACAACACCAATACCCCCCAAGTACCCACGGCCCTCCACCCCTACTGTCTTTCTGCCTCTCAGAGCCTGGGCTTCTTTGTCCCGCGCCTGGTTGTTGCTTCTGGGTTCTGCTGTGAAGGGTTGAAGTTGTTTAGTCCCATCTTTGTATTCTACCAACTACTGAGATCACCCAGTCCTGGACCCTTCCCCTCTGACTTTCTTCCCTGAACTCGGCATCTTCCGGTTCCAGCCACTCTGCAGAGGGTTGCGTGATCTCATCATTCCTCACAGCGGAGGGGTGTTCCCTTGTGTATCTGCCACAACCTTTTTTTTTTTCCACACTCAGTGTTGCACAGGGGTTACTCCTGGCTCTTCACTCAGGAATTACTCCTGGTGGTGCTCGGGGGACCCTGTGGGATGCTGGGAATCAAATCTGGGTCAGGCACATACAAGGCAAATGCCCTACCCATTGTGCTATCGTTCCAGACCCTTGTCGCAACCTCTTGGTGCGTTTATTTATGGTCGGGCATGTGACTTGTTTCCATATATCTACTGTGCTATGGGCTGCCATGGACAGGGTGTCTTCACCACTCTTACCTGGCAGTTCCCAGACCTTTCTGTTTTAATATCTCTGTTGGTGGGTGGTGTAAAAGACTGGATGCCCAGGGCTGGAGCAATAGCACAGCAGGTAGGGCATTTGCCTTACACGCGGCTGACCTGGGTTCGATTACCAACATCCCATAAGGTCCCCTGAGCACCGCCAGGAGTAATTCCTGAGTGCATCAGCCAGGAGTAACCCCTGTGCATCACCGGATGTGATCCAAAAAGAAAAAAAAAGAATCACACGTGTACCTGTGGTGCTGGGCTTCCTCTGTCGTTCTGTTCATCACCTTGCATTTTATTTCTTGTTACTCATGTTTTTTCCTTTCTTCTGAAGTCAAATGTGGGCCTTCTGGGAATAGAAGCCAGACCCTATTTGTCTGTTTTCCTAATACCTCAGCAATGTGCTCCCCCTGCATTCCTGAAGGCCCAGAAAGTGGTTACTCCTTTAGCAAGGGAATCTAGGAGAATTCCCTGATAAATAACCTGAAGACATACCTCGCCCATCAAGTCCCACGCGGATCTTGTTTGGTTTCACGTTCTTACCACGATCTAGCTGAGAGAGTTTGGGGAGATCATTTGAACTCCTTTTTGAACTTAGCTCTTCCATCAGTTCGCTTTTCCTGCAAAGCCACACCCCAAACGTTTTTGGTTGAGTATGACGCTGGAGCGATAGCACAGCGGGTAGGGTGTCTGCCTTGCACGCAGCCAACATGGCTGACCCGAGTTCGATTCCTCCGCCCCTCTCGGAGAGCCCGGCAAGCTACCGAGAGAATTTGATATGCCAGACACAGTAGCAACAAAGTCTCCAATGGAGACGTTACTGGGCCCGCTCGAGCAAATTGATGATCAATGGGAGGGCCTTTACTTTTACTTTGCTTTTATGACACTGATTTTAGAGTTCGTCCGCTGGTAGGGACCTCTCCTCTTGGCCATTTCTTTGACTGTGACCCCAAGACCCTGTCCATAGCCCCTTCCCATGTTTGAGACACCTGTCACAGTTACTGGCTCATTCCTTGTCTCCTATAAAGGTTTCCTCCCTGACCAAGTTTTCAAAAAAAAATCTGCTTTTAATTTATTTGTTTATTGTGGGGGGTGGGCTGGAGTGATAGCACAGTGGGTGTTTGCTTTGTACACGGTCAACCCGGCCGAACCAGATTCGATTCCTCCATCCCTCTCGGAGAGCCCAGCAAGCTACTGAGAGTATCTTGCCCGCACAGCAAAGCCTGGCAAGCTACCGGTAAAGTATTTGGTTACTGTGTAAATACAGTAACAAGTGTCACAATGGAGACGTTACTGGGCTCCCTCGAGCAAATCCATGAACAATGGGAGGACAGTGACAGTGACAGTGATTGTGGGGTTTAGGGCCACCCCTGGTGGTGCTCAGGAAATACTCTTGGCTCTCCTGACGTTGCTCAGGGAACCATATGGCTCCTGGCATAGACACTGGACTTCTTGTCAGCAAAGCACACACTTAGCTTGTCAAACTCTCTCTCCCACTCTTAGGAACTAAGAGAGGGAACAACCTACAGATGTGGGACGTGCCCTGCACACAACTGACCCAGCTTCAGTCCCAGACACTGAAGCTGGTCCCCTCAGCACCATTAAAAGTGATGCCTGATGGGGCTGGAGCGATAGCACAGCAGGTAGGGTGTTTGCCTTGCACGCAGCCGACCCGGGTTCAATTCCCAGCATCCCATATGGTTCGCCAGGTACTGCCAGGAGTAATTGCTGAGTGCAGAGCTAGGAGCCTGTGCCATCCCGGGTGTGATGCCTGAATGAATGTCAGTTCATTTTATTTAAAAAAAATTGTTGTTTGGGGACCACATCAAGCAGTTCTCGGAGCTTGCTCCTGGTTCTGTGCTCAGGGATAACTCCTGGTGATGCTCAAGAAACTGTATGGTCGTACTGAGGATCAAACCTGAGTCAGCCACGTACAAGGCAAGTGCAAGACGGTCTCTCCAGGCCCATGAATGTTATTTTGCATTTGACTCAAAGGGCTTCACAATTAAAGTCATAAAATTTTTAAAAATTAAAAAAAACATTTTTTAAGTTATGCCTGAATAAAGAATTATAAACAAACAAACAAAAAGTAATGCCTGAGCACAGAGCTAGGAGAAATTCCCGAGCATTACCCAGAGCATCAATAGGGGGCTCTCCTGCCCCTACGCCTGGCTGTCCTCGCCGGGGCCCCCTTGGAGGGGGGCAGGTTAAGTTTCCCTTCCTGCCCCGAGCAGAGCCCCGGCAGCCAAAGACCTCCAGAACCAGCCACAACCATGCTGAGACCACTCTCCACACGCATGAAGGTACCGGCAGAGGAACAAAGGCATGCGGGTCCCCGGGCTGAGATTTTCAAGCCTGCTTGGATTGGGGCTGAGCATCCTCCCCTCAGATCCTCCATCTTCCAGTAGGCAGGGGTCACACCCACCAACTGCCCCCCCCCCGCCCCGCCCCGGGTGCCGTGTAATCCCATCAATGGCCAAGACCCAGAGACTATCTCATTCTTGCTTTGAACAACCTGGCAGGCTACAGAATGTAACCTGCCCACACGGCAGAGTCTGGCAAACTCCCCGTGAAGTACCCAATATGCCAAATACCAGTAACAATGAGGGGTCTCATTCTGCTAATCCTGAAAGAGCCTTGAATGTGGCACTTTTTAAAGTCTCGGGGCTAAGACGAAGGAGACGTTACTGGTTCCGACAAACAATGGGATGATTGTGATCGTGATCAATAGGTGTGGCTTCAACACCAAAATAAATAAATAAATAAATAAATAAAAATTAAAGTGTGAAATATTTACTTTTTAAACGTGTGCTTCCATGTCGTCAGGCTCTCCCATTTCCTAATCAGGGGCCAATGTTGTGGTTCTCCAAAACATCAAAAGACATGAGAACCTGTGGGCCATGTGTAGATAATATCACAGGCGCAGGAAGATTCTTCACACAAGCTGGACCAGCCATGGAAATCCTAAGAAACTTATCGAGGCCGCAGCTCGCGCCGTCCACAGGGCCAACTGGAGATGCTCGGTGTAAAAATAGCAGCCAGTTTATTATCAGCTGCTGCTCAGATGCCGGGCTTGACGGGGTCCTGCGCCCGGAGAAGAAAGCCAACGCGAAGGACGTGGCGTGACAATCCTGCAGCTCATGCCCAGCGCGGCTTCATCTTCAAGCACCGAAGGAGAACGGGGAGAGTTTCCTCCCTGCGACTCTACCAAGGAGAATTCTTCTGGGCATGGCTAATATGGGTGATAATGAGTGGAGATAGGAAGAGACTGAAGGACTTTTGAAAGACTCTCAGCTTGGAAAAGTCCAGCTATAAATAGCCGCCTCGCTTCCCCCAGCACGTGGCGAGGATTAACTCATACGTGATTCTCAAATGCTTTGACACATCAAGTCCCGTCCTAATGTTAATAATAATATAATAATAGTGCTGCAGGATGCTTCTCGGGCGTTCACTGTTAATTACAGTAATTAGATTTAGTTTCTAGACAAGATTGCCAGCAGATTTTTCACTTAAGGCCTGCTTTGTTACAGCCAATCAGTTTCACTTTCCAGGGGTGCCGAAGGATGCGGTGTGTGTCGGGGAGACACTCTGGGGTTTTGTTTTGGTTTTTTTTTTTTGCTTTTTTTTTGGGGGGGGGGCGTGGGTCATACCCGGTGATGCACAAGGGTTACTCCTGACTTTGCGCTCAGGAATTATTCCTGGCGGTGCTTTGGGGGGATGCTGGGAATCGAACCTGGGTTGGCCACATGCACGGCAAATGCCCTGCCAGATGTGTTATCACTCCATACCCCGCTCTGGTTTATTTATTTATTTATTTTGAGTCACACCTGGCCATGCACAGGGGTTCCTCCTGGCTCTGCACTCAGGAATTATCCCTGGCGGTGCTCAGGGGACCATATGGGATGCTGGGAATTGAGCCCGGGTCGGCCGCGTGCATGGCAAACGCCCTACCTGCTGTGCTATTGCTCCAGCCCCTATTTTTTATTTTTATTTTGTTTTTTGCATCACACCTAGAGAGCACAGGGGTTATTCCTGGTTTTGCACTCAGGAATTACTCCTGGCAGTGCTCAGAGGACCATATGGGATGCTGAGAATTGAAACCGGGTTGGCCGAGTGCAGGCAAACACCCTACCTGCTGTGCTATGACTCCAGCAGCACCCCACCCCCCTCACCTTTTTTTTATTTGCTCTTTGGTTTAAAAGAGAGTGGGTGACAGACATTCTTGAACACTGATTCTAGAACTGAAACATCGTGTCACCTTTTGGAAAGAAGGAAGTTGTGTTATCTATTAGTGTGGTGCTTTAGAACGCGACCCCATAGAAGTCCTTGAGGGCCTCTGTCTTGGAAAGATGATACGCACCAGAAATTTAAAAAAAAACACCTCTGTAATACTACTGAGAATTATAAAAGCATATAGCGGACATCCTCTTACAGTCATGTTCTCAGTGGCTTTGTAAAATGGGGTCCTGGGCTAGGAAGCTGGCTAAAAGGGGCAGAGCACATCTTTGCATGCTGGAGCCCCCAGTTCAATCCCGGGAACCGCCTGGTCCCACCTGCGCAAGACCAGAAGCAGCCCCTGAGCTCTGCACTGAAAGTAGCCTCTGTGCACTGCCAGGTGGGACCCCAAACCCCAATGTAAATAAATCAATAAGAACCCATCCTGCTCTCTTTGTGCCATCTGCCACCCCTTGCTGGGTCCTTTGGACCCATGATGCCCCTTCCAAAACCCTTTGGAACCCTTTGCACCCCACCCTACCCTTCAAGGACCCTGGATGCTGACATGGGCCTTTTTCATCATCCAGATGTGTCCAGGGAGCCAACCCGCATCTCATATTGACATCTATGCCACCCCGTGCTGGGTCCTCTGGACCCAGGAAGCCCCTCCCAAGAGCCCTTTGGAACCCAAAACCCAAACCCAAAATAGCACTCCTTCGTCTCCCCAACTTCAAGGTTTGTTGGGTTTTATGTATCTCCTCAAATATGTCTATTTTAACACTCCTGTACAAACGGATATATTAGAGATTGAACCATATTAGAGATTGAACTGCATGACCAGTGCAGTTCAGTCAACATGCTAAGTGCACATAAATCATATATTCTCAGGCTGGCAGATCATAAAGAGTACTTAGGTCAGATCTCCCAAACTCAAATTTTAGCACCCACAAATCTTTAGGAACAATGGTAAAACAAAAGATCTCACCTGCTCTGTCAGACAGGGACAAAAGTCCTGGCAAAACGTGGAGCTCAAGGGGCTGGAGCAATAGCAAAGAGGGTAAGGCTTTTGCCTTGCACACAGCCAACCTGGGTTTGATTCCCAACATTCCATATGGTCCCCCAAGCAACACCAGGAGTATTTCCTGAATGCATGAGCCAGAAGTAACATCTGTGCATCGCTGGGTGTGACCCAAAAAGAAAAAACAAACATGGAGCTCAATGAATTCTCAAGTCTCATTGCTGAGGAACTCAAATCAGTGTTCCATACAATGGCCATTGAACAAAAGCTATCACTGGAAGAAAAATTCAAGCAACTTACAACAAATAGATCCAGGGTATCAGAGAGTCCAAGCAAATAGAATTGAAAGAGTTGAAAGATACAATAGCAAGTCAGAGCAATAGAATTCAATATGCAAAGGACCATATCAGTGATATTGAAGACAGAATATTAGCCATCGCTAATAACAAAGTGGAAAAAGAAGAAAAGGAAACAAATGGAAGAAAAATGTAAGATTCTTGATAGGTAATAAAAGAGAAATAATCTTTGAATCACAGGAAGACCAGAAGGAGAGGTAAAAGGTAAAGGAGAAGAACAGCTGGTCGAAGAAATAATAACGGAGAACTTTCCTGATATCTCGAGAGGGACTCCTGCACAGATTCAGGAGGCCCAAGGAGCTCCAAACAAAGGAGTCACAAACAAAAGAATGTCGAGACACATAGCAATCAAAACAGTAAAATCAAAAGATAAAGACAGACAACTTAAAACAGCAAGAGAGAAGAAAACCCTCAGATATAAGGGAAGCAACGTAAGAACCACAATTGACCGTCTATATGACATCAGACAAGCTAGGAAAGTGGAACGACATATTCAGAGTACTGGCTGAAATAAACTTCCAGTCTAGCATCCACTACCCTGCAAGGCTATCAGTTAGACTTGAGGGAGGGACAGGAAACTTTTCAGAAAAACAAGAGCTGGCAGAATTTGCTACAACTAAATCAGCACCATAAGAGTTACTGAAGTGCCACTTAATAATAAAAAAAAACTCCCCAAAACAGCTGGTATACACACACACACACACACACACACACACACACACACACCAATGTAACCCTTTTTGTCAATAATCTCTGAATTTCAATGGGCTAAATTTCCCTATAAAAAGCTATTGAGTAGTTGTGTAGTTCTGGAAAGAAAATCCATCCTTTTGCTGCCTACAGGAAACACATCTGAACTCTCAGGATAAATACAGACAGTGAAAGGATGGAAAACAATCATACAAGCCAAAGGATGACCAAAAAATGCTGGGATAGCCATACTTAGATCAAATTCTATTCTCTGTCTCTCTCTGTCTCTATCTGTCTCTCTGTCTCTCTCTGTCTCTGTCTCTCTGTCTCTGTCTCTCCTCTCTGTCTGTCTCTGTCTGTCTCTCTCTCCATCTCTCCATCTCTCTATCCCTCTCTTTTGGGCATTGTGGTTTGCAGTACAGATAATGAAAGGTTACCTAGTATATCTCTTTGCCTACTTTTAACGTTCAGTACTTTGGACAGATTTTTTAAGTCTTGTCACAAGAAGTCTCACGATACTGGGCCCGCTAGAGCAAATCTATGAACAACGGGAGGACCGTGACTGTAATCTCCCAAAGCTGAACAAGGAGGAAATAGAGAACCTAAACAAGTTAATTACAAGTAAGGAAATTGAAATAGTAATTAAGAACCTCCCCAAGTCCAGGTCCAGATGGGTTAACTGGTGAGTTCTATCAAACCTTCAAAGTAGGTCTACTGCCTAAACTCCTTAAGCTCTTCCAACATATCAAAGACATAGTAATTCTTCCAAACACCTTCTCTGAAACTAACATTACACTAATACCCAAAGCAGACAGAGACACTTCCAGAAAACAAAATTTTAGACCAATCTCCCTGATGAATATCAATGCAAAAAACATCTACACATATTCTTAGCTAACCGAATTCAAGAACATATCACAAAAATTATACATCCTGATCATGTAGGATTCATCCCAAAGATTCAAGGATGGTTCAACATGTGCAAATCAATTAACATAATACACCACATTAATAAAAGGAACAATAAAAATCATATGATCATATCTACTGATGCAGAGAAAGCCTTTGACAAGATCCAGCATCTGTTCATGATTAATAAAAAACCAAACCCTCAACAAATTAGGGGTGGAAGATTATTATGGCCTCTATAGAATATAATGGCCATCTGTAGCAGGATTCTAATGGCCATCTATAACAAGCTACAGCCAGTAACTTACTTTAAGACTGAAATAATTCCCTCTGAGATCAAGTACATGCCAAGGATGTTTACTCTCTACACTTGTATTTCAATATAGTATTAGATGACCTGGCTACAGCAATCAGACAAAGGGATTGAAAACACATCAGACAGATCCAGATTGGGAAAGAAGAACTCAAATTATCACTATTTGCAGATGACAAGATAATATACATAGAAGACCTTAAAAAGTCCACAAAACAACTCCTAGAAATAATAAACCAATAAAACTAAGTGGCAGGGTACAAAGTCAATACACTCACAAAAAAATCAGTTGCATTCAGCGGGTTGGACATTTGCCTTGAACGCGGCTGACCTGGGTTCGATCCCCGGCATCCCATTCTTATATACAAAGAATGAAGCAGAGGAGAAAGCAATCAAGGAGTCTATTCCATTTAAAATGTTTAGAAGGATCAGGTATCCAGCAATCAGAAAAACAAAAGGTGTGGGACATCTATACCATGACAATTTTAAATCATTTAAGAAAGAGATAGAAAAAGACCTCAAAAAGTGGAAAAATCTCCTATGCTCTTGGATTGGAAGAATCAATATTATGAAAATGACTATCCTGCCTGAGCTATTACATAGATTAAATGAAATTTCCATCCAAATTCGTACAACATTCTTCCAGGATCTAGAAAAATCAGTAGTAAAGCTTGTATGAAATCATAAAAGTCCACTAATAGCCAGAACCACACTGAAACATAAGAAATTGGGAAGTATTTCATTTCCTAATTTGAAGCTGTATTATAAAGCTATAGTAGTCAAAACTGCATGGTACTAGAATAAAAATAAACCCTTTGATCAATGGGTCAGAACCAAATGCCCTAAGACAAAACCCCATATATATGGGCAGTTAATTTTTAATATAGGGGCTGAAAACTTGGAACAGCTTTGCAACAAATGGTGCTGGAAAAATTGGAAAACTACGTATAAGAAACTGAAGCTGGATATCTTACACCTCACATAAAAGAAGGACAGAGAAGGAAAGGAAAACAAGCAAGGAAAGAAAACAAGAAGAAAAGGAAAAGAAAAGAAAGAAAGGGAAAAGAAAGAAAACAAGAAAGGAAAGAAAACAAGAAAAGGAAAGAAAAAGAAGAAAAGGAAAGAAAAAAAGAAGAAAGAAAATAAGAAGTAATAGGTGAACAGGCTTCAGGGCTTCAGTTCTGCCAATGATAAGAGTGAGGGGTTAAGTCATACACCCAAAATACAGATTAAACAACACTATCAGACCTAAGCAGCCACCACCTGAACTCTGTGATGACAAGCAGGGGTGGAGTAAGGATTGGGATGGAGAGGGAATCTGGGGACACTGGTAGAGGGAGGTGTGTGAAGCCCTGGGTTCGACCCCAGCGGTACGGGGCACAGGTGGGGGGTTGGGGACAAACAGGAGAAAGGTGAAAAGAAAGATAAGCAGAAAATAAATATTAAAAAAGGTGATTTCTTGGGAGGGAGGGAGGGAGGGAGGGAGGGAGGGAGGGAGGGAGGGCGTTTAGCTTGCACCCGGACAACCCGGGTTTGATTCCCAGCATCCCATATATGGTCCTCTGAGCATCACCAGGAGCAATTCCTGAGTGCAGAGCCAGGAGTAACTCTTGAGCGTCACCAGATGTCACCCAAAAAGCCAAAAAAAGGGGGGGGGCACTAATTTCGGGTGCCTGAAGAGAGCTCAAAGTATAGGAGTATAGGCTTTGCCTGGACACTGTCCCAAGATGATCCCTGGCACTCTGTGTTTCTCCTGAGCATGACCAGATGTGGCACTCAAGACCCCTGAGCACCACTGGAAGGGCCCCCCAAATTGGGGAAGGGATAGTCTCCTGTTGTGTTTGGAGAGTGATCTTGCTTTTATCTTCTCTTGACATCTGTTTTTGGTCTCCTCCATATGCAATAAGGGGGAAAAATGTGAATGGGAAAAAATTAAACTATAGGGAAGCAAAGATTGAGTTAAACATTTTTTTAAAAAATCGCATATATGTCTGTGACTCTTTGATATTTAAAGGAGGGTCCGTGGAATATCTGTCCCTCACATACCAATGGTAGATAACCCAGGAATGAGTTAACCTCCTCTTTAAAGAAGCCAAGCTCTTAGTGACGAGAGGGGGAATTTTTATTTAGAAATTAAATGTTTACCTCCCGGGCAGAAGGTGGAGCAGCTTGTAAAAATTTAATATCTGTTTGCAAGAACGATTCGCTTACTGGCATGCTCCAGCCCTGCTGGCAGGAAGGAAGGAACTGGGAGAGGTTGTTTTTTTTTTTTAATTTTGCATAACCAGCAACTGGGGGTTTCTGTCTAGCTTCGCTCATGCCCCTTAAGAGCAGGGAGAATAAGATTGCGTATCTATGACCAGTATCTACCTAGAATTTCTCAGTGCCTAGTTGGGCTTCAACTGAGAGGGGGGAGCCGTTTCCAGATTGGCATGGGAGAAACCTGAAGTTTTAATCAGGCAGAGAATAAGAATCAGTCTCAGGTGGCGCTTGCTGCCCGTGAGTTGGACTTGAGACAAGAGCTTCTTGGATTTTTTGACTTCCTCCCCAGCTAATCCGGTGTTGAATATCAGGAGATCATCTGTGTGGAATGGTTCCATATTTTTATTTCATCAGTACAGATGTAGTTCCCATAACATTCCAAACTCTAGTCCCTTTTTTATTTTTAGCATCGTGGTGATATTATCATCATGGGGCTGGAGCAATAGCACAGTGGTAGGACATTTGCCTTGTGCGCAGCCAGCCTGGCCGAGCTGGGTTCGATTCCTCCGCCCCTCTCAGAGAGCCCGGCAAGCTACTGAGATTATCTCACCCGCACGGCAAAGCTTGGCAAGCTCCCCGTGACATATTCAATATGCCAAATACAGTAACAACAAGTCTCACAATGGAGACGTTACTGGGCCCGCTCGAGCAAATAGATGAACAACGGGAGGACAGTGTTTCAGTGTTTAGTATCATCATGGTGATACTAACAGGTCGCAAAACTATGTTAGAGGCAGTTTCATACCTCGTTTGAAACTGTATGTTACTGGGGCCAGAGCAACAGTAAAAGGAGGGTACTGGCCTTGCATGTAGTCAGCCTGGGTTTGATCACCAACATCCCATATGGTCCCTCAAGCACTGCCAGGAGTCACTATCACTGTCCTCCCATTGTTCATCGATTTGCTCGAGCTGGCCCAGTAACATTGTGAGACTTGTTACTGTGTTTGGCATATCGAATACATCATGGGTAGCTTGACAGGCTTTGCCATGCAGGCAAGATATTCAGGAGTAATTTCTGAGTGCAGAGCCAAGAGTAACCCCTGAGCATCACCCCATGTGCTTCCACGCCCTCCCCCAAAAAAGACCCAAAATGTCTGTTACCATATAATAGATATTATTGGTCCACTGCCTGTAGCACTGTAGCACTGTTGTCCCATTGTTCATCGATTTGCTCGAGCGGGCACCAGCAACGTCTCCCTTCTGAGACTTGTTGTTACTGTTTTTGGCATATCGAATATGCCACAGGGAGCTTGCCAGGCTCTGCTGTGTGGGCAGGATACTCTTGGTAGCTTGCTGGGCTCCCCAAGAGGGATGGAGGAATCAAACCCAGGTCAGCCACATGCAAGGCAAACACCCTACCCGCTTCACTATCACTCCGCCCTAGATAGGTATTATTGGCCCACTGCCTAGAGACCAATAATAACTTCTGCCACCCTTCATTTAGATCTCTCCAACATTTTCATCTTCTCTGCCTCCTTGGTAACTGTGGTTTTGAGGTCAGATTCCAAGGGTTTGTTTTTATTTGACTGTGTTTGTTCCTCTACTTGATTTCTTTATCCCCCCCCCCCCCCCGGATCTGTCATCAGGAACTTAAGTTGCTTCCAGATCTTAGCTTTTGTAAACAATGTGGAATATCTCTCCTAATGAATGTTTTTCATGTTGTTTGGATAGATTCCCCAGGAGTAGAGATGCTAGCTCATCTGGTTGACTGTGTTTAATATTTTTGAGAGAAGTCTCCATACTCTTTTCCATAGAAACTAGACCAATTTGCATGCTACCCCGGGCCTCCGAGGGTTTTCCTTGTTTACAGCTGCATTTCATTCTCGTAGGTCTCCATGAGGTGGGTGCTGGGGGGATGACCCCATTTTCCTGGTGAGAGAAAGGACTGTGCTTATTAAGTCATGGGGCAGAGTCACAGAGAGAGGGCACAGACTGGATTGGAATCTTGTCAATCCAGCTTCCGAGCTGTTTAACCAGAAAAAAAAAAATTTAAAGCTCCCATTTTGACTATTATTTTCACTTTTCTTTTTTGAATTTTTATTTACTTTCCTTTTTGGTATTTGACCATGCTTGGTGGTACTCAGGTGACCTGGAGAAGGGACTGGGTGAGTGGTTCTTATCCCCCTTGGGTGGCCAAGTTTTATCTCCCTGTACTATCTCTGGCCCAGTCACTTTCATATTTAATCATTACCTTTGGGTGAGCAAACAGATACTGTCATCGTAAATCTGTTCATCATCATCTTCATCCCCAACTCACACCCACTGAGTGTAAAATCAGTGGAAGTTTTGTTTTGTTTTGCTGGAAGGCCTCTCGAGGGGGGCTCAGGAGGCCCCAGGACCCCCTCTCCTAAATCCTCAAGCTCTCTGGCCAGTGGTTCAGAGCAAGGGTCTGAGGATTCGGTGTTGGTCAGACTTTACTGTGCTCAGGTGATGCTCAGGGAACCAGACATGATACTGGGGATCAAACTAGGGTCTGCCGTATGCAGGACAAGTTCCTTATCCTCTGTACTGTCTCTCTGGCTCCAAATCAGTGGAATCTGTAAAGGCATGGACTTGGGTTCTGTTAAGACTGAAGAAAAAGGCACAGGAAAAAAAAGAAAGGAGGAAAATAGATCTAGAGGCAGTGGGAGGTATGTTCCTTAACTCGCTTATGGTGACTGTTTCACTGTACACATATATAAAAACATAAACTTTAGTGTTTGCCATATATTTAATATAGACATTATGTATACGTATATTTAATCATATATGTATTTATATGTGAACACATAAATACATATATAATTACATGTAATTTATGTGCCAATTATGACAAATACCATGGAATACACTAGCATGGATAGGCAGTATTCTTTTTTTTTAAAAATGAATCACCGTGAGGTACAGTTACAGACTTATAAACTTTCATGCTTAAGTTTCAGTCATACAATGATCAAGTACCCATCCCACCACCAGTGCCATTTCTCCACCACCACTAATCCCAGTATCCCTCCCGCCACCCCCACCCCATCCCTTCCCCCCCTCCCTGCCTCTTCCCTTTTACTCTCTCTTTCTGTGGATGTTATGGTTTGCAATACAGGTATTAAGTGGCCATCATGTTTGGTCCATAGTCTACTTTCAGCACGCATCTCCCATCCCAAGCGGGCACTCCAGGCACCCTTTACTTCGTGGTCCCTTCTCTATCTCAGCTGCCTTTTCCCCCAACATGTAAGGCCAGCTTCCAAGCCATGGAACCATCTTCCTGGTTCTTATCTCTACCATCCTTGGGCAGTATTCTTGAGCACATAAGAGCTCCATCATATTTTACTGTGCACTGGATGGTAAGAAAAGTTAGCCAGCTTCATGCCTACCTTGGGGGGCTGTTTCACCAAACTCAAATCCTTTCAGTTGCAGCTTCTCCACAAAAAGGGAAGAAACTGAGGCTGGGAGACACTCACCCGCTAGCTCAAGGTGTGCCTCTGGGACCCTATCTCAATTCTTCCAATCGCTGGATTTCATTTCTCAGCCCACCTTTACGAGGGGTTTCTTTGGGGTTTCTCTGGGCAGTTGCACTGTTTCTCATATCGAGGGGAGTCCCTCAGCCTGGGCACGGATTTGCCCCTGAGCTTTGGGCTGTCATCCAGGCCACTTCCTCTCCCTGCAACCTCAAGGTTTTCCTGGAAACTTGGGTCCCTGGGCATCTCGACAAGGAACGGCTTCACGGAGTTTTTCCAGTCACAATGATGGGTTCTCTGAACTTGCCAGTGCTCTCTGAGCTTAATCCCGGAGGTTTGCTTCAGCTCAGATGTCTCTGTAGTGGACCCGGGCTTGCTTAGTACGAGGTCTCTAACTACTTCCAGTAAGCAAAGGCAGGAGGGAAGCTCTGCTTCTCAGTATTGCCATGGGTATCGCATCCTCACCTGGACCAGGGGAGCTGCGAGGGGTGCCCAAGGCAGCAGGCGTCTTTTTCTCCACTGCAGGCCCTGCTCTAGGGGAGGTGAGTGCTGGCTTCCTTCTTGGGTAACAGGTGTGGGCTGCTCTGTGAGGAGACCCAGCCTGGCATCCTCTCCGTGTCTCTGTGCGTCTAAAGCACGTGAGCTGTGCTCCCAATGCATTGTGACCTATGTTCCCATCCTCTAAGATGAAGTTGCTATTGTCTCCAAGATTCGAACTTGTCTGGGGAGAAACCTTTTGGGGGAGGCTCGCACATGCATCTTTTTTTGGAGGCCAGCGAGATAGTTCAGATGTCAAGACTCTGGCCTTGCACACAACTGATCCCTGGATCGATCCCTGACACTGCGTATGGAACTGAGAGCATCTCCAGGACTGTGTTTCGTGGAAGGCCCCATGTCCCATACAAGCCTCTCTCTGTCCCATACAGGACCCCATCTCTGACGTCATTGAAATCTGCTTATAAGTGGATGGACATGGAGAGTATCAGGCTAAGTGAAATGAGTCAGAAAGAGAGGGACAGACATAGAAGGACTGCACTCATTTGTGGAATATAAAATATAATAATTTGAGACTAACATCCAAGGACAGTAGAGACAAGGGCCAGGAAGATTGCTCCATAGTTGGAAGCCTACCTCATGAGCTGGGGGAGAAGGCAGCTGGGATAGAGAAAGGACCACTAAGTCAATGATGGTTGGAAGGATCATTCGGGATGGGACATGTGTGCTGAAAGTAGATAAAGGACCAAACATGATGTATCTGTATTGCAAACCATAATGCCCATAAGTAGAGAGAGAGAGTATGAGGGAAATTGTCTGCCCCAGAGGCAGGGGGAGGGGTAGGATGGGGGCGGGGGATACTGGGGACATTGGTATTGGGAAATGTGCACTGGTGGAGAAATGGGTGTTCCACCACTGTACGACTGAAACTCAAACATGAAAGCTTTGTAACTGTAGCTCACAGTGATTCAATAATAATAAAATAAGACTCCATCTCTGATACAAGGTTCCGTGTTCTACTTAAGGCTCCATGTTCCATACAAAACTCTGTGCCCCCTATAAAGCTCCATGTCCCACACAAGACTCCGTGTCCCAGATAAGATGTGTCCATGTAAGGGTCTGTGTCCCATACAAGACCCTGTCCCATATAAGGCTCCTTGTTCGATACAAAGCTCTATGTCCCATATAAGGCTCTGTGCCTTCTAAGACCCTGTGTCCCATACAAGGCTCTGTGTTCCATGGTTTATCCCATTATAGGCTAACGTAAGCGTCTGAGGTCATTTAATCTAGGCCAGGCCAGGCTATGGTGTTTAGTCGGTTGTGTGTATATGCTTTTCGGATCACACTCAGGGATGCACAGGGGTTACTCTTGGCTTTGCACTCAGAAATTACTCGTGGCAGTGCTCAGGGGACCATATGTGATGCTGGGAATCAAACCCAGGTCAGCTGTGTGCAAGGCAAATGCCCTACCTGCTGTGCTATTTCTCCAGCCCCTCGGCGATGTATATTAAATACATTTTTGGCATATAATATTTTTGGCATATTTTTCTTATGATGGGGTTAGTGAGATGTTACCCCTAATTGGAATTTTAAAAATTCTTATTGCTTTATACCTGAAAGTAAACTAAGATACTGATTATTGCCCTATTTGTTTACCATTCCTGTAATATTAGCCTGTTTACTATTGTTGTATCCTGTGTATGTTTACTATTGGTATATTTTTATCCATGTTTACGACTGCTCTATTATTTGCCTAGGCTTACTATTGCATATTATTATCCCAATGGTGTTTACTATTGCTCATTTATCATCCTCTTGATATCAATTATTGCCTTGCATCATCAATTTCCCGGATCGTTCTTCATAAGTCCAGTAGCCTCATGAGAAGTTTTTTTTTTCTTTTTGGGTCACACCCGGCAATGCACTGGGGTTATTCCTGGCTCTGGACTCAGGAATCACCCCTGGCAGTGCTCAGGGGACCCTATGGGATGCTGGGAATTAAACCCAGGTTGGTCGCATCAAGGCTACCACCCTACCCACTGTGTTATCCCTCCAGCCTCCTGCCACTCCCCCCGCTTCATTTTATGGAATGAAGACCCAGCAGAGCTGAGGGCTGAGGGACCGACTTCAGGTCTGCCCCAGTTCATGCTGTCAGTGGGGTCCAGAGCAGTGGCCCTTGTGTCATACTGGTTTGCACTTAGTTTGCGTCTCAGCCATGGCTGGTGCATGGAGGGGGGATGGGAAGGACACTGAGCAGCTACTGACAGGAACACTAAGCTCTCCTCAGACTTGGGAGCCCCACGGGTGGCCTTCTTGGATGTCTCAGAGAATTTTCCGGAAACAGGGTTTGGCACTGCGCTGGGTCACAAAGTTGATATGTCTTGGGAGAAATAAAGGCTGGGCCACGTGGTCACATGTGTTCTCCTTCAGAGCTTTGGGCATACAACAGGTATAGAGGCTGAGCCCAGTGACCACTGCTGCGTCATGGTGGTCCTGGGTCATGGCTTGAGGTGGGCCAAGGTGACCCCTTCTGTCCTTTCAGCGGTGACCTGCTGACAGGACGGATGGACTGTCACCGTGGCTGCTGCCACTGGCCGCGCGTGACTGATGGGGCGGGTGTTGGCCACCGTGCTGGCCAGGCCTCAGCTCTGCCTCTCTCTCCCCACAGGAGAAACCCTCTGCACTTCCACCTCATCGCCGACTCCATCGCGGAGCAGATCCTGGCCACGCTCTTCCAGACTTGGATGGTGCCCGCCGTGCGCGTGGACTTCTACAACGCGGATGAGCTCAAGGTAGGGGCAGGCAGAGCCGCCTCCGGGCCGCCCTCGGGGCGGAGGTGACATTCTGATTTGTGTTCTTGGTCTCCACCATGGTAACCAGTCACCGTCTTTGTCCCCCTGCGCTAGAAGTGGCTACATTGGCAGCGAAGAGCTTTGCTGCCCCAAGTCAGGATTTATGGGGCCAGAGGAACAGGACAAGACACTGACCCCCAATCTCTTGTTCCACATGTGGTCCCCCAAATACAGCCAACGTTCACTCCTGAGCACAGAGCCAGGAGTAGCCCCTGAGCACCACCAAGTATGATCTGACCCCCACCCAGTACACACACACACACACACACACACACACACACACACACACACACACTTCCCTAAGAAAAAAACTTACCTTTGGGGCCAGAGCAATAGTACAGCAGGTAGGGCATTTGCCCTGCACGCGGCCGACCCAGGTTCAATCTCCAGCATGCCATAGGGTATCCCGAACACCACCAGGAGTAACTCTTGAGTGCAGAGCTAGGAGTAACCCCTGAGCATCGCTGGGTGTAACCCAAAAAGCCAAAAAAAAAAAGAAAGAAAGAAAGAAAAAACTTACCAAATCATGATTTTATGATCCAAAACATTAAAAGGATCCTTCCTGGAGCAGAGAATGGACTTTGAGGCATACCTGGTCAGCCTCTGGAAGGTCGACACCTCTAGAGAGTGCATTTACCTTGTGTGACTGAACTCAGAGTCCAGAGACCCGAGTTTGAATGTCTGTAATGTTACTTCCTGCTCAGAGGATTCCCCCTCCCCCCTCCCCAAATCTCATCTCTTTACTGGATCTGGTCTTTTTTGGCTTATTCCTGGCTCTGCCCTCAGGAATTACTCCCCATGGTGCTCAGGGACCCTATGGGATGGCGGGGATCGAACCAGGTCAGCCATATGCAAGACAGAGGTCACCCTACCTTTCCATTTCTCGCTGCTTTGCTGACTCCTGGCTTTTCTGTGCTGGTTGTGAACCTAAGGACCGGTTCTATTGGCCAGTGCTGCGTCTGGCCTTTGTTTCTCTTAGGCAAGGAAAAGAGATCAGAGAACATTAGTGAGTAAGTGAAGGGGACTTGAAAGCATACCTTCCTGGGGCTGGAGCAATCGTACAGTGGGGAGAGTAATTTGCCTTGTATGTTGATGGTTTGGGTTCGATCCCCAGCATCCCATGCAGTCCGAGACTACCACTGGGAGTGATTTCTGAGTGCAGAGCCAGGAGTAAGCTCTAAGCATTGCGAGGTGTGGTCCAGTGACCACCCCCCCCCACACACCACACACACACACACATACACAAAGGCATACCTTCTCATTTCTGGAAGTATGTTCTGTGGCTTCTACATATTAAAAGTAGAACATTTGTGAGTGGCTCATAGAAATTGTACTTTCCATCAGGTGTGTCTTTTAAGCTTTTTTTTTTAACCCCGATCGATGATTCTGTATGGAATAGTGTCTTAAGAAGCGGGTCAGTCCCTTTTTGAGATGCATAGAATCTAAATTAGGATGGAGCTTGGCATTCGTCTCACATAACCTTTCACTTTCTTCTATAATATTCTGCATTAATGCTCATTAATCCTGTGCATTTGAATACTTGAGGAGATAAGAGATCATTACCTCCCCAAGGACCTCGTTCCATATTTAGAAACTCCATTAGAAATGGTCGCCTTGTCCTGGGCTAAAGTCTTCACCTTTTTTTGATTCCCTCCCCCTCCCAACCCCCGTTGATTCTGAGCATTCATAAAGACTCAGTGTTAATGCATCTATCGTTGTCTCAGTCTATCCTCTTTCCCTCCTCGCTATGGGAGGACCGGAAGGCAATGCCTGTGACTTTTGTTCCTCGTGGGACAAAATCTGGTCAATAGTGGTCCTCAGCAGATAGATGGATTCCGTTCTTGTGCTGTAGAGTGAGTCAGAACTTGCATCTGACTCAGCTCCCCCATTCCATCCACCGTCTCCTGAACAGAAGAGCTCAGAACCCACTTGACCACGTAAATGTTTCGACTTCCGGCATGCTTGTGTCATACAGGGTTTCCGAGTTGTGGTCTTTGAAGAATGCATGTGTTTTGTCTCTGCCTTTGATAGCAAATACCATTCTGCTTGGTGCTCCAGAGACAGGGCTGGGATTCCATACGCAAATGCATAACAGAACTGGCCGGGTGCTGCCATTGACACTCTGAGCTTGATCCGACTTAAACTCACTTAAAGCAATTGGGTGTCACCTCACCTGCTTTCCCTCACCCCACCCCACCTCCTCCGCCTGCCACTTTGGACCTTGATTCCTTCCTTATGGGATGCTCTGCTTCAACTGTGCCCTCACCTTGATGACATGAAAGACTTTCACGTCCCGGACCTCCACGGTAGAGGATGATTCTGCATTTGCTGTCCTTAATGGGTAGCTAACCAGAGGCATTGCAGAGCGCTGCTAGTCAGAGGAAGAAGGATACTCGCATCTAATTCCTCATGCCTCAACTCTTAGGCCACAATTCTTAGTGAGCCAGAACCTGAGTGACAAAAAAACAAAAAACAATCTCAAGAGTCAGATGGATAGTACAGGGGTTAAGGTACTTAACTTTGCATGTGGCCATATCCAATTTGATCCCTGTGCAGTCCAGGGGAATGTGGGGAGGTCATTCCCAAGCACAAAGTCAAGAGTAGCCCCTGAGCATTGTTAAGTATGACCCAAACCCACTTTCCTTGCTCACCTGCCCTGCACCAACCTCCTCCCTTCCTCACCCCCCAAAAAAAAACTTCAAGAAAAGTGAATTGAGTGATTCAAGAAAGTGGTTGTAATATGGACTTTGCAATTTAATCTCAAGCATGGGAAGGGCTGTGGAGAAGAATATATCAGACGTATCTAATGGAGAGTTATTGCAGAATGGACAGAGGGAACTAGATTCTGTCCTAAGACTCAGAAAATTGTGTGAGGAGAACAGAACTGATTATCCAACGGCTTTGAAAGGATTAAGGGCTGGCCAGGGAAATGCTGGAGAAGCATTTCTCAACCAGGGGCCATATGGAACCCTGATGGCACCCCAGGATATTCTATAGCGTGAGACTACAGGTTCCGGTCGGTAGGATAGGAGACCCTAGGGAGGAAATAAGATTAGAGGAGCACCATGATTGGAGGAACGGTTGTGAAACAATGTGTTGGAGTTTCAGGGTTTCAGTAGGCGTACATTATTTGGCCTGTATCCACGGATGGTATGGCAGAACCTGGCAAGCTACCCATGGCATATTTGATATGCCAAAAATAGTAACAATAACGTGCCTCATTCCCCTGATTCTGAAAGAGCCTCCAATACGGCAGCATTGGGAAAGACGAGTAAGGAGAGGCTGCTAAAATCTCAGGGCTGGGACAAATGGAGATGTTACTGGAGCCTGCTTGAGTTAATCGATGAACAACGGATTTACAGTGATACAGTGATTCACGGATGGATGACTGAGATTATGTGGTGAGTAGTAAACAATTGTCCAGGGCTGAAAAGAATCTTCTGCATGCTGATCAAAGGGTCTCCACTAAGATCAGCCATAGGTGGCCTACACAAGGGTACATTGTCAGAAAACATTTGAATGGAAAAGATTCAGAAAATCTTTCCAAGGAAAGTAATATGAAATACGAGCACTCATTACTGAGCATTGCTTATTTACCAGTATAAGAACTGTACATGGAAATTTTTTTCCCTCACAGTTAGCCTTGCGGTGACTATCACAGTTTTCAGCCATTTCCAGGGGAGGAAATGGAAGCTTCTGGAAGGGACTAGTGGAAATGATGCCACATCATGGAGCCCAAACATGTGCCCGGTAGCCCACGCTCTTGACTCGTGGGCAGTGTTCTCCAAAGAAAGAGAGTGACGCATCAGTCAGGTGTCGTTTGGTATTTTCTTGCAGCCTCATTTGCAGGATGCAAATGCAAGAGCAAAGTGAAACAGAGGAAATGAATTTTTAATAATACATTATTAAATCTGTATATCCAATTATGATCATTTAAATATGTGAAACACCCCCGCCCAATGATTAGTCATTTGATAGGCATTTCTGATTTTCATACTAAGTCTTGGAAAGCTGCTGTGGATCTTGTTCACTTTGAGACGCACATACTGCGCTCGAAGGCCTCATTTGCCCTTGGTGGTTACCAGATATCATCAAACAGTCACCTCTGACTCTGCATTGAAATCCCAGATGAGGGAGGAAAGCATTCTTTAGAAGGATGAAAAATGCTCTCACAGAAGTAGCATTTTCTAGTTTTCTTTGGACCTTTACCTCCTTAGTTAAAGTGATTCCGAGGTACTTGATTTCCGAGGCATGATTGTGAATGGGATTGTTGTTTTATAGTCTTCGACTTGACTATACAAGCCTGTTGTTTCTAGGAGCTTCTTGGTCAATGGTTCGAACTAGAGAAGAGACCAGTATGACAGTAATAGCTGGGAATGATCACGTTGGACAAGATCTGAGGGTTCAAAGTAGGTAAAGGGATATTCTTGATAACCTTTCAGTATCAATATTGCAAGCCATAATGCCTGAAAGGAGAGAGAAAGAGAGAGAGAAGAAAATAGAGTCAGGCAGGGGGTAAGGGGTTAGGGGGTGAGGGGAGGCAACCTGGGGACACTGGTGCTGGGAAATATACACTGGTAGAGGGATGGGTGTTGGAATACCTCTATGTCAGTCAATGTCAGTCTATGTCAGTCAATCTATGGCTGAAATCCAATCATGAAGAACTTTGTCAGGGTCTGTCTCACAGCAGTTCAATACAAAAGCTTTTAAAAAATGCTCTCACAACTCTTTCACTGTCGTTGTAAATGCCCTACTACAACGTCTGCAGAGTTTCGAGAAAAACAAAACCAAACCAACACACCAACCCAGAGTTCTCTCCTATCTCACAGCAATGGAACAAAAGGTGCAGTGTGAGAGGCTCAGAAAAATATCTACCAGTGTATACTTTTTTTTTTTGGCTTTTTGGGTCACACCCGGCCGTGCACAGGGGTTACTCCTGGCTTTGTACTCAGGAATTACTCCTGGCTGTGCTCGGGGGACTATATGGGATTCTGGGAATCGAACCCAGGTCGACCACGTGCAAGGCAAATGCCCTACCCGCTCCAGCCCCCATGGTATATAATTCTTGAAAAGCTCAAAGCCATTTGCCAGTTAACCCATAGAAGTCATCCGTGAATATTCAAAATGAAAAGATCTCGTTCCAAGAGGCACAGTCAGTGTGTAAGAAAGAAATTAGACCAGGAATCATCTGTAAATAGTTGTTTTATGTCCGTTGCAAGGCTGTGTGCAAATGCCAAGAGCTGCTCTTGGAAATGTGCTCAGAAAACAAGCTGATTCCCGTGATTTCGAAAGAATTTAGAAAGTGTAGGCTGCTGATTTGCCAACTTCTTATGTTGGGACAGGGGGTGGTCTGATCACACAGGTGATTTTGAACCCTTAACTCTGATTATTAGGGGGAAAAAAGAAGTAGTAGGTTTCAGCAAAGATTAGAGGTGACCACTAGTAAGGCAACAAACAAAATTAAAAGGAAATCATTGAATGTGATCACTTCAAATGAAACAAAAATTCATTGAAATAGAAAGCAAAGAAAATGAGGGGGAAATGTTTCTGGGCATTAAATATTCATACGGGAAGAGAGTGAACCTACCTTCATTTTATGTCATCCATGGAAGTTAATTTGAAAGTAATCTTAATATTTATTTTGTTGTTGTTGTTTATTTTGGGTTTTGGACCACAGCTGGCAGTGCTCAGGTGCTGACTACTGGTTCTGCACTCAGGAATCACTTCTGGTAGACTCAGGGGACCATATGGGATGTTGGGGATCGAACCCAGGTCAGGTGCATGCAAGGCAAACACCTTACCCAGCCCCAAAATTAATTTTACATTTAATGCAGAAGTCAAAACTAAAGAATGGTAGATGAAAACAGAAAATCTTCATTGCCTTCAGTTTAGACGAAGATTTCTGAAATTGAATTAAAAATTCACAAGTTGAAAAAAAGGAAAACGACAAACTGGATTTTCCCTAAATAGGAAATAGTCCTCCAAAGACTAACAGAAAGATAAACTTACAAGTCATGGGCTGAGAAAAAAATAGTTGCAGAGTTCATGTCTGGAAAAAAAAAGATTTTTATTTGGGAACTGAAAAGATAGGACAGTGGGTAGGGTGCTTGTCTTGTAATGGGTCCAACCTAGGTTTGATCCCTGACTCCCCATATGGTCTCCTGAGCTGTGCAGGAGGAAACCCTCAGCACAGAGCCAGCAGCAATGTCTGAGTACTACTCTTTATCGCCTCAAAATAATCAAAACACAAACAAATGAAAATAAAGGGCCAGAAAGATAGCACAGTGGATAAGGCACTTGCCTTGTACAGTGGGCCCAGATTTGATCCATATTATCATATTCAGTCCCTTTTACTCTGCCAGCATTATTCCCTGAGCACAGAGCCATGAGTAAGTTCTGAACACAGTTGTATGTAGTCCAAAAAACAAGCGATATTAAGGTATCTCAGATATATGAAGACAGAGCTAGTGCGGATGTGTTCATTTCAGACTAGCTTTACCACCATAAATTAAATTAAGTATGTCCAATAACTGTGAGTTGTCAAATGTAATATCCAGAAGAGGTTATAATAACCAAATTATCTTCAAAGTAGAAAGCTTCCAAATATACCATTCAAAAACAGAAACAGGCTATTGGAAAGGTTTTAGCCACTGAAAAGATAGATTATATTGAACGTGTCTCAGAAAGTTCTAAAATCATAATTAATATCAATTGGTAGCAAGCTCCAGACCCATAAAATGGAATAGAAATGGATTTTCGCGTGTTCATAAAAATTATGTAGATTGAGAACACAGGAAAGTCTCATTAAGGGCAGGGAAATAGGTCACATGGTAGAGAATATTCCTTACACACGCACCGCACTGAATTCGATCTGCCACAGCATGGGACTCCCCCTTAATAGCGCTGGGTGCTGGCTATGGGATCCCTAAGAGCTAAAAAGAACCTCTTTAAATTCCCAACTATAAAATCAGCAAGGCTCCACTCTTGACTGTAATGGACTCGAACTATGGATCAGAAGCAAACTTTTACATGGGAGTTCAGAAAACTTGGGAATTAGGAGAGGGTGAAGAATTCCCCTAAATGTTTGTTTAGTCCAGAAGGGAGGAAAAACGAAAAATTAAGGCCCATTTTGAAAGCGGCAAAAGAGGAACATTTCACACTCAAGTTTATGGGAAAAGCCCAGAGCTGTCATTGAAGAGGTTTTAATAGGCTTCAGTGGTTTCATTATCCAGAAGCAAAAAATGATGATAAATGCATCTCACATGCCACTTGGTAATTTAAATGAGAACAATGGGGTGGACTTGAGGAAAGAAGGAAAATAAAGTTAACAGCAGAAGTCTATGAAATAAGAAAAATAAAATCAAAAGTAAAATTTGGAGCCAAGGAGATATACAGAGGTTAAAGCACTTGCCTTGCATTCAGCCCTGATTTCTTTTTTTTTTTCTTTCTTTCTTTTTGGGTCACACCTGGCGATGCTCAGGGGTTATTCCTGGCTCTGCACTCAGGAATTACTCCTGGTAGTGCTCAGAGGACCATATGGGACACTGGGAATCGAACCCCAGGTCAGCCATGTGCAAGGCAAACACTCTACCCGCTGTGCTATCGCTCCAGTCCCTCAGCCCTGATTTCATCCTTGACATTGAATATGGTCCCTCAAAGGTCACTCCAGAGCACAGAGCCAGGAATAAGCACTAAGCTCTGCCAAGGGGTGACCAACCCACCAATAAATAACTAAATTAAAAGTAAAAATTGGAAAGCTGGTTCTTTGTATAAGGAAATATCAAGACGCAGGCACTTTCAGTGATGAGCAATGGAGAAAAATAAGCTAAGCAATGGGGAAAAAATGGTATAAAAGATAAAGCATAGATCAGGGTCAGCAAAATCACAGTCCTACCATTTATTTGTCATCGATAGCCCGGATATAATGCCAAGTATTTCACTTCGATAATCGTGTTCAGTTTTCTCAACAGCCCTTTAAAATGATCGCAATTATGAGTCCGTCAATAGAGCACTGCATGAATCCTAGGCTGGTCTGCATCATCTTGCACTTGTTGAAAAAAATATCTGCATTGGGCCTGGAGAGATAGCACAGAGGGTAGGGCGTTTGCCTTGCACGCGGCCGACCCAGGTTCGATTCCCAGCATCCCATATGGTCCCCTGAGCACCTCCAGGAGCAATTCCTGAGTGCATGAGCCAGGAGTAACCCCTGAGCATCGTGTGACCCAAAAAGAAAAAAAAAATTCTGCATTTATTGGTGCCATTCTCACAGGCCTGTGGGTCCCTGTTACCCACGTGAAGCATATCCGATCATCCAGGGAGTTTGAGCTCAGACCATATACCATTACTATGGTGTCCCTGCTCCAGAAGGAGTACCCTTCAGTCCCAAGAATTCACTTTTTTTAGGGGCTAGAGGTGAGGGCACACCCAAGTGGTATTCAGGGCTTCCTCCCGGCTCTGTTTTCAGGGATCACTCCTGGTGGGTTCAGGGTTAATCCTTGGGATCCCTTATAGGTTTCATTGGGGGTGGGGGTGGGGGTGGGTTCTCACCATACTACCGAAACCAGATGTCTTCTCTTCTTGCCATCTTCCACATTGTATGTTTTTGTTTTGGCTTTAGAGGGGGAGCACCCCTCACTCCTCCAAACCAGCCCTGTAGACAGCTCAGCCCTTGGCCTTCATTGACTCCAAGTCACTGTGTGAAGTCAGACAACTTGATAAGGATCCCGAAGCTTTTCCTCCCTCCCTGGGAAAGTGTCCCAAGAGCAGGCTCCTTCCTTCTGCTCTGAAGATGAAGAGGGAAGATCCCCATCATCTTACGTGCTCCTCTGCATTGGTTCGGAATCTCCAGCCTATAACAAAAGACTGGATCGGCAGCCCAAAAGCATCCTGCTGAATTCAGATTGAGCATTTGGGGCAAGCTCGAGCAGATGCAGAAAAATAATTTTGGGATGCTGCAATATTAACGTTGGAAACTAGAAACGTTCGATTAAAGCAGAAGAGGTTCTGTGAACATTTTGAGCTCAGGGAAACGTGCCCATGCCTCAGAGAAAAGGGAAGAGGGGCGGGAAGAGTCATCAAAGGAAAACTCCAGTAGAGCTGATTAATTGGAATGGGGGGGTGGGTGGGGATTCTGAATGTCAACAAGTAACTGCAATGATATTCAATGGCAAGTGATAACTGGGAGAAACTATATTTGAAACAGATCTAGTGCCTACAACGTAGCACTTATACATCGATAGGAAGGATAATAGAGATGCATGGGAATTATATAAAGAAGAGGAATAAAGAAATGAACACCGTAGCACTGTGTAGCACTGTCCTCCCGTTGTTCATCGATTTGCTCAAGTGGGCCCAGTAACGTCTCCATTGTGAGACTTGTTGTTACTGTGTTTGGCATATCGAATACATCACAGGTAGCTTGCCAGGCTCTGCCGTCTGGGCGGATACTCCTGGTAGCTTACCGGGCTCTCTGAGAGGGGTGGAAGAATCGAACCCGGGTCACCCGGGTCAGCCGCATGCAAGGCAAATGCCCTACATGCTGTGCTATAAGGAAAAAAAAAATCTTAGGGTCTTGTGTGTATCTATCTATATTAGATGGTCTGATTAACAGAATCACTGAAAAGATGAATTTTATATCTCAACGGCAAGGGCTTTATGATCTGCTGGAATCAGGGCTCATGGCTGTGTTGGGACATCAGAGAGGTCTTAATGAATCATGATGTATGAAGATTCCTTCAAATAATACACAATCTGTATAGTGCAGAAACTCGCCCTTCTAAGGAAACGGCAATGGAGTCCAGTGATTTCACTGTGGTAGTGTTGTTCGTTGTAGCAAAAGTGCGGTGAGGGAAGGAGAAAGCTAGTACAGGTAGTCATCTGCCTTGGCTATGGCGTCAGATCCCCAGCACCATACGTGGTCTTCCGAGCACCACTCGGAGTCCCTGCTGGACATAGAACCAGCAATAGTCCCTGAGCACTGCTGAGTTTGACTCCGTCAACCCCTTTTCCCACCCTCAAAGTGAAATACACCCTAATTCCCAACTCTAGTGAAAGGGTAGTTGTGATAGCACATCCTCATGTTTTGGGAGTCAGAGTTGTATGGATCTAAGAATGAAGCTGACCGTGGCTTGAACCAGTGAAGAGCGGACATGTGTGATGTGAGCCATGGAAGGAAGGGGAGGGGTAGGAAGAGGTGAACTCCAAAGTTGGCAGTGGCGGCGGGGTCTGGGCACTTTGTGAAGGTGAAACTGCAGTGACTTTGTGCTTCAGTCCTTAACAAGCATGACCACTATTGTCATCGGGTGATCTAAAATTAGAACACAAATTTTAATTGGGGAAAATAAAAAGGCACAAGAGGAAGGACACGTGTCTCCGTTTAATAGGACACCTCTGGATTACAATGATGTTGCCTGAGTGTGGGGAGGGGGGGGGGTGTCCTTTCATGATTGCATTTTACACAATTTCTCTAATAACACAGTTGCTTTGTGAAAAATATGGGCTTTTTTTTTTTTTTTGGAAAGTGTCAAAGGAGAAAATGAAAGAGAAAAGTGACCTCCAATAACGGGAACCGGAAGAGAGAGGGAATTCTTCCGGGGCTAGGGGTGTGGCTGCATGTTCCTGGGACTGGGGTCTCAGCACCCCCTAGGGATCCTGTTAGAGGTGAGAATTTGATTGGAAAAGGGTCCCAGAGCTTCCTCTTTACTGAGCTTTTGCTGCTCTTGTTGCTTATGGCTCTTCCCTGAGCTTGTGCCGCTGTGGGACAGGGAAGGAACCAGCCTTGGAGTCAGCGGTCTCTGGGGCAGGCAGTGAAACTCTTGGAGCACTCGACGAGGTGTTCTCACATCTTAGTCTTTCCCCAGGTGGTGTTCCAAAATCAAGATGGATTTTGGTGCAATGAAAAGAAACGAGAAGAGAAAAGAAGGGACTGTCCCAACGTTTGTTGGAACTCGGGGGAGGGGACATGTGGGAGGCTCAGATTAGATCCCAGCCCTGCATGGATCGCCCCAAGCACTGCCTGGTGGGGCTGGTGGGGCGGCCAAAGGCAAAACCAAACAAACAAAATAGCCCATTTCTTTTTTTTTTTTTTTCACATATTAAGAAGCCTGGGCTGGAGCGATAGCACACTGGGTAGGACATTTGCCTTGCAAGCAGCCAGTATGGCCTACCCGCGTTCAATTCCTCCGCCCCTCTTGGAGAGCCCGGCAAGCTACCGAGAGTATCTCGCCCGCATGGCAGAGCCTGGCAAGCTACCCGTGACGTACTCGATATGCCAAACACAGTAACAACAAAGTCTCATGATGGAGACGTTACTGGGCCCG
Source organism: Sorex fumeus (assembly GCF_029834395.1). Taxonomy (NCBI): domain Eukaryota; kingdom Metazoa; phylum Chordata; class Mammalia; order Eulipotyphla; family Soricidae; genus Sorex; species Sorex fumeus. The sequence goes on along the minus strand of NW_026606158.1, from coordinate 1,936,787 downwards.
CTCGAGCAAATCGATGAACAACGGGAGGACCGTGACCGTGATTAAGAAACCTAGACAAGGGCCAGGAGGATCGCTCTGAGGTTTGGAAGCCTGCATCATGAGCTGGGGGAAAGGGCAGTTGGGGTGGAGATATGGAGATGGGACCACTAAGTTAATGATGGTTGGAGGGATCGCTCAGGATGGGAGATGTGTGCTGAAGTAGACAAAGGACCAAACACGATGGCCTCTTGTATCTGTATTGCAAACCATAAGGCCCCAAAGAGTAAGAACGATGGTGCCTGACATAGACGTGGGGGAGGGGGGGAAGGAGGAAGAGATGGGGGGCAGGAGGGATACTGGAAACATTGGTGGTGGAAAATGAGCACTGGTGGAGGGATGGGTGTTCGATCGTTGTATGACTGAAACTCAACCATGAAAGCTTTGTAACTATCTCACGGTAACTCAATGAAAAATAAAGTTAAATAAGAAGACTGGACGTTGGTGGTGCCAGAGGGGTTTCTGGCCCGGGTCTTGGGGGGATTCTTTGGGGCTCCCGGGGTTTACCATGTTCCATCCAATGGTGAGCTCGTCATAGGAGAGTGAGAAAGGGGGTAGTAGGGAGCACAGAGTGTGAGAAAGGGAGTAGTGGGGTAGTGGGGACACACAGTCACCACACACACACACACACACACACACACACACACCTTCTTTAGAAAAACAAGGTGGAATTCGCAACTGGTGTTTACTTTTCTAGCTCTCTCCGCCCTTGGAGAAGCCCAGGCTCTCTCTTTAGCGGGTTACTCTCCACTCTCTCCCACTTTCCCTCCTTCTCTTCAAAACCTCCAAATAAAAACTGTGTCATTTCACTATCCGTTTACTCCTGAAATTCTTTTGTGCGAGGCAAGACAAGAACCCAGTAACCCTGGGTCCCAGGTGGCAGAGGCGGATCAGAAGAAAGTGACCGTCTTTCTCCTCCCCACGTCACATGAGCCACTTTGTGGGGGCCCAGTGACATCATAAAGAGACGAAGAACACTGACTAATAATAGAGCGGGACTATTACAGGGGCTGTAAACAGTCACCGTCGTAATGAACGTTTGGGGAACGTGGCCTTTGGTGGCCTGTCATGGTCTGCTTGTCCATCTGTATCTCTCCCTGGCTCCAAACATCTTATCCCACATCTTTTTGACAGCAGAGTATGAAGCCTTGGAGAGCAAACTCCAGGAGAGAGAGAGAGAGAGAGGCGCCACTGCGGGCTAAGTGTGGGTGGGTGGGTGGGTGGGTGGGGGACCCGTGGGGTACCCTGTGCAGCACAAGGGGACAGGGATGACCTGGAAATAGTCCTGTGCCCTCCTCTCTAGAGGAGGGAGCTGATTTCCTCCCTTGATGAAGAGAAAGCAGCTCAGGGCTGCTCCTGGGGTACAAATCAATCAGGAGGGCAGAGCTGGCTGGAGGCACACAATTTCCGGAGAATTCAGATGGAAAAGAAAGAAAAAAAAAAGGCCTTCTAGGAGAATGGAGTGAAAAGTAATGAAACAGGGAAGTGAATGACAGCCACCAGTGACCAAACAGGCTTCCCCCAACGGGCTGGTGACTGGATCTGGGGGCCACATGTGAGTTCCTGGAAGGAAGGAGGAAAAGTGGGAGGGGCCAGACATGGCTGTCATAACCCAGAGTATGGGGAGAAGGAAGGTGGGCAGAGGGAGAGGAGCCGTACCTGGCTCTGAATTTGTGGCCGACTTTCATAGCCCAGAGGAGAACTTTCTTCCAGTACAACCTCCCCACCTGCTTATTATCTGCTGAGCTGAGCCATAAAACTGAATTCCCTGATTATTGCACTTTTTTTTTCTGGCAGAAAAGAAAGAAAAAGTATTTCTTTTATCTGCTAGGTGCCTCTTTCTACTTTTCACTTAGGAAGACTGTGCCTTTTTCTCCTCAAACCAGCTGACATACCAAGATCACCGAAACCCTCTCCCTGGTGGCCAGAGAGGGAGTGTAAGGGATAAAGGCACTTGCCTTGCACACGGCCCACCCTGATTCCATTCCGCTTGCTATAGGTGATTCACTGAGCATCGTCAGGAGAGTCCCTGAGTGCAGAGCCAGGAGGAAACCCCTGGCACCATTGGGTATGGCCCCCCAAACAGTAGAGAAGGGAAGTAAAGAACATTGTTTTATAAGACTGTTCAGGCATCCGTCTCCTTATAATTATTAATCCATCTGGGTCTTCAAAAGAGCGAAAGGGCAAAAATATAGTACAGCGGGAATGCTACTGGCCTTGCGCGCAGCTGACCCATGTTCAATCCCTGGCACCCAATGTGGTTTGCCTGAGCATTGCTGGTTGTACCCCTATCCCCATACACACACACACACACACACACACACACACACACACACACACAAAAGCAATGATATAGAATATCTGCTGGATACAGAGTAGACAGGAAAGCATGCAGGGAGTTTAGTTTCCCAGGGGAAATTACCAATTTTCTCCCAGAGGAATTCGTGGCTTTCTCTTATCTGGAGGAGAGCGCATGTGTCTGGAGCTAGTTCCAGAGTCAGTAAGTTCCACTGGGAAGAAGGACACACACAGCGAATAAGCATAGACCTCATCAGCCTCATAGCTGGGAAATCAAAGCTTCATTTCCTAGTGTGCAGAGTCCCTGTTTAAATCAATGACTTGGGGGCTGGGGAGAGAGAGTACAGGGATTCAGACACTTGCCTTGCAGGTGGCCAACCCAGGAAAGATCCCAAAGCATCCTCAGGCAAGACCCCTGAGCACAGACATCAAGGTCCCTGTCGTCTTCGGAGGGGTGAGAGCCCAGAAGGAGCTCCGTGTTTACATTTCTTTCCACAAGTTTATTTCTCTGATGGATGGCATGCCTTGCAAAGGACACCAACTCTGGACCCCGTGGGGTCTTGCTGACCTGAGGAAATAAATCGGAGTGCTTTGCCTGCAGGTTCTCAGACTCAGAGACCTAGAGATGATTTGGATCCTGGAGGCAGGACATCTCGGTGGCTGAGTAGGAAATCAGGACAGAATAGAATGTGTTCACCTCTTGCTTTCTTTTTTTTTTTTTTTTGAAATACAAATCTGGACACCGGGAATATTTTTTATTCATTAAAATTAAATAGAACATCAGAGATATTTTATTCTATTGTCCCATTTCATTGCTATCTTGGAAAATATACACCTTGACTTCTTTTTTCCTGTCACGCTAATCTCTCAGGATATATTCAAGCTCAAGTCTCTGCAGTTGTGAGGGAAGAGAGAAATCTAAACCACAAGTTGCTACAACGCTCCTACTCAAATTCAACTCTACTGCAGGTGGCATGTGGCCACCATTTCTTTTTCCAATCCTCTTGAGCCTATCTGTAGTAATATTTTATTTTAAAATATTTTTTATTAAGTCACCTTAAGGTAAAGTTACAAAGTTGTCCATGATTGGGTTGTGGGAAAATGTCCAATGGTGAAGGAACAGGTGTTGGAATGTTATATGACTAAAACCCGATCATCTCTTGCTTTATGGCATAATGGTTCTTTGAGTGCAGGGCCAGAATGTTTTGATTCAAGAGCTCCTAAGTGACCTTCGCCCTCTTCTGCTGAGTGCCTTTAAAGACGCATTGATTCTATTTCCTTTTTTGTGTGTGGTTTGGGGCCCCACACAGCGGTGCTCAGGGACTATTTCTGGCTCTGTGCTCAGGACTCATTCCTGGTGTTGCTCAGGGTATCGAATGAGGTGCTGCATACCTGAAGTCAGAGTGAGTAGAATGGAGGACCAGTGCCTTAACCCCTCCATCCTCTCAGGCAGCTGGTTGATTAGAACGGTCGCATCAACGGATGGATGGTTGGACAGGACAGTGGAGGGAGAGGGGGGTACAAATTCAGGTCTTGACTTTCTTCAGCAAATGAGTGGGTGCATGGTGGAGTCCTCGAAAATGGGAAGAAATGAGAAAGGAGCAGGAATTAGTAGAAAGAACATGCATTATCATTGAAATCATTTCTCAGCCTTTTTCCAATGGTGGCCCCCTTCCAATCTGGCTTCTTTCCTTCCTAACCACTTCTCCATTCTACAAGTTGAGCCCCTGCTCTCATGCCCTGGCTCCCGATTTTTTTTCTAACTTTTTTATTGAATCACTGTGAGATAGACCCTTACGAAGCTGTTCATGATCAGATTTCAGTCATACAATGTTCCAACACTCATCCCTCCACCAGTGTACATTTCCCAGCACCAGTGTCCCCAGGTTCCCATCACCCCCCCACCCCCTTCCTGCCTCTGTTTTCTTCTCTCCCTCTCTCTCTCTCTCTCTCTTTCTCTCTCTCTCTCTCCCCACTTTTAGACATTGTGGTTTGCAATATTGATACTGAAATGTTATCAAGAATCTCCCTTTACCTACTTTTAACCCTCGGATCTTGTCTACCATGATCATTCCCAGCTATTATTGTCATACTGGTCTCTTCTCTCTCTTACCTACCCTCAGCCTACACACACACACACACACACACACACACACACACACACACACACACTTGTGGTTAGATACAACCATTGACCAGTCCTGTCAATGGTTGTACCTAAGCTGTGTTTTCCCTGGCCATGAATATTAGTCTTCCACTTTCACCTGCAGTCTCCCTAGACTTTCCTGGGGGGCCTACAGTGGGGGGAGGCATAGGGGTGGGGGTTCTTGTGACCCTGATTGAGAAAGGCTGGACGAGACATCCACTTCGAGGTCGTAGGCATGAGGCAAATATAGGTAACTGAGTGACCCACAGGAGAAACATCCTCATGCGTCCTCCCTTGTCTCCTAATTATCATGAGTTTGCCTGCTGCAGACTCAGCAGGTCCACATACATGCTGTCCTCATGGAATCATGCAGAGGTGAACCTGGTAGGGGCACATCCTGGGACCGCCTGGGGCTGGGATTCAGCGGAAGTGATCCTCTGGCCTCTGTGAGTAGAGACCAAGGCACCTCATCCTTACAGCTCAGATGCTTGGGAGCCTGAGCTTCCACGGAAATGTTTGGGAGAGGGGCTGGAACCAGAACCAAGAGCGGGGCTGGAGCCATAATACAGTGGGTAGGGCACTAGCCTTGTACACGGCCAAGCCAGGTTCAATATTGGCATCCTGTATGGGTCCCTTGCACCACCGGGAGTGATTCCTGAGTACAGAGCCAGGAATAACCCCTTCACATCACTGGGTGTCGCCCAAAGACAAAAAAAAACATAAAGAAGAGTCTAAGCAACAGCTGTCTTCAGCATCTGGAGCTGGGACTTGGTTCAGAATAGGATTGAAGGTCGCTCCTTCTCCCTCCCCACCCTCCCCAAAGAGACCCCAAGATGCCGCCTATGGACTGCCCTGCCACCTGCTTCTTAAACTCCTTAACAGTCATGATCCCACAGACATGCAAATGAATCTCAGAACCCAGGGGTTTTTGGCAGAAATGCATCTGGACTTAATTATTAAAATTTCAGAATTCCAAGAGTATATGCTATTCATAATCAGCAATAGAAAACAAATTGTCTAATGTTGCCTTTTCAGCAGGTCTGAGCGTTGGAGGGTGGGGGGGGGATTCCAAATAATTTGGGTCTGGTGTCAAAATATTGAATGTCATCCAAGTAGAGAGAGAGTAATGTGGAAATTATCTGCCACACAGGTAGGGTTAGGGGTGGGATAGGGGAGTATACTGGGATTTTTGGTAGTGGAAAATGTGCACTGGTGAAGGGATGGGTGTTTTATCATTGTATGACCGAGACTTAAACCCGAAAGTTTTGTAACTGTTCTCACGGGGATTCAAAAGTAAATTTATAAAAGTTAAAAAAAAAAAAAGAATAGGAGTGAAACCCAGAGAGAGAGGTAAGGGATGATGATGCCCGCCTTGTAGGGAGCTCTGGAGCCATGCCCAGCACCACATGTGGTCTGCAAGCCCTAGTGGGAGCAAGCCATGAACACAACCAAGGAGATGATGGAGGAGGAGGTTGACCATCCTCCTCCTGCCAAGAGGGAGAGCAGTGTCAGGGCCAGTGAAGAGATGGACTCTCTCTGGCTGGGGCAGCTCTTGGGCTTGCTTACTCCTTGCCGCTGGCCACGAGATGCCTCCAGGAATGGGTCACTGGGCACAACCGCTTCCCTCAACATCCTAGCCATTCCCTGCGCACACATCCTTAAGTTTTCATTCTTTTTTTTTTGTTTTTTTGTTTTTTTGTTTTTTGAGTCACACCTGGTGATGCACAGGGGTTACTCCTGGCGGTGCTCAGAGGACCATATGGGATGCTGGGAATTGAACGCAGGTCGGCCGCGTGCAAGGCAAACACCCTCCCCACTGTGCTATCTCCCCAGCCCCAAGTTCTCATTCTTGTTCATGAGGATTGTCCTCTTCTCGTCCTCTGAGACAGGGGGCTGAGGACTGGAACGCTTTGCTTCGCTTCTCCCTATGTGGATTCCAGAACTCCAGCTCATGCCCTCTTTTCTGAGCAGGTCAGAACCGAGGAGGATCAGCCTAGCCCCCTACCAGCAGGGCAGCCCAATTCTGCATGCTTGGCCCCACCAAGCCGCACGCTGGTTTCCTCCGTCCTGTGCAGGGAGGTGCCTGGACCCTAGCGCAGATGTTGATATTTTCAGCCAGATACCTGTTCAGGCTGGAGCAATAGCACAGCGGGGAGGGTGTCTGCCTTGCATGCGGCCGACCCGGGTTCAATTCCTCCACTCCTCTCAGAGAGCCTAGCAAGCTACCGAAACTATCTCGCCCGCACGGCAAAGCCTGGCAAGCTACCAGGCTTGCCATATTTGATATGCCAAAAACAGTAATAACAAGTCTCACAATTTGTTGTGAGATGTTACTGGTGTCCGCTCAAGCAAATTGATGAACAACGGGAGGACAGTGCTACAGTGCTACCTGTTCGGGCCCAGGGCTGACTCTCCTTTGGCTGGCAGCTCCCCGTGTCTCCTCCCTGCCGGGGCCAGAAGCATCCTTCCCCTCCAATATCTCCAAGCCCCCGATATTTTATTTTATTTTATTTTATTTTGGGGTCACATCTGGTAATGCACAGGGGTTACTCGTGACTCATGCACTCAGGAATTACCCCTAGCGGTGCTCAGGGGACCATATGGGATGCTGGGAATCGAACCCAGGTCGGTCGTGTGCAAGGCAAACGCCCTACCTATTGTGTTTTATCTGCCAGCCCCCTGGTATTTTATTTTGAGAGGATAAAATCACCCTGTATTGAGAACTAGTACCTTGGAGCCTGACACAGTTGTGACTCCACTTACAAGACACATGCCTTGATAGGGGCTGAAAGGGGAATTCTAGACACTGATATCAGCTGGGCTGGCCCCTGTCTACATCCCCAACTCCCAAGACAGAAGTACCATCTTGCCTGTCTTGTGTCCTTTCCTGTTTCACCTTAGCCATTCCTGTTCATAACACTCTTTCCTCCAGAGCCTTTGATTTCTTTCATGGGTTTGTTTGTTTGTTTGAAGGGGACTTCTTTTTTGAATCACACCCGGCGATGCTCTCTCAGAGTTACTTCTGGTTCTGCATTCAGGAATCATTCCTGACAGTGCTCAGGGGACCTTATGGGATGCCGGGGCTCCAACCCGGGTTAGCCGCATGCAAGGCAAGTGCTGTATGTACTATTGTTCCAGCCCTGGAAACTTCTGATTTCTAATGAAAACACAGAACATAAGTCAGAAGGATTTCCAAGCCAAGCTAACAAGGGGATAGGGAACTTGGAAATACTTAAATTTATCTTCTCTCTCTCTCTCCTCTGTGTGTGTGTGTGTGTGTGTGTGTGTGTGTTTGTGTGTGTGTGTGACCAGTTTGATTCTGGGGTCTCCATTATGAGGTTTCTGACCACAGGACAATAGTCTTTGCTTCACAGTCCTGTGATGCTTCAGACCTTGATCAAGTGAAACATTAACCCAAGGCAGGTCCCTGCACAGCCATCCAAAGGTCTTGGGCCCCCTAAAAGAGATTTTCCTGAAGGTGTGAAAATGGGACATTCTGCTCTACCATTTAAGTAACCGGAGTTCATGTGGGAGAATAATGTTTCTAAACTTCCTCTCTGACGTGGAAGAGGAAAAGGGGAGTCGTGAAGCCTTCCTTTGCTTCCTACGCGGAATTAGTTCCCAGAATCAGGGGAGATAGATTGGAAGCTGCCTGGTCCGAGGAACGGTAGGGTCTGGAGAGGATCATTCAGAGCTGATGACCTCATTCCCTATGACCATTTCTGACCCACGCTGTCTTTTCCAACTGGCGTGCTTAACACCCTGTGTGTCAACCCAACTCCCTTGGCTGAAAACTCGCCTAACCAGGATATTTTCATTGGATTTAACTACTCGGCGAGGTTGAATCAAGAACCCTAGTGGGTTTTAAATCCGCTCTCTCCTGGCTAAATAACATGTTTGAAGGGAAAATAGCAAGTTATGATCAACATCTTATTCACAGGCATAATAGCGCCTCCGAACCCCCCCTTTCCTGTGCCCTATTATTATTAATATGGTGTTATGACTTAACGTACACTGTGTCCCAGACTGTTCCGGTCGCCTTCGCGTTACAGGCACATAATGCCTAAGCCCTACCCTCCACAATTCGGGATTATAAAGGAACGAAAGGAAGTCACCAGCCGTGGCCTAGCCAAGTTCCCCGTTCACTCGCTGTGTGATCAGCCTTTATTCCACATGTCGCATAATGAAACAGCCCTTCCCGCTCGATTTAGAATAAACCAGGCTGCTTCAGACTGCACCGTACGTCTGGCCCAAATTCAATCCTCCGGCCTCCCCCATTTCATTTCCAGCTGGCCAGAACACAGAAGCTACTTTGCCTCTGGATGTCCGAAGCAGAGAGAATCAGAGGAGGAAGGAAGGACCTAGACTTCCGCCCCGAGTGTCCTGGAGATTCTGACTCAAGACTTCCAGCCCGAGTTTCCCAGTTCTGACTTGCAGTGCTCACTGCATGCATGAGTCTAGCCTGCTTCCTCGTCAAAGACAGTGTAAATAGATCCACACTGAGGTGTTACAAACAGTTGGCCCAAAGAGATAGTGCAATGAGTAGGGCACTTGCCTTGCATGTGGCTGATCTGGGTTCTATCCCTATCACCCCATATGACATATGACACTCCAAGCCACGCTAGGAGTGTTCTCTGAGTGCAGCCAGTGTGACCCAAGTACACAACAACAACAACCAATTTTGATGATTCTTATTTTTTAACTTTTTTTGGCTTTTGGGGTCACACTTGGTGATTCTCAGGGGTTACTCCTGGCTCATAGTCTAGAATGACTCCTGGCGGTGCTCGGGGGACCATATGGGATGCCAGGAATCGAACCAGGGTCAGCCGTGTTCAAGGCAAATGTTCTACCTGCTGTCCTATCACTCTGAACACCGCTCCCCCATACTTTGAAAACAATAAGGAATATGAGTGCTGTCATCTCCTGAGCACTGCTTGAGAGTCTTCCATCTCCCCCCCCCCCACACACACACACAAACACACTCATTAAAACACTGAAAAAACAGTGTTCTGGAACAACTCGCTCGCTGAGTGGTAGAGCTTGGGTTTTGAGGCTGTGGGTTGGATCCCGGCTGTTGCAAAAGTCAGTAATGTGTGATTTTCTCTCTGACTCCTTCAGAGGTTTGTTGTGTGAAGTTGGAACTTGGTACTTGGGAATTGCTTTTCCTATCTGTTACATAGTGAGCACGTTAGAGCCGCTGCTGTGATGGAATTCTTTTCCATTCCACTGGGATCATCTTAAGGAAGAGGATCTGAGTGCAGGCCGAGCGTTTGACCCAGGCTTGCACACACAGTGCTTTGATGGAAAAGTCACTTTCAGATGAAGGTGATTTTATTCATTTATTTTTTTTGAAAGGAGATTGAAAGCATTAGGACGTGGTTGGAGCCCTAAGCAAATGCACGAGTAGAAGTCAAGCTTATGTGGAAAGTATCTTGGGGCCTGGCAACCCCTTTCGGCTGCATCCTTATGTGGCATCAGTGTTAAATCTCCACAGGTGAGACCGCCATCCCGCACACCTGGTTTCCTTGACAACCTTCCAAGTGGAAAGACTCAGGGACCATTCCAGGGGAGTGAATGCCACTTAGAGCCACACCGTCTTAACGCCACTCAAACAAGGCTTCAAGATCAAAGTTAAAGTATTTGACATTACAATAGGACCCAGGGTTAATGTTTAGGTGTATTGCAGGACCTGAATAAAGCCTCTCTCCAGGGCTGGCCAGCAAAGTGGGGAACTTTGGTTGATAACCAGGATTCTTTCTGACTCGTTGAGAAACTCATTTCCTCTGGGTCTGTGTGTGACTCTGGGAGACTTTCATCTGACTTTCATGCTTTGCTTGGTTGGTTTGGGGGACACACCAGCGATGCTCAGGGCTTCTTCCTGGCTCTGTGCTTGCATTTATGATGACGTCCATTCTTATCACTTTGCTAAGAGGAGCTGAGTGTGTGTGTGTGTGTTGTGTATGTGTGTGGTGTGTGTGTTACTTTTAACTGATGAAAATTAAACCTCTAATTCCAGATTTACTTTCTCTTTTTTGGGGGGTGTGGGGGTCACACCCGGCGATGCACAGAGGTTACTCCTGGCTCTGCACTCAGAAATTACTCCTGGCAGTGCTCAGGGGACCCTATGGGATGCTGGGAATTGAACCCAAGACGGCCGCGTGCAAGGCAAACACCCTCCCCGCTGTGCTATTGCTCCAGCCCCTTGCTTTCTTTTTAAACAGTGGTTTTCAACCACATCTCCCTGGACCGGGGCTGACTCAACAGCTGTTCAAAAAGTTGAGCGCCAGGGCTGATGAGGAATTTGCCATGCACGTGATTGTCCCCGATTTGATATCTGACACCACATATGATCCCCCAATCACCACCAAGCATCATCCTTGAGCACAGAGCCAGGAGTAAGCCCTGGACATTGCTAGCTGTGGCTCAAAAAAAAAAAAATAGTTGAAGGCTAGAGAATTACAGAGGTTACAGCTTATGCTTTCTAGGTAGTGCACTGCAGTTTCCGTTCCAGCCCTACTTGGTCCCTGGAGCATCACCAGACAGAGCCCTGGAGGTCCCTAAACAGCTCTGGGTGGCTCAGCTGTTCCTGACACCTCGGAGCTTGTGCAGCACCTCATCTTGGGGCCCTCACATTGCACCCCCAACCCAGCTGGCTAGAAAATGCCAGGAGGAGGCACTCAGTCTCCTGAGCACTGCTTGAGAGTCCTCCATCTCCCCTCACCCACAATAAAACACTGAAAAAAAAAAAACAGTGCTCTGGATCACATTCTCGCCTCTAGACCATTGGAGAGCTTGTCTATGCAGGCAGGTACTTCCATGCATTTGGAGACTGCGGGCAGACAGGTTCCGACACACTCACGCACAACACTCTGCCTTCACCTAGATGGGAGACTCTGTCTCTACAACCCCCATCCCATCCTCCTTCCTCCCATCCCTCCTCCCTCCCCAGCATCATCAAAACCAACCACTCTCTTGGGTCGGAGTGATAGTACAACGACTAAAGCACTTGCCGTGCATGCAGCTGACCCAGGTTCAATTCCCGGCATCCCACCTGGTCCCCTGAGCCTGGCAGGAGTGATTCCTGAGTGCAGAGCCAGGAGGTAGCCTTGAACACTGCTGGCCCCCAAAACAAAACTAACAAAAGAAAAACCAACAACAAAAAAAGAAAACAACAACAAAAAAACCTCTTCTGAATCCCCTAATTCTGCTTTTTGAACTGGGTCAGGGACAGGGAGGGAGCTCCCAAGCTCGTGCTCAAGGGGGGCCCGGGAAGACCCCAATGGCAATTCCCAGCCAATCAGACCAGCCGCTCCATGCTAAGGCCTGAGGACGCCCCTGACAGACCAAGAATTGCCTGGGCCACCTAGGTGGTGCTCCAGAGTCACCCCAAATTGCACCAGGAATACTCAGGAGCTTGTGTTTTGCACCAGAGTCAGATGCATGTGAAGCAAGTGCCCTGCCCACTGCACTATCTCCTAGACATGTACCCTACCTGTGTCATGAGCTTCCACTCCCTGAGAGTATTTGTTTCTGTGACCCCCCCCCCCCCGCCAAGTGCTCTGTAATTCTCTCCAAATGAATGAATGGAAGTAGGTTCCCAGGTATCCCCTTTCCCAGGGGATGCAGTGCCGACAGCTCTCCAAGGGGGACCTGGATTGGGTCCATCTTCCCCAGCCATCTGCCTTGATGCCTTCGAAGTGTTCACCTCTGCTAAGTCTCTCGACATAAATACCTGCGGCGCACTGTAATAAGGAGAATTGCAGCTTCCAAAAATATGAAGTCCGGGCTATGCCGGAGCTAATGTAATTTTCTCCTCGGCGCCTTGAAAAAAAAATCTATTAGTTAAGAAGGCGGCTATATTTCAGGAAATTAAACCACTGAAACAGTCCAGTTCACAAGTCAGCACTCCCAGTGCTTTGAAATGCTTCATTTCCTAACATCATGTACTGAGAGGGATGCCCAGGCAATCTGCAGATGCTCTGGGGACCCATACCCCCGAGCCTCACAAAGCAACGTAGAGGGTTATTTTCTCCAGGCATGAGACAGGAAGCGTGTCTGTGGTCCCGAGAAGGGATGGAGGAGAGAGCCGTGATCTGCTTCCTCCTCATCCATCATGAGGTTTGTGGGAGAGAGTTGCTCTCCGGATTTCTGGGTTTGTTTGTTCTTTTATTTGGGGGTTATTGGGCCATAGCAGGCTGTGCTCAGGACTGATTCCTAGCTACTGTGCTCAGAGATCACTCCTGGCATTGCTCTGGGGACCATTGGCGGTGCCAAGGATCAAAAGGGGGCCGGGCACATCCAAGGCAATCACCTTATCCCTGCACTGGCTCCTTCCTGGAGTTCTGAGCAGGATCCTAGAGACCAGCGAGGTCATTCTAGGAGGGTCTGTGGGGATATGTGTTCTGGATAGATGGCCGTGGACACTGGGTGGACATAGCCAGCATCTGTTAAAGGACCAGCTGTTGGGGGAGGGGCCAGCTGTCCCGAGGTCTCTTCCAGGTTTCTAGGGTGGAAGGGCATGAAATATGTCACTCAGGACTCCTCTTGGAAGGGGGCCCTTCAGATGTCACCACGGTGGCCCTCGATCTTTTATTGACCTGGGGTTTCTATATCTGAAAGGACAGCTGGTGGTGGGGAGCAGAGAGATTGCTCCCCGGTCACGGGTTCATGTCTTGCATGTGCAAGGAGATGAGTTTGATCCCTGGCATAAGCTTATTTCCCACTTCCCCGGAAATGTTGGCACTACTGGGCTCCAACATTGCACCCGGCCATCCTGTTGCCTGGACGGGCAAAGGTGGCCCCTGGCACTTCTGAAAAATGCTTGAGAGGTGGAATGGAATGGAATGGAATGGAATGGAATGGAATGGAATGGAATGGAATGGAAAGGAATGGAATGGAATGGAATGGAAAGGAATGGAATGGAATGGAATGGAAAGGAATGGAATGGAATGGAATGGAATGGAATGGAATGGAATGGAATGGAATGGAATGGAATGGAATGATGGAATCTAGCAAACTCCTTGACTTCAGAGCATATAATGACCACGAGGTGCTAGTGTCTAAAGCTGAGGGCTCAAACCCCTCCTGGATGAACCAGTCCGCACGTGTGAAAACTGTCCTTGAGAACTCCTGATCGTCCATCCCTGCTCTTATTCCTCTTTGAGAAAAGGGCTTTTCCCTTGTTTCTCTGACTCTGGAGGTGGGGCAGGTAAGCAAGAGGATTCTATGCTAGATTCTATGGTTCCATTCCGTTCTGTTCCATTCCATTCCATTCTGTTCCATTCCATTATTCCATTCCACTCCATTCCACTCCATTCCACTCCATTCCACTCCATTCCATTGCATTCCATTCCATTCTATTCCAGTCCACTCCACTCCACTGCCTTGAGCCCAGGCTTGATTGGTTGGCGCCCCCCCACCCCGTGCCAATGCTGTGTCCATCCAGTACAAATTTGAGGTTGTACTTTCTGTGTCCTGTGAGCGACACTGTGTCAGGTGGCTTGCGGGAAACTCCTGCTTCCACATCGCATGGGGTGCGGTGAGCACAAGCCATGCCCGGTCCTGTCCAAACTTGAGCCACCTTGCGGGCCTGATCCCCAGAATCTGCGTCTTCTCCAGACTTCCTGCAGTTCCCTGTGACTCTTGGTGACCTTCTGAATCTTTCCCCTCCTGGGCTTGCGAGGGTGTATTCTAGACACAGCTGATGAGGTTTCTTTGCTCCTGAAAATCTTGTTCCTTCCCACTGGACCTGGACATGGCCTAGTGTGGTTTCCCCTTCCGCCGCCTCCAGCTCTTAACTTCCTCCCTCACCTCCTCCTCCTCCTCCTCACTGCCAACCCTGCCTCCTGCTAGGTGCATCAGCCGGAAGTTCTCTGGCCCGTTTGTGTGCATTCCCTGACGCCCTGAGTCCCCTTCCTGGGCTGCTCCTCTCCCAATATTTGAGAAACTCCCTCTGCAACTCATTTTTCAGGGCCAAGAGCAAGCGCTGTCCCTTCTGGACATGTCTAGCTAATGGCTTCCTCGCCCCTCCTTCCACGCCTCTTTAATTGTCCTTGGCCAAGCCTTTCTGCTCAGCATATCCCGGGAATTTATCATGATCTCATTCATGCCGCCCTCTCGGTCCAGCCGCAGTGGCTGGCTTCCCAGTCATCCCTGTCACCTCATCTTCACGCCCATGGCCAGTCCCCTCCCAGGCCGTGGAGGGATGCCCTGCAGAACCCACGATCCTGCAGAAATGACACAAGGAAACGTCTGAGGCTGGCGGATAGAAGACACACTGGCTTCTGTCTAGCCATCTCTTGGTTTGCTCCCCTTCGGAAAAGATGCTTCCAGGTTGCAGAGAACATCCCGGTAGCCCCCAGGTTGTGGTCCATGGGACAAGGCATGGGGGTTTCCGGTAACAGCCGGCAATGCTCTCAGATGATAAAATCCATGACGGGTCCTCAGCCATCCTACCCAGAGGATGCCCCACACGGAAACTCTAGGAATAAATGCTTGTGGCCATGTCAGGGTGCTCCGGTTCAAGGGATCTCAGTTAGCAGCTGTGGGTCATGACCAGCCATGAAGCCTTGAACCCCATCTTTGACTCATCGTAGCTCAGTTTCCTTGCTCCTCCTCAGTACCATGAAAGCATATCTAAATGATGCCAAACAAGCTCAAGTAGAGTTTTTCTTTGCTATCGAGGGTCGCTAGAAACGCACATGCTTTTATGTGAACCTATCCTCTCTGCTGCTCTAATATTAACAACCCAGTAAACAACAGGACTGGAGCAATAGCACAGAGGTAGGGTGTTTGCCTTGCACGTGGCCAGCGCGGCCGAGCCAGGTTCAATTCCTCTGCCCCTGCCGGAGAGCCCGGCAAGCTACCGAGAGTATCTCACCTGCAAGGCAAAGCCTGGCAAGCTCCCCGTGACGTATTTGATATGCCAAACACAGTAACAAGAAGTCTCACAATGGAGACATTACTGGACCCGCTCGAGCAAATCAATGAACAACAGGAGGACAGTGCTACAGTGCTAATATTAACAACCAGTTAACTCTTACGAACGGTTCACCCTGGAGCAGCCCGGGTATTGGGAGGGCTCACTCCATGGTATTTGGTTATCTGCAGATAACGCTTCATTTGCTGCAAACTTAACTAGTTTTCTCTTGGTATCCACAAGGGCTTAATTTCAGGACTCTCCCCCCATCCCCCGACAGAACCTCAATTCTGAGGATGCTCCCATATCTCTCCTCTGCTTTCTCCAATTCTGCATCTTGGGTTCAACCCACTGACATTTTTCATAGTGGTCCTTGGTTGAATCCCTGAAGGCAAAATCTGGAGAGAAAATAAAAATTCCTTGCATAGAGGCTAGAGAGTTAGTACAGGGCTTATTTTCCTTGCATGTGGCCAGCCCTGGATTCGTCCCTACACTGCATATGTTTCACTGAGCACCTCCAAAAGTGACCCCTGATCACAGAACCGGGAGTGAGCCCTGAGCATAATCGATGTTGGCCAGAAACAAACAAAATTTCCCTGTGCCCTTGAAAGTATATGGTTTCAATCCAGCGTGTTCAAGGATCAACCATAGACCTGGAGAATTCCCACTTCCCTCGGTGTATGTAATGTTTTGTAGATGAGCAAAATTTGAGTTTAATCACCTCCCCAAAGACAGCGGGCAGTGGCTGGCAGTTGGACCCTGCAGGGTGTGTTGGTGCCCACTGTCTGCTCCCTTCTTGAGCCCTGACCACGTAACAAACATTCCGCTCAGTATCTCAACCCCAGCTCCTGCTCCCAACCCTGCTCCCTTCCCTTCATGTCTCATGGATGTGGACATGTCTTCTGGACATGCAGGTTGGTCGCCAACTCAGAAGCAGCAGAAGGGGCAAATGATTGTTCAGACTTTCTGCCGTGAGGATAATTTCTTTTAAAACCACTAAAAAGTGGGGTTGGAGGGGATGGAGAGATAGCACAGCAGGGAGGGCATTGCATGCAGCCAACCCGGATTCGATCCCCGGCATTCCATTCGGTCCCCTGAGCACTGCCAGGAGTGATTCCTGAGTGCAAAGTCAGGAGTAACTCCTGAGCATCACCCGGTGTGCCCCTTTCCCCCCCCCAAAAAAAGTGGAGCTAGAGAGATAGCATAGTGAGTAAGGCACTTGTCTTGTATACTGTCGCCCCTGACTCAGCCCCCAGCACCACACATGATTCACCCATGATTCTCTGAGCCTGACCAGGAGTCATCCCTGAGCTCAGAGCCAGAAGTAAGTCCTGAGTACTACTTGGTGTGGCTCCAAAACCAAATAAGAAATAAGCATAAATGCTTTTTTTTTTAAAAAAAAAAAGAAGTCAAGAATAGCGTTCAGTGGTCGAGTCTTTGCTTTTCATGCATAAGATCTGAGTTCAATCCCCAGCACCATAAAATAAAACAAGGCAAAAAAAAAAACCCAACAACAACAAAGGTTTAAAATTTCCAGTGGGTCACAATGATTTGTAATCCCCAGATAAGTCTTGCTATGGGTAAGGAATCTGTCTTGATCAAAAAATATCTCCAGGAAGGTGGTAGAAAATGGTGCAAATATAAAAACTACAAATACAATTAATCCGGAAGGAGGAGTGAGTGGTTATCCCCACCTTATAAATGATAAAGCAAAGAGCCAGAGAGATGTAGACATCAGGAACCCCCCACGCCAAGGCCCTTATACTGAGCTGCCACCAGCTTCCTGGTGGATAAAGATATGCCTGAGTGAGAGCCCTTCCAGCCCCATAGGATCCAGCCCCAGCAGCCGAAAGCCTCCAGAACCCAATATCACCACACTCAAGGCCGTTCCCCATACACTCCAGCCGAGCCTCACATACAAGTGAACATATTCCTAGACTGTGAGACGGTTTTCCATAAGAGACAATACCAGATATATTATTTTGGTTGTGCTTTGGGACAGAGATTGGAGCTTAGGATGGAAACATCCCAAATTTGGTGGTGGAAAGGTGTAATGGTGGTGGGATTGGTGTTTGAATATTAACTGTAATCAGGGCTGGAGCGATAGCACAGCGGGTAGGGAGTTCGCCTTACAAGCGGCCAACATGGCCGACCCGAGTTCAATTCCTCTGCCCCTCTTGGAGAGCCCGGCAAGCTACCGAGAGTATCCGATATGCCAGACACAGTAACAACAAAGTCTCCAATGGAGACGTTACTGGGCCTGCTCGAGCAAATCGACGATCAACGGGAGGGCCTTTACCTTTACCTTTACCAAATATTGTGAACCACCTTATAAATTTTTTTTAAAAATTAAATGAAAAAAAAAAGATATGTCTGGATGGAAACAAGGGCTGGGTGAAGACTCTACAGACTTAGGAGTGAGGGACACACAGGCAGGGGTCAAGGGTAGGGAGTGGGAGGAGATAGGAGCATTCGTATCACCTCAGAGTCCAGTGAAGACTGGAGTGAGACCCAAGACTCGGTCCTTCTCCCTCAAACTTCTGGGTTGAGATTCATGATCCCCATGGAGGGGCTGGTGGTTTGTGTGGCTTCAATGTGTGGGGCACTGAGCTTGCGCCCTGGCACTGTATGCCACCTCTCACTTCTGGGGGTAGCCCAAGGGTCTTCCAGCATCACCACGCCCAGATCCCAGACTTGTCAGACATTTGCTGCTGGGCTGAGGATCGTGGGTGTTGGCCCCCGAGCACTGCTTGGGAGGCTGCTATTAAAGTGAGATAGTACAGTAGGTAAGGCCTTACTCGCCTTGCCTGTGGCTGACCCGGCTTCAGTTCCTGGCGTCCCCATATGGTCCCCGAGCCCTGTTAGGGATGATCCCTGTGCTCAAAGCCAGGAGTAAGCCCTGATCAACTCCAATAAAATAAATAAACATGGTACTGATGGTGATGGGGCTACACCAGTGCAATGATGGTGCTGATTAATCTGATGATGCTGGTGCCAGCGATGTTGATACCTGACCTTTGGATGTGCCAGAGATTTTTAAATGAGATCATGAATAAGTAGTTCTTACCACAGCGCCTACTGCCCTGTCAATACCATTCCATTGATCTAGGTGAGATGCTGACTCCAGTCTGCTTGGGCAGAAATGGTGACACTCTCTGGGATAACCAGACGCTTGGCCTCTCCTTTGCTTTTGAAGACAGAAACACCATTGAGACAGTATTTCAGGCTCTGTGTGAAGCCAGGTGACTTCGGTGCTCACATAGCCAACTTGGTCAAATTTGGGAAGGGGGAGATGGATTTTAGGCCATACCCAGCAATGCTTAGTGTTCAGCAATCTCTCTTGGTGGTGCTTGGGGACCAAAGGCAACACAGTGCCAAATTGATCAAACCCAGGTCATCTGCCTGCAAGGCAAAAGCATTAAGCCCTATCTTCTCTCTAAATCAGATTGCTGAAGTAGCTTTTCTCTGGACCATCTCCCCCCAAGGAGCCCTAGAAGCCCTTGCATAATTTTGTGCCACAAAAAGTTTGGTAGAACTTCCTTTGGGGTCCCTTCACCAAGGAACTGGCAGCCTTGAAAAGGCAAATGTCCTCCCTGACAGCTCCTCTCCCCCATTTTACCCCAACCCCCATGAAACTTGACGTGGTCTTTGCTCGTCTTTTAAATAAGTGCCTTCAGTCACATTCTGGACCACAATTGCATTTTTTTGCTCATTAAATTTTAAAACGGGCTGCTGAGAATTATTCACAGCCTCTGCAGAGGACCGCGTTCTGTCCAGTCGAAGAAATCTGGCCTTCATTTTTATTATCGTTTTAATTACCAGAGCCCCGAGGCAGTTCATAATGATGAAGACGCTCTGTCACTCGGCCAGGTGTTACCGTCTCGGTAGCAGACGTGGGGGTGGGTCTGCGTGACCCCATTTCCAGAATGGGCCTCTGAGGAGGTGCTGCTCTCCTTGGTCCCCAGAACTGAACCTCCCTAGCTTGGTGGCTGGACTGGAAAGTTCTTTGCTGGGTGGTGGTGAGAAGGATGCCGCCATGAGTGGTGCAGAGACTGCCCTGAGGGTTAGGTCAGTGAACCCTCCCGTCCACTTTTTCTCTTCTTTTTTTTTTCTTTTTTTTTTTAATATCACTGTCACTGTGTCACTGTCATTCCGTTATCCATCGATTTGCTCGAGCGGGCACCAGTAAAGTCTTCATTTGTCCTAGCTCTGAGATTTTAGCAGCCTCTCCTTACTCGTCCTTTCCAACAGTACCACATTGGAGGCTCTTTCAGGGTCAGTGGAATGAGACACAACATTGTTATTGTTTTTGTCATATTGAATACACCACGGGAGCTTGCCAGGCTCTGCCATGCGGGCCGGATACTCTTGGTAGCTTGCCGGGTTCTCTGAGAAGGAGAACTAGACTTTAAGAGGTCTATACGTGGCCGCACGCTTCTTATAGTCTTTTTTTAAATATATATATTTTATTTTCATAAAAGTAGTTCACAGTGGAATGGAAATGGAATGGTTATGATCTGGGCATCAGGCTTTGGTGCTCTGCAAGCCTCTTCCTGCTGGACCAGACTGACCCAGGACTTGAGCCGTGATGGGTGCTTCTGTTTCTATTTGAGGGAAACATCAAGGGGGGGATTTGAACCCCAGTCCCAGCTCATCCCGTTGACTTGCACACTCCTCAGGCCTTTCCTGAGTCACGACTGTTGATCATCACAGTAAAAATTATGTATCTGCTGTGAAGAATGAGAGAGACTTGGACTGTCAGACACAGGCTGGCCCAGAGGAGGGGGAAAGCTTGGGGGGCGAGAACGGAAGTGTCTAGAGGGTCCTTATCCAGTAGGAGCCATGGGGATGGGGGGACTGGAGGACCCAATGGTAATGACTTCTAGTGGAGATCTCGGGGTGCCATTTCAATGACTATATACTTTATATTTTGGTTTGGAGGCTACACTTGATCATACTTAGGACTTACTCCTGGCTCTGTACTCAGAAATTATCCCTGGCAGTGCTCAGAGAATCCTTTGGGATGTCAGACTTCGAACCCAGGTTGGCCACCTGCAAGGCAAGCACCCTCCTTGCTGTACTGTCTCTCTGGCCCCCACTTTTTTCCTATTTCTAGGAGAACCCTTTCTAATAAATTTATTCTTGGCTTACCACTCGTCCTTCCACCCCTCAAAGATCCCTTTGTTTTCTCTCCTTTCCTGGGATTTTTCTTTCCGAACACAAAGTCATGCAAATGCTTCCTTTACCTCTAATTGAACACTCCGACTTAATTGATTATGTATTAAGTTGGGGACTTGGGGCGACATGCAGGCCTAGACTCATGTTGAGATTAATTTATTCCTGTCGTCCTACTGTTTTGAAATGCATCCGAGTGCCTCACACGCGTGTTAAAAATAAAGCCGAGAGTCAGGGCAATCTAATTAGACGGCTTAACCCAACACTCTGCTGTTCAGTCTCCACCAAGCTCTCCTGCTTTGATGGTGACCAAAATAGATGAATAAGTTAATCAAAGGTCTGATTAAATCGCACGGCGCTGCGGCATGGACCGATGATTGCCAAGCTTCCGTTGCGGCGGAGTCCCCGGGGAGGGAAGAAATGGAGCTGAGTGCCAAAGGCCAGGAGTTCCAGAAGGAAGAGTTTTAGAACGCTCACCGGCGGGGGAACTACGCCGAGTCCTCTGGCCCCAGGTCTTCAAGTGATGACTGGCTAGCGAGAAAAAAGCGAACTCCAGAAGAAGGAGAATGTGGGGAAGAATTCTTTGGGTGAAAGAGTACAGACCTTCCCCTGGCACATTTCAGTTACAGCTCTTGCCTCTTGCTTATTGCAGTTATAGACCAATCACTTGCCTTCCTGTGCCCTTCATTTGTCCATCATCCACTCATCCCCGCACTGACACACACATTCCCCCATCACTCATCATCCGTCCGTCCTCCATCCTTCATCTATCCATCCATTCGCACACCCACACATGCACCAATCACCCATCTTTCATCTTCTCTACCCATTCTTCATCCTCTGTCCATCCATTAATCCATCCACCCACCCACCCACACACGCATTCTCTCCATTCATCATCCATATATAAATACACACACCCATTCATTCACACCCACCCATCACTCATCCATCCATCCATCCATACATCCACACATCCATCTATTCATGCATTCATCTATTTTCTATCCATCCTCCATTGACCACACACCCATCACTTATCGTCCATCCATCCTCCATCCTTCATCCATCCATCTATCTGCACACCCACACATGCACCAATCACTCATCTTCATCCTCTCCACCCACTCTTCATCCCCCCTCCATCCATTAATCCATCCATCCATCCACACATGCATTCTCTCCATCCGTCATCCATATATACATACGTGCACACCCATTCATCCGCACACCCACCCATCACTCACCCGTCATCTGTCTTCTCTGTCTGTCTTCCATCCTTCTGTCGATCATCCAACAGGCCATCTTCCATCTTCCTACCTATTGCACAGATAGGTGCTTTGCATCTCTCGTGTGTAAAGCACTGGGCTTTGATCTTGCCATCATTTTGTTTAAGGTAATGGCCCAGTCTGACTGTCAGACTTTTTTACTTAACTTTTTGTCTCTGAAGAAGACACCTCACTTTGCTTATGAGTCTGATGTACAAGCTACTTCTTCTCTGTGTGCAGTGATCAGGAGTTAAAAGAGGTTGGACTGTCTTCCTGTTCCATCCTACAGGCTTGTATGCCCCGTTCCTTCTGTGTTCCACCCTAACACTTCTGCCTTGGCTGGTAACCAGGTTCCCCTCTTTTATGTTCCCTCCAGGCTGCAGGATTTTTTTGTTTGTCAGTTTGTTTTTGCAACAACTAAACTCTGCCTTCGCCTTGATAAATAGCTCTTTCATCATTACTTTTTTGCTCCATTACCTAGTTTGGGGACTGGAGTGATAGCACAACGGGTAGGGCATTTGCCTTGCACATGGCCCACCTGGGTTCGATTCTTCTGCCCCTCTCAGAGAGCCCAGCAAGCTACCGAGAGTATCCCGCCCACACGGCAGAGCCTGGCAAGCTCCCCATGGCATATTCCATATGCCAAACACAGTAACAAGAAGTCTCTCAATGGAGACATTACTGGTGCCTGCTCGAGCAAACTGATGAACAACTGGAGGACAGTGCTACAGTGCTATCGAGTTTGGTGTCACTGTCTCTTTCCACCCACATCCTGTGTAGTGAAGAAAGAGTAAGCACTAGAACTAACTCCCTTTTATAGATGATGGAAGCTTAGAAAGGCTGATCAGGCTTGTCCAGAGTTGCGGTGTGGTGTCTTGACTGCAGGCATGCACTCTTCAGCAGCCCAGGCTTACTACTTCATATCTCAGAGATTGACTCTTGAATATTTGCTCCCCAGAAGCCTGGATGCATGAGTCCTGGGTACTTGAAATTGGAGTGGTTTGAGAAAAAGTGTAGGGACATAAATTGACTGAGGGTCTTTGGGTCGCCAACCATGAGAATGTTTTGATCTCCTTTCACTCTTCCTTCAGCATCACCTGGCATCTCCATTTCACAGGCAGAGAAACGGAAGTTTAGAGAGATCAGCCCCCTGTATGGGGCTCTGGTCCCAGTTTTAATGTTTGTCTCTTTTTCCCTCCAACGTGCCGCCCAAATTCACAGTGACAGGGGTTGTAGACTGAGCCAGTAATTTCTAGTCTTGAGGGGTGACTGCGCGGTTCAAGGGTTCATTCCATCCCTTTCTGTTTTCTGCTTAAAGCTGTGCTCAGTTGTGTGAAGGACCATAGGGAGACAGAGAAAAAAGGATGAGGTTAAAATGGCCTTTGCCAGCTGGGATAGAGAAGGGACCACTAAGTCAATGATGGTTGTACTCACTCGGGATGGGAGATGCATGCTGAAAGTAGACTATGGACCAAACATGACGGCCACTTAGTACCTGTATTGCAAAACATGACATCCAAAAGGAGAGAGAGAGAGTAAGAGGGAATGTGCCTGCTACAGAGGCAGGGGGTGGGGATGGTGGGAGGGATACTGGGAACATTGGTGATGGAGAATGGGCGCTGGTGGAGGGATGGGTACTCGAACATTAGGTAAAGGTAAAGGTAAAGGCCCTCCCGTTGATCGTCGATTTGCTCGAGCGGGACCAGTAACGTCTCCATTGGAGACTTTGTTGTTACTGTGTCTGGCATATCGAATACTCTCGGTAGCTTGCCGGGCTCTCCGAGAGGGGCGGAGGAATCGAACTCGGGTCGGCCATGTTGGCCGCTTGTAAGGCGAACGCCCTACCCGCTGAGTGAAACATAATCATGCAAGTTTGTAAGTCTATAACTGTATCTCACTGTGATTCATTAGAATAAAAAAATTTTAAAAAAGAATGTGAAGAAGTCTTTATGCACCATTGGTGGGACTGTAAATGTGTTTACTGTTTTAGGAGAATATGGGGAAACCTTGAAAATATTTAAAATAGATTGATTATATAATCTAACCGTTACACTTCTGGATAGATGTGCAAATTAAATAAAATCACAATCTTGAAGAGAAAAAAATTTAAAAAATAAAATAAATAAAATGGCCTTTGCAAATAGACCAAAGTGAAACCTAAGGTAGAACAATTCTGAGAGATCTCTCCACGGTCTGTGTCTCTGCATTATGTATGCATCTGTGGATCTGTGAATCTACGTGCATATATCTGTCTACATCTCTGATTCTTTCTATGGAAGAAGATGCCCATCATCGAAGAACTAATCCCTATTAATAACTTGTTGCTATGCTGCCGTTTCTCTTTTCTCTGCATAAACGTGGTTGGTTGTGTTTCTGTGTTATTCAACTATATATATAGTGGCTACTAAACAGAAATCGTTAAATATATATATATATATATATATATATATATGAGAGGCCAGAGAGATAGATGATATAGCATTTATATCCTTTACATGCACCTGGCCAAGCCAGCTTCAATCCCCAGTACCACACGGACCCTCTAGCTTTCTCAGGTACAACCCTAGAAGTCCCTGAACACTGCTGGGTATACCACAGGGCAATATTGGTCACTTCTGTCACCGGGGGCTCAAGCAGCATCACGTCCTCCGACCCCAACATTGAACCACAATACTGTTCCCCTGGACCTCCTGAGCACCACATAGGCTCTGTGTGTGCGTGTGTGTGTGTGTGTGTGTGTGTGTGTGTGTATGTAGTTAAGCCCAGGACTATGGGTTCCCAAGCAGCGAGACACACAGAGACACAAACACAATCATGCAAAAGCAGGAGTTTTATTCCAGTATAAAACAATCTCACCCACAGAGTGATAGCGACCCCGACTTCAGGCAGCAAGCATTTTGTCTAGGGTTTGATTACATAAGCAGTACATGCCTTATTATTTCAGAAGAAACCTTACCTAGTTACCAAACAAAGGTGTTTTGGCAAGTGTCTAGGTTAGCAGTGGCCAGGCAATAGTTAAACAATAGTTTCCACTAAAAGTTCATGGTTGCATAAGCTGCTCATTCTTTTAGGGTTAACAAAAGACAATTTCTGGGGCATTTTGACTGGGGGCATAGTGATTGATTGAGCCCATTTGCTGGACCCAGAAACTTTTCCAGGTGGATTCAGGTTGGCTAGTTACACATTCTTTCATTGCTGGGAAACCGAGACCATTTCAGTTCCAGGAACTGAATCTGAGGTCTGAAGTTGATTTTGCTGATTTCTGCCTCCTGTCATGGAGTCAGTTTTGCCCTTACAATACATATATGTATATATATGTATGTGTGTATATATATATATATGAAAGAGACTGAGGGTGGGGGGAGAGAGAGAGAGAGAGAGAGGAGGGAGAGAGAGGGAGAGAGACAGGAGAGAGAAAGAACCACACATTTTAATAAAACCACCAAGTAGTAATCTTAATGACTCGAAACAGAATATGACTTAGATATATATACCTGCCTAGAAACAATTAGGAACTATTCTGTGCACGTGTGTGAACATTCATATATTGTTTGTTTACTCCAGTGAGTGTGTAATTTCTTTATAACAAAAATTTATTTTAAAAATCTGAGCACTGGGACAGGAGAGATAGTACAGGGTATAAGGCACACACTTGCCTTGCACGTGGCCAACCCGAGTTCGATCTCCAGCATCCCACATGGTCCCCCAAGCAACGCCAGACGTGATTCCTGAGCATAGACCCAGGAGAAACTCCTGAGCATTGCTGGGAGTGACCCCAAAACAACAAAATGTTTGTCTGCAATGTTTGTCTGCTTTAGCTGCTTCATAGACATTTTTAGATTGAGCAGTTTTGTTCCCCAAAAACTTAACATGGAAAACTATAAATTTCATAAACATATCTTTAAGGAAAAAAATAGTATACACTTGTTTGTTTGACAACAACCAACCCTTATTACATACTTTTTTTCCCTAATGTTTCATGGCATTATTTGCAGTGATCATGCAAAAAAAAAAACCTTTAGCGTGGTAACTTCCACCCTGCCCTTTTCTTTGTTTCCCTGTGTAGTCTGAAGTTTCCTGGATTCCCAACAAACATTATTCTGGGATTTATGGACTGATGAAGCTCGTCCTGACCAAGACTCTCCCGGCCAACCTGGAGCGGGTCATCGTGCTGGACACAGATATCACCTTCGCTACAGACATCGCTGAGCTCTGGGCTGTGTTCCACAAGTTCAAAGGTACTTGTAACCTGCTTTATTTATTTTCTGGAAGCTTTCAAAGTGTACAAATTGCAAACAATAGTGACGTGCCTTCATTTTCCATATGAGATCATCCTGGAGGTCCCAGTCGTGAAATGGGTACGAAATTACCAGTTGAGTTGGTACCAACTCTCTGGCCATTTGAAACAGGTTCCAGTAAAACTGAAATTTATTTGCATCCTGCCAGAAAGCATTCAGGTTACTGTTGATGGAGGGGGAAAGGGGGGGGGGGGATTAACGATTAATGAATTGATTACTAATTAACAAAATTATTAGAATTCCTTAACTGTTCCAGGAACATGCTTTTGGCCATTGATCCATTCTTCTTGGCTGCAGCTCCGCCTAATTTTTGTCCCTGCTTCTAATTAAGGGCCAGTCACAGAAATTTCAACTTAGTCGTTGAAATACACCCCTCATCACAAAGGGTATACCTTCTAGTTATCCTGTTATGATGGGAATTGTACATCCCTAACTCATCACAAAAGCGTATGCCTTCTAGTTATCCTGTTATGATGGAAATTTAAAAAAACACAACAATTTTGGATGCTTGATAAGTGATCAATATCAAAGGTGGAGTTTCTTGTGAGGCAAGTGTCACAGGATAGAAACAACGTTTTTATCGGTTTTCTCGGCTTATCAAATAACTTTGATGGTTGCGGAAACTTAAGAGCGAGCGAGTGGAGATGGGTATTGATTATAGAGTGTTTGAAATGTTCTCGGGGCTTTTGTTTTCGTGACTGTGACGGCTGTTTCATTTCACGGAGGTATATAAGTTGGGCTTTCCTTCTAAGGGGGTTAGTTTCTTCTTAGCTTTTATTGTATGTCTTGTCACTGCCTCCCCGGAGGTGAAAGTACCTAGCAGGGATTGACGAGGCGGGAGTGTATTTAAGTCTGGCATGGATTGCTGAGAAAAAGACAGGTCAGCGTGAATCTCGGGTTGTTATTTCAAAACCCCTCTCCCAAATGTCTTCCCTAAAATGCCATTATTTTATAAAAATCCATCTCTAAGTTAGACAGATGTCATAAGAGAGAAATTTGGCAGTCAGACACTCACTTTCTTTTTCTTTTTCCAGCCACTCGCAAACTTCTGAGTCTAAACTCCCTCCTGCCTCTTCCCCCTAGTTTTTTTTTTATCCTACAAAAGGGTGAGCACACTTCCTCATTTCTTTTTTTTTTTTTTTTTTTTTTTTTTTGCTTTTTGGGTCACACCCGGCGATGCTCAGGGGTTACTCCTGGCTCATGCACTCAGGAATCACTCCTGGCGGTGCTCGGGGGACC
Source organism: Sorex fumeus (assembly GCF_029834395.1). Lineage (NCBI taxonomy): Eukaryota > Metazoa > Chordata > Mammalia > Eulipotyphla > Soricidae > Sorex > Sorex fumeus. Next base: position 1,909,409 of record NW_026606158.1, on the reverse strand, counting down.
ATATGGGATGCTGGGAATCAAACCTGTATCGGCCATCTTGGCTGCGTGCAAGGCAAACGCCCTACCCACTGTGCTATCGCTCCAGCCCCTTCCTCATTTCTTTTATGGCCACGTCTTCATCCATCCCGGGATAGTCCACCGGGCTCCTGTTTCCTTTCCTGGGCAGAAGAACAAATTCCTCACCCAGCCCAATCTCTGTTGCTTTCTTCTGCTTCCCTCTGAGCTCACTAGAAAAGTTTTCATGTTCCAAGGGGAAAGGGTCACAGCAAGACCCTGACACTCTCCCTTTTTGGATCGAAATGTCCAGACCAGCCTGAATGACAGTGATTCAAGACTACATTTAGGGGCTGGAGCTATAGTACTGTGGGGAGGGCGTTTGCCTTGCACAAGGCCAACCTAGGTTTGATTCCCAGCATCCCATATGGTCCCCCTGAGCACCGCCAGGAGTAATTCCTGAGTGCAGAGCCAGGAGTAACCCCTGCCCATCACCAGGTGTGACCCAAAATGCCAAAAAAAAAAGGACTACATTTAGGGGCTCAGGGAAGAGTAGGTGCCTCAAAGTGCTGTAAGTACAAGGACTCAGGTTTGATCCTGGTTCTGCCCACATGCAACAAGCACAGTCCCAAAGGGCCCTGGTATGTGGGACCCCCAGCACCGCGATTTTATGTTCAACAGCCAAAACACAGCCAGGGGTATGTGAGCTACATAACTTGAGTGTGCAACCTCCAGCGAACCCCACATTTAAAAGGGAGTGTGAGCACCCTAGCTGGGAGTGTGACCCCTGATGGGCATGTGTGCCAGTACTGCAGGTTTTGAAAGATTTTGCAGGGTGGGAGACAGTACAAGGGATAAGGTGCTGGCCTTGCTGTCCCCGGTTTGATGCCCAGTACCTTAGTCCAGAGTGCTTGCATCTGGCCTGGACAACTGCTAGTCACTGTGAAATCAGCAATCTGGGAAGGGATAGGGAGAGAGAGAAGAATGGAGAGTTAAAAAATAAAATTAAATTAAGAGAGACATTTAGCAGAATGGGTTGAAACTCAGTGCGTTCCAGAGTTCTCTGTTCTCCGGAGAAGGCTGAGACCTGCATTTTTATTTCATGAATATGGACACTGGTGCTGGGCAGGATGCAGGGTTTGCTCAGAGTCGGGACCCAATGCATGTGTGAGCTGGTTCTGTGCTCAGCTCCCGTCTCATCTGTCATTCTGATGTATGTGCAGTGGGGGAGAGGGAAGAAGCGGAGAAGAGCTTCACACCCAGCAGTGCTCAGAGGATACTCTTGGCTTTGTGCTCAGGGGTTATTCCTGGCAGTGCTCGGGGGACCCACTGCAGAGCCAGGGATTGAACCTGGGAGAGGCACATCCCAGGGGATCTGCTGGTTTGTCACTGGTTTCCTTGGACTCTCTGGGTGGAGAAGAGGTTTTCATTATCTTTCTGTTGTGCTGCGCATCGACAGTTCAGTGACTCATTTCTTGAACGATTATTTGTCACGGTCCCACTGAGGGTCAGGCGTGGGTTTTGGATAAACGGGCATGCGTGGTGAAAGGACTGAGGGGTTGTGGCCTTTCCTGAAGGTGATTGGTACGAGATCACAAAGGCAGTGCCCAGTGGGCAGTCTTACCAGCATGGTGGTTAGGTGCTACAGACTCCCGCTAGCCCCTTTGGGAGTAAAAGCACTGACTATCCTAACTACTGGCACCTTGGGTGACCTCCAGGGAGGGCCTAGTCCTGTGGCCACGCCCACATCAGATTGGCCACACCCACATCAGATTGGCCACACCCACATCAGATTGGCCACGCCCACATCACAGTGGCCACGCCCATATCAGATTGGCCACGCCTGTAGCACAGCGGCCACGCCCATTTCAGATCGGCCACGCCCATATCACAGTGGCCTCCCTCATATCAGATTGGCCACGCCCATATCACAGTGGGCACACCCATATCAGATCGGCCACGCCCATATCACAGTGGCCTCCCTCATAACAGATTGGCCACGCCCACATCACAGTGGACACGCCCATATCACATAGGGCACGCCCACTTCCAGAATGGGCAGTGCAAGGGCTGATGGATGTGGAATCTTGCAAGATGCACTGTAGCATGTTTGATCTCTCAGTTATCTTCCCCACCCCAAGTTCTGCTTTCTTCCCTTCCCCCTTTTTTTTTAAATATCTGTGAGGAGCAATTCATAAACACAGGCATCACCTCCGTATCAGTCGGTTTCCTGAGAAACTCAACCTGCAAATCTGCATTCAGAGCTCCACGGGAGGGGTGGAGGCAGAGAGAACTGAGCAGAAGCAGCGGAACAGGGCACTGCTAACTGTTAACTTCCGCCTCCGGGAAATCACGCTTATCTTATCCCCATGCTAATTGGGGTTCTGTGGCCAGGAATACTGATGTCATCCGGTTTAAATAGCCCAGATCAACCGTGCCAGGGAAGCTTCCCATGGCCCCAGCCGTGCCCTTAGCTGGCCCCAGATTTGGATTTGGACGGCTCTGAGAGTCTAAGCAGCTCTGGGGCAAAGCAGAGGATATGGGCCAAGGTCAGGACAGGAGCAGGGAACTTTGCATAAAATGAGCTGCAGTTAACAGGCTGCCCTGTGTTTCTGTGTTCTCTCCTGGGTTTATTTCTAGCGCGGGTTACGCCCCCACCGCGCAGAGGAATCCATTAGATACCCTTGTTAGCTGAAACTGTTGAAAAATATAGCACCGGCCTTCAAGGTAGCTCACAAATCTGGCAGACTGAGTTTGTACACACTCATCAGCAAAGAAGTACAAAAAAACATGGGAGGTATTCCAGAACCCACCTAATTTTTCTGGGAAAATACAGACGCATAAAGAAAATAAGTAAGTTCTTCTGTTCTCCATATGGCTTGCTTAGTCCAAGTTTCTTTGGTAGTGTGTGTGTGTGTGTGTGTGTGTGTGTGTGTGTGTGTGATTTCTTTTTCTCCCTAAATTGGAGCCATTAGAAGCCAGACCATGGAACAGGAAGACAGTCTCTGTAGGACAGACCCATCAATCTAGAACATTCTGACCCAGGAGGGAGAGCTCCCTTCTAATCAAGATAATTGAAGCAGACGTCTTTCTAGGTAAACATTATGAGTGACTGACGTGGATACAATTTGGCCTGGCTAATTTTTCTGCTTTAGAACAGCTAGTTACCTAAGGCCATGCACAGTGCTTCCTGTTTTCAGAACACTTAGACTCCAGGAAGGATGGGGCGAAACCCCCCTCCCTTACCTAAATTCATTATGTGGACATTATGTTAAGAAGCTTTTGAGTGGGGAGTTTCGACCCGTTAACATGGAAAATTCCCCCAGCTGGTGGATTCCTGCTCTTGACCCAAAAATAGAATTATACCAACTGAGATGCCTCCAAGAGCTGAGACGTCTCAGAAGTCCAGCTTCCATCTCAAGAGATGCATGGTCCAGGATCCAAACACCTGTTTCAAAATTTTATATATATATATAAATTTTAGATATGCTGTCACTGTCACTGTCCTCCCGTTGTTCATCGATTTGCTCAAGCAGGCCCAGTTACGTCTCCATTGTGACAGTTGTTACTGTGTTTGGTATATGGAATACGTCACGGGTAGCTTGCCAGGCTTTACCGTGTGGGCGAGATACTCTCGGTAGCTTGCAGGGCTCTCCGAGAGTGGCGGAGGAATCTAACTCGGGTTGGACGTCCTACCCACTGTGCTATCGATCCAGCTCTTAGATATGCTATATACAGGTATATGCTATACACATATGTGTATATACATGTACATTGATATGTGTGTGCATTTGTGTGTATCTGGTTTATTTCTCCGAGTCAAGGGAACATGTGTACGTTCCAACCAGAGGTACCAGAAGAAACCAAGACCACCGTTTGCTCATACAACAATGTGGATAAACTTTACTTTTATTCTTTTTGGTTTGGGGGCCAGACCCGGCGATGCTCAGGGTGTATTCCTGGCTTTGCCCTGAGGAATCCCTCCTAGCAGTGCTTAGGAACCATGTGGAATGCCGGGAATAGAATCCTGGTCAGCTGCGTGCAAGGAAAAAATGCCCACTGCCCCGGGGGCTTATATTGTATCCCACATTGGGGACGGGCACATGGGGTGACATCAGCAGCTCCTGGGTCCTAGGGGGTGAGCTGGGGGAGAAATCACAAACCATTAAGATTCGAAAGTCCACCCCAATTAGCTGGAAAGAAGAAGTGGTCGGGATAGTCCTCAGAATCTTTTCTTCTCTGAACCCTATATCTAAAGCAGCTGGGATGGAAAAGGGATCATGAAGTCAATGATGTTTGGAGGACTGCTCGGGATGGGAGATGTGTGCTGAAAGTAGATAAAGGACCAAACGTGATGGCCTCTCGGTATCTTGTACTGCAAACCATAATATCCAAAAGGAGAGAGAGAGAGAGAGAGAGAGAGAGAGAGAGAGAGAGAGAAAGGGGAAAATTGTCTGTCTTGGAGTCAGGGGGATGGGTGGGATGTGTGTGTGTGTGTGTGTGTGTGTGCGTGTGTGTGTATGTGAAATATTGAGGACCTTGGTGGTGTAGAATGTGAACTGGTGGAGGAATAGGTGTTCAATCATTGTATAACTGAAACTCAAACATGAAAACGTTGTGACTGTTACCTACTGTTACTCAATTTAAAAAAATACTTCTGGCTATCCGCTGGACCTTGAGCACTGGTCCAGGAGTATCTTCTAAGCATCTCTGACTGTGCCCTAAACACCTCCCACCCCATATTTTTTGGAGATATTTTACTGGACAGTTATTTGGGCCTGTCAAGGACAGTTCTTTGGATCGTTTGTGTCCTCAGATACACGAGGATTTGTAAAGCCAAGGAAGGAAGTATTCTTTTTTTTTTTTTTTGAAAAAAAGATTCATTTTAATGAAACATGTTTATAACAGCATTGGCATCTGAATCACCTCCAAGGTGCCCACAACCCTCCACCACTGCTATATATATATATATATATATATATATATATATATACATATATATATATGTGTGTGTGTGTGTGTGTGTGTTTATCTCATATTTACAAACGATTGATGCTCTTTGTTTTGCTTCATTGTTATTTCGAATTTGGGGGGGGCACACTTGGCAGTGCTCAGGACTCACTCCTGGCTCTGTGCTTGGGGGACAGCAGAACCCCCTATGTGGTATCAGGGATCGAACCTGGCTGGGGCATGAGCAAGGCAAGTGCCCTAGCCGGTGTACTATCACGCCAGGCCCAGAGTGATGCCATTCATGGTGTTGGTGCCCACAACTGGTGCCACAGTTCTCACTTCACCAAGCTGTCCCTGGCCCTCCGCCCACGCCCTTATACTACTCTGAGTGGGACTACCATTTCGTTTTTAATTTTAATTATTTTTAAAATCATTTATTTTATTGAATCACTGTGAGATAGACCCTTACAAAGCTGTTCATGATGGGGTTTCAGTCATACAGTGTCCCAACGCCCATCTCTCCACCAGTGTGCATTTCCGAGCACCAGTGTCCCCAGGTTCCTTCCCATCACCCCACCCCTACCCCCCAGCTTGTATCTATAACAGGTGCTTTTCTCCTCTCTCTCTCTCTCTCTCTCTCTCTCTCTCTCTCTCTCTCTCTCTCCCCCCCCCTTCCTCCATCCTTCTCTCCCTCCCTTCCTCACTCCTAGGCATGGTGGTTTGCAGGACAGATACTAAAAGATTATCAGGAATATCCCTTTACCTACTTTCAACACTCAGTTCTTGTCCAACGTCATCATTTTCAGCTATTATTGTCATACCAGTCCCTTCTTTGTCTTACCTATTCTCCATCCTGTGCACACACTTGTGGTTGATTCCACAAGTGGAACCACCACTTCTTAAGTTCATCTTCTGTTCTTGGCACAGAGCAGAGCACCGCACATTTGCAGAGCAAAACAAACAAACAAACAACAAAAAAAAAAAAACGGGTCCCTCCTTGATTTATCTCATGCTCTGAGAGTAATCACATGACAGAGCAGAACCCCAGCCCTTCTGGTCCCGGGGTCTGTGTTCTCTCTCCCGCCTCCTGGCTAGGATTCCCTGACCAGGCAGAGGCCGCATGTGGGGAGGGGGAGGTCTGTGTGCATCAACAGGCAGGGGTCACCGCTGGCGGTGAATCACCCACAACCCCCCATTGTGTCCCAGATTTCCTGCACAAACATTTGGATATCAGAACGTGGTTTGAGTGAGCCGTTGGGGAGAGAGGTTGCAAAGCCATGAATCATAGATGCTCACCTGCAGCTCATAGCTTTTGGAGGTGCTCCCCACTGAAGCACACTGAAGCCTCAAGCTGGTGTTTTCACACCTAAGGGACTGAGCAAGTAAATGGCCATCCTGTAAAGTGCCAGCGTCTCACACCTCCTTCACCGCCTCCACTGTGTGACCTGGAGGGGCACAGAAATGGGTACCCAGGGGCCTCCAACTCTCCTGAACTCACTGCAGGCAACTCTTTCAGCCAACAGAGCCCCGAATTCAGTGCTTGATCATAAGATGTGACATTACTTAGGCCCTACAGTGCAAGGGATTCTCGGGCTAACCCGGGGCTGCTGGGGCCTGGCATTTTTTTTTTTTAAGTTTTATTTTACAACGTGCTGACTTTCTGGATACACTTAAAAGGGTCGTTCTCTCAGTGCAGAGGTAAAACGCAGATACCGCGCCAGCAGAGTTAAAACCGAGTTCTCAAGCACACCTGGCTGTTCACCACACAACCCAGTTTGAAAGCACTGGCTCTGTGCCCACCCCTCCATGCGACTTTTGATCAGCAAATGGGCACCGTCCTGCTCACACACCTCATTTATGTACACAACCTGGTTGGTCCTTCCACGACCCCTCATTTACATATGGACATAACTGATCATCCCTCATCTATGTACACAGCCTGGTTGGACCTCCCACAACCCCTCATTTGCATATGGACATAACTGATTATCCCTCATTTATGTACACAATCTGGTCGGTCATTCTACAACCTCTCATTTACTTATTTGCATAATTGATCCTCCCTCATTTATGTACACAATCTGGTTCGTCCTTCCACAACTCCTCATTAACATATTGAAATAACTGATCATCCCTCATTTATGTACACAAGCCTGATTGGTCCTTCCACAACCCCTCATTTACATATGGACACAACTGATGATCCCTCATTTACGTACTCAATCTGGTTGGTCATTCCACAACCTCTCATTTGCATATCTACGTAACTGATCATCCCTCATTTATGTACACAACTTGGTTGGTCCTTCCACAGCCCCTCATTTACATACGCATGCAGTGTCTGATTGGTCAGTCCTACAAGCCCTTATTCACATAGTATGAACCCCGTTCATGGTCCTGTTTTAAAGACAGGGGGTGACTGACGCTTAAGGGAGACAGCCATGTAGCTTGCCCTTACATCTTAGAACTGGGATTGGAACTCGGAACAGACCCCTTTGAAATCTGAAGTTCTTTGCACTGAGCCCTAAGCCACCTCGAAGAGGGGAAGGTAGAGCTTAGAGTCTCTTTGGAGAGACCCCTGTCACAGTCTCACAGAGCTCTTATGACAGAAAGAAAGTGGGAAGGGAGAGAGAGAGAGAGAGAGAGAGAGAGAGAGAGAGAGAGAGAGAGAGAACGGACGCATCAGGGCCAATGTGAATGGCCTCAAAGTACAGTTTTCCAAGGATTGAAAAATCAAAACCTTCTGTGGCCAGAGTGATAGTACAGCGGGGAGGACATTTACCTTGCTTGTGGTTGTGGCTGATCTGGGTTCAGTTCCCAGCATCCCATATGGTTTCCCCACCCTCCCCCCAGCACCGCCAGGAGTGATTCCCCCAGTACAGAGTCAGGAGTAACCCCTAAGCATCACTTGAAAAGCTAAAATTTAAAATTGGTTTATTTTAGGGACCTGAAGGATATTGCGGCTTACGGGCACTTGCCTTGCAAGCGGTCAACCCAGGCTTGATCCCTGGAATCCTGGGTTCTGCCAAGAATGATTCCTGCTTATAGAGTGAGAAGTAATCTTTGAGCATTGCCCCGTGTGGCTTAAAAATTGGAGAAAAAAATTAAAAGGACCAGGGAGAACTTGGTCTCTAGAATCCCAGCCCTGCCTGAAACTCGCTGAAATATTGCCTCTTAAGTAGCTGTGAGAGGAGGCTGGAGCAATAGCACAGCAGGTAGGGCATTTGCCTTGCACGCGGCCGACCTGTGTTTAATTCCCAGCCTCCCGTATGGTCCCCCGAGTACTGCCAGGAGTAATTCCTGAGTGCATGAACCAGGAGTAGCTCCTGTGCATTGCCGAGTGTGACCCAAAAAGAAAAAAAAAAAAAGTAGTTGTGAGAGGATGGAGTGGGGGCAGGGAAGGAGGGGCGCTGAGGTCTTGCCTTGCATGCATCTGAGCCTGGTTCGATCCCCAACACCCCATGGGCCCCCCAAGCATTGCTGAGTATAGGAGACCCCCACTCCTAGCATCAATAGGGTGGCCTGAGTGTTTCCTGACCCCATCACCACTCCGGTGTCTCCCTAGAGGCTCCTAAGCTAGTCAAAGCAGAACTGCAGTATCCCCAGCCCTCGTTGGCGGAGAATCCCTCAGAGTGGCCCCCGGTATCTGCCTCAGCACCGCTTGGGACATAGTAGCTGGGAAACCCGGGGCTCATCCTGGGGCTCTGTGACCTCAGAGAGCTTACCTGACTTCTCTGGACTCAGAGGCCCCGTGGCCCAACTTCCTGGGACAGGCCCGAGCTGGCTGGCCCGGTCCTCTCTGCTGTCTTCCTTCTCCAGCGCTGCCACTGCACCTGGGGTAATAGCGACCAGCGCTCAAGAAAGAATATCAGGGGCTGGAGCAATAGCATAGTGGGTAGGGCATTTGCCTTGATTGCGGCAGACCCGGGTTCGATTCCCAACATCCCATATGGTCCCCCGAGCACCGCCAAGAGTAACTCCTGAGTGCAGAGCCAGGAGGAACCCCTGAGCATCCCCAGGTGTGACCCAAAAAGCAAAAATAAAATAAGGAATATCCCAGGTACCTCCTGGGAGCTGATACATGAAGCCCTTGGGGCGGGGGAATCTGGAAAATCAGATGTTAAAAAATAAAAAAAAGAAAAAGACTGCGAAACCTTTAAAACTATGAATTTTTTTTTGAAAGACATCTGTAGAACTTGCTCTATTCTCATCACTGGCCTCAGAGACATTTTATTTTAGACGCTGACATTTCTCCCCCTCTTCCCCGCGTCTCCTAATTTCCCAGGAACTGGGGAAGTGGCAGGGGCGGGGGAGAATAAGCTTTACAAAAGAAGAAAGTGTATTTCAGACCCCCTTGAATCCACTTATTTGCGGGATGATCTTGAGGGCAGACGCTGCTTTGACCTCTCTCTCCTTCTGGTTTCGGCTGCTCCAGAAGTTCATAGTTTGGCAAGATCTGGTAGGGGGCTGCAGTGGGGTGGTGGCTACTTCCAGAATCCGGAAGGTGCTCAGTATAGGAGTCCCTCCCGCGGCCCCCACCTCCCCTTGCAAATGCACTTTGGTGGGTGGGTGGGTGGTTGGTTAGGTGGTTTGGAGGCTTTGGCAATGCCCATTCACTACCCCGGGCTCTGTGCTCAAAGATCACTCCTGGCACGGCTCACGGGACCATGTGTGCTGTGGGGAATTAAAACAGGGTCAGGGGGCTGGAGCGATAGCACAGCGGGTAGGGCATTTGCCTTGCACACGACTGACCCGGGTTCAATTGCCAGCATCCCATATGGTCCCCTAGGTTACCACCAGGAGTGATTCCTGAGTGCAGAGCCAGGAGTAACCCCTGTGCATTGCTAGGTGTGATCCAAAAAGCCCCCCCCCAAAAAAAAACAGGGTCTGCCCCATACAAAGCAAATGACCTGTCTCTGTACTGTCTGTTCAGCTCAGGCCTGACTTTTTACTGAGGGCAGGCAGGGGATGGGGGCTCCCAACAGGTGCTCAGGATTCCTGGGAGGCACTTCTAGGGATTCTCAGATGGACCAGTGGACCAGTGCTTCGATGGCAGGACCCAAGGGCACAGTGCTGCTTTGACCCTGCAGTGCCGGGAGATCCCTGGAACATCCAAGCAGTACTCAGCTTGGGGGGGGGAGGGGCGGGTTCTGCAGGGCCAGCTCTGGTCACGCTCAGGACTCCCGGCTGGGAACCCACCTGGTGTCCAGGATGGATCATGGTCAGCCACGTGGAAGGACTTCACCCCCACACCTTCTCCAACCCCCCAGATCAAACCTTTGACAAGGAAGATGCTCATGACTGAGGAATTGAAAGTGAATGGCGACTCTAGTCACGATATCCTCCAACTCCGCTATACCCCCCATCAACCAACACACACACACACACACACACACACACACATGCACAGGGACACACACACCATACACACATACACACACACGCACATACATACACATACCACACACACATGCACACACACATGCACAGGGACACACACCACACACGCATATACATACACATACCGCACACACACACGCACACACACACATGCACGGGGACACACACACCACACACATGCACACACATGCACATACATACACATACCACACACACATACCGCACACATACACAGCACACACACACCACACATAGACACACACACACCACATATACACACACACACACGCACATACATACACATACCGCACACATGCACAGGGACACACACATACACACATGCAATATACACATACCACACACACCACACACACATACACAGCACACACATCACACATAGACACACATACACCACACACACATATACACACTCCACATACACACATCACACACCCCAACACACACACCAACACACACATACCACACATACACACACACAGTCACACCCTGGGTAAGGTGGCAGTCTCTTCCCAGGGGAAGGCTCGGCCCCGAATCCTGCCACAGCACACCTCAGAGAACCACAGAGGGAGGATGAGAGGAACGGGTCAGAGAAAGCAGGAGACAGCTCCTCCCTGCTGGACCCCAGTACTGAGCCTTTGGTGCCTTCGCCGTCATTTTCATGCTAAACTTTGGGCTCCCAGGGATGGAGCTGGCTGATGCTCTGTTTCATCTACGGAATCTTTCCTTCGTGACATTTCTGTGCCTAGCTTTCCAATTTCTGCTCTCAGTTCTTCCTGTATTTTCTCGATTGTGAGATCCATTGTTTCTCTCATGTCCTCTTTCAACTCACTGGATATCTGTCTGACTCTTTCATTGAGTTCATTGAACATCTTCCTGACTTCATATCTGAATTCTTTCTCAGAGAGGTGCCTTAGGTGAGTAGCACCTACTGAGGCTTCTGGACTCTTTTCATCGTCCTCCCCACGTGGTGGGGATCTGCGTTGTTTCATCATGTTGGTGTGTAGGTATGGGAACTTGGATGTCACACTAGATTTCTAGGCCACGCCCGCTTCCAGGGAAGCCACGCCCACTTCTAGGGAAGGCACGCCCACTTCTAAAGGAAGCCACGCCCATTTCAGAAGAGGCCACGCCCCCACGGGAACCTGGTTTGGGAGGGGGTAAAGGCTGGGTAGAGAAGAAGACCAGAGCAGCATTGGGGGCGAAGAGGAAGAGGCTCACGTCTGCTTTTGTCCCAGGATCCTAGAGGACACCTGGGGCTGTGCAGGGTGAAAGCCAAGTCCCAGGTTCGAATACTGGTGGGCAGACTGACCTGGGTGGGGAAGAAGACCAGAGCAGTATTGGGGGCGCTGGTTGATGCTCTGGAGACGGTTGGCTGTGCGGGTCTCGGTCCTTCCACTTCCAAGTTGGCCCCTACAGCCAACTTCCTGCATCCCTCCCCTGCGCCCACCCTTGGCACCGGCCACTCTCTTTTCTCTCCTCTGCCCCCCCCCCCCACACACACACCTTCCGGTCCTTTGATCGGGGACCAGCCAGACACAGGATGCGCCGACTCGAGCTCTCTGCCCTCCTTTCTGAATTTCTGTTCACACTCCCAGCCAAAGAACCTTGTCTCTCCTGGGACCCTCCAGAGTGTTGTTCCTGGCAAAGCGGGTAAAGAGGTTTTAATTATTTTCAGATTAACTCAGAAGTGGATCTGCCTTCCCTATTAGAAAAATCATCTCACTTCCCCGAGCCCCTTTGTTGTTGTTTGTTGTTTTGTGATTTTTTTTATGAAAGCGGGGGAATGATCCATTAATAACTGCCTCATATTGGAGTGTTTGGGGAAATGTTCCCTCGTAGCACGGCATTAATAAGGAGTCCTTTCTTTCCTTCCGCCTCTGTGTTTGCTTCTTGTTCTCCTCTTGTTAAAAAAAAAAAAATTAATTTCATGGGCTGGGGAGAGCATTCAGGGGTTAAGCGTTTGCCTTGTATGCAGCCAACCCAGATTCCACCCTGGCATCATATGTGGTCCCCCCCACAACCCCCGGGCACTGCCAGGTGTAACCCTGTAGAGCAGAACCAGGACACATGGGAAATTCATTTTGTTCCTCACTCCCTCTTGCTTCCCTTCGTGGTCATTGAATTTTTTGCAGTGACCGAGAGTCTCACACACACACACAGAGACCCGACAGTGTTGCTTAAACGATGTCACTCATTGCATTGCCACCCGGGCCTGCACTCCACCTCAGCACTCTGCTTGTGGTGCTCACCAGAGCTCACCCATCTTTTTCATTTCAGTGACCCCCAAGGAACATATCTCCCCCCCTTGTTTCGTTGTTGTTGTTGTTGTTGTTGTTACACACAGAGCTTGCTTGTGGTGCCAGGGATCAGAGACCACAGAGCTACCAGGAGTCATGCCCGGTGCATGTGGAACCCCGGGAATTTGAACTCATGACCACATGCTGGCAAGACCAGTGCTCTCTGAGTCCCCACTCTATTCCTCCAGGCCTTCTGTGCTCTTCAACCTGAAATTCATGAGAATTAAAGGAATAAAAGCCCACCTGTTTGCCTCTCCCAAAACCCCCGCCTGCCCCTGACTCCCCTCCCCCACCCCCCGCCATTCATTTATGCATGGATTCATGCTCTTTCAGTACTTCTTTATCTCTTGATCCCCTCAACCAGTCAAAAACTTCAGGGATAAAATTGTTAAGGACAACAAGCACAGTTCTGTGTTCTCATTGCCAGTTTCTGTCAGATGCTGTGTACATCAGGCACTAGATGCCATAGCGTTTGTCCCCAGAAAGGTCTCTGAAGCGTCTTGTTCAGGGTCCCCCAGCGAGTAATTGAGGCCACCTCAAAGCATCTGGAGCCCAGGCTGAGTTGAGAGCCTTCACTCTCAGCCACCAGACTCTCACCTCCGCTACAGTTCCTAGACGCCAGACTCAGACACAGTTACCTGACAGAGCGGCGAGTACCTGGAAAGGAAGAGTAATTAATTCAATAATTCAGTCCAAGTCCCCATTTAGGGAAAGCGGGCTGGCCAGGCGGCTTGGCAAGACTCAGAGTCTTCTGAAGTAGAGATAAGAGTGGGGGAGATACAAGCCTCTTGGGGGGGGGGGAGGGGTCCATTCAAGAGGGGTGCCATCTGCAGAGGCCGGAAGTTCTAGGGCAACGGCACAGAGGCTGATCAAAGGAATCGCACCATCTGCTCCTCACGCCAGCCTGGTGGGTCCCTGCCTTTGATCCTGAGCTCCGTGTCCTGGGTCTCTTGGCCTGGCTGCTGTCACTAACCCCCTCAAACCTTTCCTCTAATCACAGCTTCTCAGTGAGATTGGGGGGACGGGAAACGACTCTTCCCTTTGGCACCCCCAGATGCCATCCCAGCCCTCTCAAGCACACTCTTCTCTGTTCTTGTTGTCATTTTTAATAGTTCCGTCGCTTTCATCATACTCCAGTGCACGGCCGCTGGGGATGCTGAATGCTCACCTCCATCCAGGCAACGGTAGAGATGTTTACGCTGGACGTGGCACTGGGACTTATATTGAGAAATCTGTCTTTTTCCTACTAATACACAAACCCCTGATGTGTTCCCAGCACCTAGTCCATGCCTAGAGCCTGGCCAAGAGTGTGTGCTCAGTAATATTTATTGAATCAGTGACCCGTGGAGCCCAGGATGACAGGTTTTTAAGGCAAGAGAGCTGCGAGGGGTCCTAGGAGTTATGACTTTAGGATTTCTTTGTCTTTTGTTGTTGTTGTTGTTGTTTGGTTGTTTTGTTTGTTTGTTTGTTTTTTGCTTTTTGGGTCACCCCTGGCATTGCACAGGGGTTCCTCCTAGCTTTGAACTCAGGAATCACTCCTGGTGGTGCTCAGAGGACCCTATGGGATGCTGGGAATTGAAACCATGTTGGCCATGTGCGAGGCCATGTGCAAGACCCTACCCCGACTTTAGGTATTATCCTAAGTTGACAGCTCAGAGCTTCAGGTACAGAGAACTTGTGGTAGTAGTGGTGATGGATGCCGTAACTTTGCTTAGCAGTACTATAAACTTCAGTACTCTTGGAAACCTACTACCTAAACCAAAATTTTTTAAAGTGTAGTTTTAAAAATGAATTAGTGGAGCTGGAGAGAGAGTATGTTGGGTTGGACACTTGCCTTGCAAGCGGCCAACCCAGATTTGTTCCCAAACATCCCATAGGGTACCCTGAGCACCTCTAGGAGTAATTCCAAAGTGTGGACCCTGCAGGAGCCAACTCTGAGCATCACTGTGTTGTGTGTGTTTCCCCTCTCCAAAAAAAAAAGAAAAAAGAATTAGTATTGGTGCTAGAGAGATAGTACAGTAGATAGGGTACTTGGGATCACTGTCAAGAGTGATCCTTGGGTGCAGAGCCAAGAGTAAGCCCTGAGTACTGCAGGTGTGACCCTAAAACAAACGAACAAAAAGAACTGGTATTGAGTTCTCATAGAAAAAAGCCTATTATAGCAGACTCTGGTTGGCAAGAATCTCATGCTGACCACCAGCTCTATTCAATTTACAACACTGAAGTACATCTCTGAGGGCTGGTTCGAATGGAAACAGTAGCAGTAATGATTTGGAAGTTAGTCTTTCCAACAAGGGCCCCACAATCCCTGGAAACAGTGACCTGAGTTTATAGGCACCACTGTTTCCCCACTGCATCACCATTTCCATCATCTGAGAGTTTCTATACTATGTAAATTAGGGCTTGTAGGACTGACCAATCAGACACAGTACGCATATGTAAATAAGGGGTTGTGGACCAACCAGATTGTGTACATAAGTGAAGGAGGACCAAGATTTTTATACATTTGGAAATGAGGGGTTGTGGTGACCAACCAGACGTGTACATAAACGATCAGAAGTCTGGTTTATCTGCCCGTTCGCTCCACATGTCCTGGCTTCCAGCCCCAGTGGAGTGGCCTGGGGCATTACCAGGACCTGGGTTTCAGGCCAGGTTCTCCCAAGCATTTTGATTGCCACTTGAGTTTCTCATTCTCAATGGGAATAATATTGCAGAAGAAGAAGATGTACTTCTTAGTTCTTCGATGCAGTATTTTTCACATTTGGCTGTTTCTGAAATGAAGATGCGACTTTACAAAGACAGCGTGACAGATGGTCTTTTTTTTCTCCTGGGAATTGTTTGCTAGATGCTGCAATCAGTGACCTCTTGGAATCCAGAAAATGGGGAGTTGTTATTTGTAAGAGTGTGATTTCTTCAGCTTTTTCCTTTCATCTTGGAGTGGTGGAGGAGGCTTGGAGGCTGGGTAGGACTCCTGGACCAGAGAAGAAGGAGCTGAATTGGAAAGCTTGATGATCAGTTTAAGAGAAAGGTGGTTCTTAGCAGATTTTTCCTTGACTGCATTGAATTGTTGGCACATACTCGGAAATTTTGTGCCTGTGGTGAATTTTTTCCTGAGTTTATCTCACCTCTATCATGTTGTGATTGTTCCCTGCTCTGAGGGTCCTCTCCTGATGGATGCTGGCAGCTTAGCTTCTGGAAATGCGTCTTCATACAGGTTGGGGGCGAGGAGAGAGAGGATACTGTGGGATGGGGGTGGGGGAGGGGGCATTGAATTGTGGAGCAGAAGCATATTGCTATTTTTTTCTTTTACTTATCACTATCTCTATCACCCCGTTGTTCTTCAGTTCACTCGAGCAGGCCCAGTAACGTCTCCATTCGTCCCTGTCAAGTGCAAGTGTAACCCGATGACATATTGGGGGCTCCTTCAGTGTCAGGGGAATGAGGACCATTCCTCATTGTTACTGTATTTGACATATCGAGTATGCCACCGGTAGCTTGTCAGGCTCTGCCTTGGGGGTGGGATACTCTCGGTAGCTTGCCAAGCTCTCCAAAACTGATGGAGGTTTTTGGGGCAGCCTCTAATCACCTTTACAGGTGTTCCTAGTCAGGCATATAGACGGGTATGATATTCTCAGTAGCCTGCTGGACACTCTGAGAGTTTATATTATTATATTATATTATATTATATTATATTATATATTATATTATATTATTTAGGCTGGAGCAATAGCACAGCAGCAGGGCGTTTGCCTTGCACGCAGCCAACATGGCCGACCCGAGTTCAATTCCTCCGCCCCTCTCAGGGAGCCCGGCAAGCTACCGAGAGTATCTCGCCCACACGGCAGAGCTTGGCAAGCTATCTGTGATGTATTCAATATGCCAAACACAGTAACAACAAAGTCTCCAATGGAGACGTTACTGGGCCTGCTCGAGCAAATTGATGAACAACGGGAGGACAGTGACAGTGACATTATATATTATTTATATCTTTTAATTATAGAAAGAGATATGAGAGAGTTAGACTGCCAACCCAAAATTTCAGGAAGTCACCCACCTGTTCTTCTTTGCTCCTTCAGACATTCAGTAGATGTTTATTGAGCCCCTACTTGGTAGTCACAACCAGGAGACCCTCTGATGCTTGACCCACTGGAAATTCATGTAACTCGCTCATCCTTCTTTGAGAAAATTCGATACTTATCAGGAGCATTTTTGGGTAACTTGTCATCCGTGTGAATGACACCCTTCAGAAACTGCTGGCTTTCATCACAGGAGCTGTCATGTGTCAAGGAGATGTTGATGGTAGCTGCTGTGGATACGCAGAGTGGAATAAGGCAGAGGTCATTCAGGGGGGAAGGAAAGAGGAAGCAGGATGGGACCCAAAAATGGCAGTCGGGGGTGGCGAGGGGGGGGCACTTCATGAGCCTGACGGGGAGTGAGTGACAGATGATAGAGAGTGAAAGGCGCAGGAAGCAAAGACCCGTCACACAGATTTATAGGGACAAAGACCAAGTCCATCCTTAGAGCCATCTCTTGTACCCAGAGTAGAAGGCAGTCCGTTTTCTTTTTTTTTTCCTCTTCTTTTGGGTCACACCCGGCAATGTACAGGGGTTACTCCTGGCTCTGCACTCAGGAATTACTCCTGGCGGTGCTCAAGGCACCATATGGGATGCTGGGAATCAAACCCGGGTTGGCCGCGTGCAAGGCAAACACCCTACCTGCTGTGCTTGCTATTGCTCCAGCCCAGCGGTCGGTTTTCTTGTTTGCTCTGCCACTATCTTGGCGAGAGGGTGCTACCATGCCACTCTGTTCCGCTCCTGGCCTGGATTAGCCTCCTGCCACACTGGATTCTGAGACACCTCGGATCTAGGTGGCCTCATCATTGCATACAGACGTGTTCTTGAACTGGTCATCCGGAACTGCAGGGTTGAGGGCACCTCTTGGCATCTAATTTCCTGTTGGGTCTTTCCAGTGTTCTCAGACTTCCAGCCCTGAACAAATGGCCTGGACCCCTCACTGTGATATCAGTGCTTGGGGGGCAGAATTTCTTCACGCTTTGGTGCTATGGGCATTGGGGCCGGGTAACTCTTCGTTGCAGGGGTGCTCTGTGCTGTGCGTTGTGGAATGTTTAGCAGCATAGGGTGCCAGTAGCGGTTGTAACGGGGAGAAGGAGGGGGCAGGCGCCACCCTGAGTCTCCTGCAGGACAAAAATCTTTCCCAGCTGAGAATCTACTCCTTAGCAGCATGCATTATGGGGACACGTGTGTAGGGTCAACAGACTGTAGATGGTGGTGTTTGTCAGTGGTTGATAATGATGGACCTCAAAGAAGAAATCTGAGCTTATTTATGAAAACATTCCTTAGAGACCACCCCTCCCATCTTTATGCACCTTAGAATCTAGATTTTTCTGAATCAGTTTCACATCCCAGCTCCGATTGTGTGTATTTCAGCCTTCTTTCCCTCACGTTTACTATACCCAAGAGACAGTCTCCAAGATGCTTGAATTGTGACTTTTGTCAGCGAGGGTTACAGATTGTTGTCTACCCAACAAGCCATATTATATTGGGAAGATAGTAGCCCTCGAGGCTGGAGCGATAGCATAGCGGGTAGGGCATTTGCCTTGCACTTAACTGACTTGGGTTTGATTCCTCCATCCCTCTCGGCAAGCTACCAAGAGTATCCCACCTGCACAGCAGAGCCTGGCAAACTCCCCGTGGTGTGTTCAATAAGCCAAAAAAAAAAAAAATAAGAAATCTCACAATGGAAACGTTACTGGTGCCCTCTCGAGCAAATTGATGAACAACAGGAGGACAGTGCTACTGTAGCCTTCCAAGCTCCCATGATCCCACAGGTAAGTGTGATAGAATCGACTGAATCCCAACAGCTCGGACCCAGAGAAGTCCCCATGATGAGGTAGCATCCCTGTGGAAATTTAAGATCGTCCCTCGAAATGACAAGAGGGACCCACTGGCCTCTCATCTGTGTGCTCAGGAAGCAAGGAGGGAGAAGGTCAGCATGCACCATTGAGGGGCTATCGCAAGGACACACATTTTGCTCCTCCTCCATGCGGATACAGAGATGATTAGTGGGTTCTAATATATGACAAGGACGGACGTGGGCTGTCCAGGAAGATAAATAGCTGTGATCTGCTCGGAGGTGCGCCGGCCCACCCATATGGAAGAGCACAGACCAGCAGAGCTGTGAGCAAGAGCTTCTTTATTGAGATGGATGGAGGGATCACAGGTGAGGATGCTCTCTGACGGTCCAGCCCAGCTCTCCTCGAAACTAAAAGATCTTTTTTTCTTTTTTCTTTCTTTTTCAACTGAACCACCATGATGCAACTACAAAGCTTTCATGTTTGAGTTTTAGTCATACAATGATCGAACACCCATCCCTCCACCAGTGCACATTCTCCGCCACCAATGTCCCCAGTATTACCCCCCTTTCCATCCCTCCCCTGACTCCATGGAAGACAATTTCCCCCATACTCCGTCTCTACTTTTGAACATTATGGTTTGCAAATACAGATACTGAGAGGCTATCACATTTGGTCCTTTATCTACTTTCAGCACACACCTCCCATCCCGAACGATCCCTCCAAATATCATTGTCTTAGTGATCCCTTCTCTATCCCAGCTGCCTTCTCCCCCCACTCATGAGACAGGCTAAAGGATCTTTTTCCCAACCACCACCTGAATCACCAAAGAGGGCTGGGGATGAGTCTTAAGGGACAAAGAAGACGATTTGGTGATTTGGAACATCTCCTCTTTGCTGCTTAGATATGAAGAGACTCCATTTCCTATCCCAAGATAGACAATATTCTTACAAGAGCAGACAGAGGACCCCCTCCCCTGCCCTTTGCCATCCTATTAATCATTCTCTTAAGTTTTGAAACAGCATCATACAAAGCTATGAAAAAGCGTCTAGAGAGGAGGCACCCTTGAAGAGCATGAGGTGGGATGAAAGGAAAGAGTTCATTGCCTTAGATGCATATTACTCCGGAAGATTTCCAAGCCATATTCAAGAGACAAGGGGCCACTCTGGGAAAATCTCAATCAATGGAACTGGCTGGATGACCAGAAGGGCACAAAGATATAGAGCTTCTCTGCCCCTGTGAGTCCCCAAGACCACCAGGGCCACCTCAGCAGTACTTGGGGCCTTCAGGACCACACCTAAAGGGGACTATAAGGTTCTGGGGTTTCATTTCCGGTCCTGACATAAGCTTTGCCATCTCCCAGGTCTGAATCTTACTCTTTTCTAAGTGAATTGGCAGGGGGGTGGGGAGAGTTTTGAGTATGCAGAGAAGTCGGGAAGGAAGGTGGCAGAGTTCCCATCATACTCGGCACCTGGTTCTCCTTGTTCAGCTTCCCGTATTGGTGGGGTACGCTTCGGGAGAACGTTTTTATGGTATAGCCTGGATGATGCATGATATTATTCTGCACAGATTAGCTCCTTTCGTCCTTATAATAGTCCAGCAGGTGGCAAACCGGCTCTCTTTAGCTGAGAGAGAAACCAGCACTTAAAATGATTGTACACCGAGCCCAAATCATCTCCTTTGTGAATGGCAAGAGTCAAGATCTCAGCCCTTCTCTCTTGTTTCTGGATGGTATTCTCACTTTCCTTTTTTTTTTTTTAACTGTCGTGTATTTATTATGGAAGCGCATGAGCTGGGAGGGGAAAGAAAGGTGTAACACCGAGAAGGTAAAGCCAACTCAATCTCATATTCAAGAAAGAGCCGATGGGAACATTGGTGGTGGAGAATGGGCACTGATGGAGGGATGGGTACTCGATCATCGTATGACTGAAATGCAATCATGAAAGTTTGTAAGTCTGTGACTATCTCACGGTGATTCATTAGAAAGTAGTAAAAATCAAATAGTAAAAAACAAACAAGTATAAAGTAAGGCAGTATCACTGCTGAGCTATTTTTTAAAAAAAGAAAGAAAGAAAAAGAAAGAGGGGAAAGAAATCACTCATGCCTAAATCCTCCAACCAATGCTTGAGAAGGAAGAAGCACTGAGTCGACTGGCCCAAGCAGTTTCATTTTTTTCATTTTTCTCATTTTTCTAAGGAGGCCAGCCATTTCCTCCTTACTATCCCCTTTTCCTCGACCTGGGGGTCCTTAGTCATCGTATTACTGTCTGCTGGTTTGTCTCTTCATTTTGTTGTGTCTGTGCATCAATTTTATATCCTTCTGTTGCACCCAGCGGTGAAAACCATCCAATAGTCATTTTCCTTCTGACTTACCACATACCACCTAACCCCCTGAGTGCCTTTACTTTGTCTGAATGACATTTCATCTTCTTTATAGTTGAATAGTATTCTAATATAGAAAGGTCCCACCTCTCCTGTGCCCAGTGATCCGTTGACAGACACTTCAGTTGTCTATGTTTACTTCAGTAAACATCGAAGTTGCTCTAACTTTTGGTGTGGAAGGGGAGTCTCCCTAGCAGTGCTTAGGAATCTGAGGGCCATACCTAGCAATATACCAGCCATACTCAACTCAATGGCAGATGCCTGATGGTTTCGTGCTGAAACTCAGCTGTGCCCAGAGCTATCAGGACCCCCCTGGCGATGCTGGGGAGTGAGGAGTATATCATGATGAGGATCAAACTTGAGGCTTTATGCATGCAGGACATGGACTCTGGCCCTTTGAGCTCTCTCCCTGGTACCTTGATAGAACTTTCTGCTTTAGTGTTTTCATATTCTCGGGTGGATCCCAAAGTAGACTTGTTGGATCTTATGGTAGCTTGTCTGTAGCTTCTGATGGAAGCCCCGTCATGTTTTTTCCCTAAACAGTGGCACCCACTGGCATGCCCACCTGCAGTGCCCAAGGGTTCTTTGCCTCCACACCCCTTCAGGATTTGTTATTGCTGCCTAGGATGCCAGTCATGCTTCACAGGTGGGAGGTGGTCTCTCACTGAGTTCTTCATTTGCATTTCCTTGATGCTCTGTGGGTTGAGCATTCTTTGTCATTTGCCTGCCAGCCATCTGTGTATCCTCTTTAGAGAAGTGTTTGTTCAAAGTTCACCGTGTTTTTTTGGATGAGTTCTTTGTTTTCTGTGTGTTGGATGCGTTCTGTGTCAATCTTGGCTATTAAGCCCTGGTTGGTTGGATTGGATGGTTCACAGTTTCTTCCACTCCCGTGGCCTTATGTTCTGTTTATATTCCCCAGCACTGCACAAAAGCTCTTAGGTGTAATCTAATAGGAAGTGATTGTTTCAATAGTGCTGAAGGTTTGGGGACTGCTCTCTGGGATACTTGGCCTGGTAGACCAGACCTGTGGCTCAGTGCTCAGGCGATGGATGGGTGCTGCGGCCACGTCAGAGTGCGCTGAGATAACCAGGACTGCACCCTGCAGGGTTGGGGATGAGGGGTCATTTGGTGACAAGGATCAAATTTTTTTTTTGCATTTTGAGTCTCACCCAGCGATGCACAGGGGCTACTCCTGGCTCTTTGCTCAGGAATTACCCCTGGTAGTGCTCAGGGGACCATATGGGATGCTGGGAATTGAACCCAGGTCGGCTGCGTGCAAGGCAAACGCCCTACCTGC
Organism: Sorex fumeus; assembly: GCF_029834395.1. Lineage (NCBI taxonomy): Eukaryota > Metazoa > Chordata > Mammalia > Eulipotyphla > Soricidae > Sorex > Sorex fumeus. Next base: position 1,887,197 of record NW_026606158.1, on the reverse strand, counting down.
TTGCTATTGCTCCAGCCCCAATGATCAAATTTTTTAAGTCTCACGCGTGAAGAGCATGTGATCTGCACCCTGTGAAATCTGCACCCAACCCTCAGCACTATTTAAATAAGCAACCTTAGTCTTGCTTATTCACCTTTACTTTCATCTCTGTGGCTTCTGGGGCCAACTCCCCTGATTTCCCCTCCCCCCCCCCAAATAATAATCAAGATTTCTAATAATAATATCATGAACAGGAAGATCTATCGTATTATCTTTTTTAAAAAATTACTTTGAATCTTGTACCTGGGTCTTTGTTTTGAATTAATTTTACTTGATGGGGCTGTAGATTCTTTTGCATCTGACAATCTAGTTTTCCCAATACCATTCCTTGAGGGAACTCCCCTTCATCCATTTGATGTTGGTGGGCCCCACGGGTGACTTATGTGAAACAGGGAGGAGAAAGACGGTCATTTTCTCCCCATCTGCCTCTGCCACCTGGGACCCAGGGTTACTGGGTTCTTGTCTCTCCTCGCAGAAAGGAATTTCTGGAGTAGACGAGCAGTGAAATGACACAGTTTTTATTTGGAGATTTTAAAGAAAAGGAGGAAGAGAAAGTGGGAGAGAGTGAAGAGTAACCCACTCAAGAGAGAGCCAGGGCTTCAAGGGTGGAGAGAGCCCTTGCATACATCCCAGCATTAGACATGAAAACATGAAAGTCCACAACTCAAGAGAGGAGATGCGGGTGACACATGTACTCAGGCCACACTGGCGCAGGCAGCACATGGGCTCAGGTAGCATATGTGCTCCCTTCCTTTGTTCAAGGTGGCCTTATAGGGTTTCTCCAACCAGCCCCCAGGTGAGGCTTTTACCTAGGTCAAAGTCCGTTGCTAGGGAGGTTGCCAAGGGGGTTGGGAGTAGTGATGGTCTTCTTGGAAATTCCTTTCCTGACTTTTGTTTCTGCAGGAGCTTCTGTTGGAGGGGGTTGGTTCAGGTGTCAAAGGAACAGCTTTGGAGTTTCTGGTGAATCACTCTCTGGTCCTTAATTGATCTCTATTTCTTCTGCTGTCATCCCTGTAGGCGTTCAGCCTCCACAGGGTCAGTCACAGACTGGTGGACTGGTGCCAGTTAGTTCTCCATGAGGTCAGGGCTGTTGCTTCCCAGGAGATTAACTGCCATTGCCTTGGGAAGGGGCCTTCCCTGTCTTCCTGCCTACATCATATTGAATGGTCTTAAATTCTTTGTCATTAAACCTTGACCTTGGATTACAGGACTCAGATCACCAGTGTGTGTGTGGGGGGGGGGGGGCGGACGAGAATAAAGGGTGAACTAGAGGTGACTAGTTAAGTGTCCAAGGAGGTGGGTGCTTATAACTCAATACCAAAAATGTTAACATTAAATGCTCCCTAAACTAGAATAAGAAAAGCAAATTATTGGTATTTTAAAATTCTCTCTCATACATTTCTTATTTATAGGATTTCAACTGCGTTTCATTGACGTTCGCATCTATTTTCAGTCCAATACTATATAGTTTTAATTACTCTCACTCTTTAGTAGTTTGAATCAGGTAATATGATGCCTCCATTTTTCCCTTTTCTGCCTCAAAATTGTCAAAGCTATTTTAGATCTTTTGATTCTGTATAAATCTTAGTAATTTTTGTTCTGTTTCCTTTTTAAAGTCATTGGAATTTTGAATGAGATTGCATTAAATCTGTATGTGGCTTTTGATAAAATGAACATTTTGACTATATTAATTCTCCGTGAGTATATCAGTGTTTTGTTTCGTCTTTTAATAATGTCTTATGACTTTTGTTACATGGATCTTTTGTCTCTGTCACTAATTTTTCCCCCTAGATACTTGATTCATTTGGATTCAATTATATGTGGAATCATTTCCTTAATTTCTTCATCATTCTTTGTATATAGGAGTACAGCAGATTTTGGTATATTGATTTTATAACCAGCTATTTTGATACACTCATTAATTGTTTCTAATATCTTTATAATGGAATCTATAGTTGTAGCGGGCGTTCACTTCATCAAGCACACCGAGACAATCTCTGGCAGGAAAACAGGGAGAACTTTATTATACCAGTTGATCAGAACCGTGGATCTAGGCTAGGCAAGAACCTGAAGCCTTAGAGCTGAGGGGCCCCAGACCCTTTTGTTATAAAGCATTACTGCGAACTCATCATTACTTGGCTTCAAACTCAAGCAAGGCAGGGTATGCCACACACATAATGGTGTCTTATCGGTATGATTACAGGGAGTTTCCTAAAATCAGCGTTTTTTTCAGCCTGGACCACGGAAGTTCATCCTAAGTGCAGACAGGGTGAACATCCTCCAATCTTCCTCCCACAAGAAAAATCATCTCTCTGAAAACACATGCTATAATTGATTATAAAACCAACGATATATAGAATAAATTTCCATCATAACGTAGTCATTTATGTACATACATATTGTTAGATCATCTATTACTAATGATGGTTTTATTTCTGTCACGATCTGGGTACCTTTTTTTTTCCTGTTATCTGATTGCTCTGATTAAGACATTAATTACTTCATTATTATACTAATTATGTCTGTTACTTAGTTGTCTTGTTACTGATTTCAAAGAAAAAGTTTTCAAGTATTCACTGTTGAGTGTAATAGCGGTGAGCTCGCAATATGTGGCATTTATTATACTTAGCTATGTTTCTTATGGACAGGAGCAATAGCACAGCAGGTAGGGTGTTTGCCTTGCATGAGGCCGACCCAGGTTTGATTCTTCCGGCCCTCTCGGAGAGCCCGGCAAGCTACCAAGAGTATCCCACCAGCACGGCAGAGGCCGGCAAGCTACTGTGGCATATTCAATATGCAAAAACAGTAGCAACAAGTCTCACAGTGGAGACATTACTGCTGCCTGCTCGAGCAAATCAATGAACAATTGGAGGACAGTGCTACAGTGCTATTTTTCTTACATCCTTTTTATCATAAATGAGTTCTGAATCTTGTCAAATGCTTAGGTGATATCATTTTTCTTTTATTAATCTGTCACTGTCCTGTCCTCCTGTTGTTCATCGATTTTTTCGAGCGGGCCCAGTAACATCTCCATCATGAGACCTGTTGTTACTGTGTTTGGCATATTGAATACGTCACGGGTAGCTTGCCAGGTTTTGCCGTGCGGGCGAGATACTCTTGGTAGTTTGCCAGGCTCTCCGAGAGGGGCAGAGGAATCGAACTCGGGTCAGCCATGTTGGCCACTTGCAAGGCAAACGCCCTACCGGCTGTGCTATCGCATATAGTAGATTTAAATGACTGATTTGCATATGTTGAACCATCCTTGCATGCCTGCAGTAAACCCCACTAGGCCATGGTATATAATCATTTTTACATATTTTATATATTGTTGCAACTCAATTCATACTAATATCCCCTTGAGGATTATTGCACTTGTGTTATCAAGGATATTGGTCTGTAGTTTTCTTTTTCTTTTGTGTGTAAGGTCTTAGTCTAGTTTTGGTTTCAGGATAATGCTGGCCTCGTAAAATGTGTCTGGGAGACTATATAGATAGTATGGTGGGTAGGGTGCTTTCCTTGCATGCAGCCAACCCTGGTTCAATCCCCAGCAACCCATATGGTCCCCTAAACTCTTCCCAACATGATCCATAAGTGCAAAGCTCTGAACCAGCCCTGATCACAGCCACGTGTGACCCAAAATTCAAAATAATTACTGTAATAATAATAAAAACTAAAAATTATGTTAAGTATTTTAAAGTATTATTTTAAGTATTTTAAGTATTTCTTCTTCCACCCCTCTCAGAGAGCCCGGCAAGCTACCAAGAGTATCTCGCCCATGATGTATTCGATATGCCAACCAAACACAGTAACAACAAAGTCTCCAATGGAGACGTTACTGGGCCCGCTTGAGCAAATCAGTGATCAACGGGAGGGCCTTTACCTTTACCTTTACCTTCTTCTTTGATATTATTTTTAGAAATTTATTTATTTATTTGGGGCTGGAGCGATAGCACAGCGGTAGGACGTTTGCCTTGCACGCAGCCAACATGGCCAACCCGAGTTTGATTCCTCTGCCCCTCTCAGAGAGCCCGGCAAGCTACCAAGAGTATCTCACCCACACGGCAGAGCCTGGCAAGCCACCCATGATGTATTCGATATGCCAAACACAGTAACAACAAAAATCTCCAATGGAGACGTTACTGGGCCCGCTCAAGCAAATCGACGAACAACGGGAGGGCCTTTACCTTTACCGTTATTTATTTATTTATTTATTTTTATTTTTAGAAATTTAAAGAGAGAATTGCCTTAAGCCCTTTAATAGTTACTCAGAATTTACTGATAAAGCAGGATTTAATTCTTGGATTTTCATATATGTGGCTAGTTAAGTTTTCTATTTTTATTTTAGTCTTGTCAGGTTATATTAATCTGAAAAATCAATCAGTTTCTTCCTGGTTATCAAATTGTCTGGTATATATATGATTGTTCATATGAGCTTTCTCTAATCTTGGTAATTATGTGGTATCCTAATTTCTCCGTTCTTTTTCTTCTCTGTCTTTCTCTGTCTCTGTCTGTCTGTCTGTCTCTCTCTCTCTCTTTCTCTCTCTCTCTCTCTCTCTCTCACACACACACACACACACACACACGCACACACATGCACACACATATCCAGCAGGGCTAACTCCTGACTCTGCACTCAGGGATCACTTCTGGCTGCCTGAGGGGACCATATGTGATGTCAAGGATCAAACCTGCGGTTGACCTGGTGCAGTGCAAGAGCCTTACCCACTGTACTATCCTTCTGGCCCCTAATTTCTCATCCTCTTAATTCTGATTCTGTCTATTGCCATTTTCACTCCTATTTTATACATTTTAGGGTCTGATTGCTTTATTTATCTTTTTTTAGAAAAATGACTCATTTCCTAGATCTTTTGCATTTGAAGAACTGTCTTTTTGTTTATTTCCACTTTGATTTTTATTAGTTTTCTTTCTTCTTTTACTATTCATTTTATTTGCTACTTTAGCTGGAACTTTAGCTGTTAGATTAAATTATTTATTTGTCATTTTCTGTTTTTAATGAAAACTGTGTCACTATTAATGTCCCTAATAGTACCACTATTCTTCTGCATTCCATAGGTTCAGTCATTTATATTTTAATGTTATTTTTATAAATATTTTAATATATATTTTAAATCTCATTATTTTTTAATTTCCTCATTGGCCTATGGTTGAACTCTCACTTCATAGCATTATGATTAGTATTACTCATATGAGGATTTCAATCCTCATAAACTTATTGGTCTTTGTTTTGTGTCTCAGCATACGACCTATCCTTGAAAAAGTTTCATAGAGTTGGAGATACAGCTCAGAGATAGAGCACTTTCCTTTCCTCTGTTTGGCCTTCGGTTTACTTCCCAGTGCCACAAAAACAAGGGCAGGGGGAGGGCAGGGGGGACAAGAGAAGGAGGCAGGGAGGAAGGAAGAAAGATGAGAATGAAAGAAGGAAGGGGGCTGGAGCGATAGTGCAGTGCGTGGTACATTTGCCTTGCACTCGACCAACCCGAGTTCGATTCCCAGCATCCCATAGGGTCCCCTGAACACCGCCAGGAGTAGTTCCTGAGTGAAGAGCCAGCAGGAACCCTTGTGCACAGCCGGGTGTAGCCCAAAAAGCCGGGGGGTAGGGGGGAGGAAGGAAAAGAAGGAAGAAAGAAAGGAGGGAGGGAGGGAGGGAGGGGGGGAGGAGGGAAGGAGAGAAGGAAGGAGAAGGAAAGAAAGGAGGGAGGGAGGGAGGGAGGGCAGGCGGAGGAGAGAAGGAAGGAGAAGGAAAGAAAGGAGAGAGGAAAATGAAAGAAAGGAGGGAGGGAGGGGGAGGAGGGAAGGAGAGAAGGAAGGAGAAGGAAAGAAAGGAGGGAGGGAGGGAGAGAGGGAGGGAGGGAGGGAGGGAGGGAGGGAGGGAGGGAGGGAGGGAGGGAGGGAGGGCGGGCGGGCGGAGGAGAGAAGGAAGGAGAAGGAAAGAAAGGAGAGAGGAAAATGAAAGAAAGGAGGGAGGGAGGAAAAGATCGGAAGAGAGAAACAGGAAGAGGCAGGTGTATGTACGTGTGTGTGTGTGTGTGTGTGTTTAAACATAAAAAATGTGAATTCTCTTTTTGGTGACACATGAATGTCTGTTTGTGTTTGTGTGTTTAAACATAAAAAATGTGAATTCTTCTCTTTTTGGTGACACATTAATGTCTGCTAATCCCATGTGCTTTGTCCTGTTTACCTGATTTGCCCATAGTTATAAGCGGGATGTCACCTTCTCTGGCATTACTGTACTACTGTCAGTTTCATTCTTTCTACTAATAGTTTGTTGCTGTCACCGTCTTGGTATTCTTTCATTTTGTATGTGAATAAGTGTAAAATCTGGTTGCTTTTAAGTCCTTAGTGATTATGCAATGTCTATCCCTCTTCCCTCCTTTCTGCCCAGTTTGGGGTCCACCCCCAGTGGTACTTCAGAACTGTTCCCAGCTCAGTGCTTAGGAACTGCTCCCTGCAGTGCTCATGGGACCGTGTGGTACTAGGGGTCAAATGCAGGCCACATGCATGTGAAGGAAGATCTCCAGTCCAATATCTCCAGCCCTGTGACCCACCTCCTGAGCTAACCACCTGCCCTTTTGGTCCCTTTTTAGTTCAGAAGCCTTTGTAATTGATACCAGGATAATCCTACCTACCATTTTAAAATTTCACTTTGTTTGTAGAATTGTTTATCCAACCTTCAATTGTCAACGTGTATTTTCCCTAAAACATGTTTCCTGTACACAGCAAAACGTTGAATTTTTATTTTTAATGAGTTCTCTCACTCCGTGCCTTTTCACTGGTGACTTCAGACCATTCCTGTTTTTTAGTTCTTGAAATACACGCATTGCCAATTTATTAGTAGTTGTGTGTGTGTGTGTGGGGGGGGGTGTTGGATAGTGAAGCAAGGTATTTTTTGTTGAATGAATCTTACTTAGTAGAATGGAGAGAAGTCCATATTTGAGAGAGAACGCAGAATTCTTCAGAGTGGAAAAAGCAAGCAAAGAGACAGAGACAGGCAAGCAAGATACAAGTTCACGGAACACAGGCTTGAAGAGCAAGCCAAGTTGTGTGTGTGTGTGTGTGTGTGTGTGTGTGTGTGTGTGGTGTTGGGGTTCTTTGTTTGTTTGTTTGTTTGTTTCTTTTTGGCGGGTGGTGGAGGGTGGTGGTTAGCTCTTTGTGTCATACCTGGTGATGCTCAGGGGTTACCTTTGGCTCTACCCTTGAGAATTACTTCTGGTAGTGCTCAAGGGACCATGTGGGATACCGAGAACCAAAGTGAAGTCAGCTGCATGCAAGGCAGGTGCTCTCCCCAAGTACTTTCGCTCCAGCCCCCCCAAGTTGTGTTTGTGTGTGTATGTGTGTGTGTGTGTGTGTGGTCTTCTTGGTTTGTCATTGTTCTTCACATTTTCTTCTCTTGTACTTCATCTTTATCCCTTTGTGTGGTGTGTGTGTGTGTGTGTGTGTGTGTGTGTTTCTCCTCCCTGTTCAAGTTTATTCCTTCCATACATTTTGTTCGCAAGGTTGTCAGATTCTATACTTGTGACTTATTAGGTGGGTCGAATATCCATTCACTTTAGGGGGGGGGCGTATTGTTTTCTCTCTCCCACCCCCACATTATTTAATTTGGTTGTCTTACTACTGCTTCTGGGACAGATTGCTTTTCATTTCGTAAAACCTTTTAATATTTCTTGCAAGGTTAGTTTGATGGGGGATGGATCGCTTGCATTTTTGCTTATCTGCAAAACTCTATCCTTCCTTGGCCCCCACCCCCCAGTGATTATCAAGTGGGGATATTCTTGGTTGAAAATCTCTTTCCTTCAGAACTTCGACTGTCTCATGCCATTCGCTCATGTCTTGTATGGTTTCTCTGCAGAAGTCTGAGACTAATCCTCTGGGGACTTCTTTATGTCCCATTCATTTTTCGCCTCACAGTTCTTACGTTGAGTCACTCATGATCACGATCACAATCATCATGTTGCCCGTCGATTGCCTCGAGCAGGCACCAGTAACGTCTCCTTCGTCCTACCCTGAGATTCTAAAAAGTGCCATATTCAAGGCTCTTTCAGGGTTAGGAGAATGAGACCCATCATTGTTACTGGTATTTGGCATATTGGGTACGTCACAGGGAGTTTGCCAGACTCCTCTGCCATGTGGGCAGGTAACATTCGGTAGCCTGCCAGGTTGTCCAAAGTAAGACAACTCACATGTTATTTATAATGTCTTGGGGTGTGGATGTCTTGGTGGGGTTTCCTGCTTTGGGAAGTGTTTAGGACTCTTCTATCAGGATATTTTGTGTCTTTGCCAAATTAGGGACATTCTCAGCTCTCCCGTCTCCAAATTGGGTTTTTTCCCTTCTCCCTCTTTCTCTTCCTTCTGGGATCTCTATAATGCAGATGTTGTTCCTCTCGACCTAGTCCTGGAGGATGAGCACACTCTTTGCACATTTTACAATTTGTTTTTCTGTTTGCTTGTATTCCAATTCTCTGCTTTCTGGCCCACCAACTCTAGCAATTTAGTGTTGAGCCCCTCTACTATATATTCTATTATCCAGCTTAGGATAAAAATAGATATACACTGTGTGTGTGTATTTGGGATCAATATGTCGTACATGTAAGGCCAGCACTCTACTACTGAACTCGGACTTCTTAAAAATCTATTTCTCTTTGAAGCTTGTTCGTCGTTTCTCTATCCTCATTATGCATATCCTGGTGTTTGTACCTTGTTCTTTAACACTGTAAGAATTGCTGTTTTAAACCCAGACTCATCCCCCTGACAGTGTCTCAGTACAGCCAAGGACAGATCAAAGGTGACGACGAGAGAGAGAGACAGAGAGAAAGAGAGACTTCTGAGGGGCACTTCTGAGGCTCTCAGCTACAGTCTTCTAGGACAGGCACCAAGAACACACTTAATGTACCCCACAGCAAGTCATGCCCCTACCTGGGAAGTAGCTTTCCACCAGAGACGCCCTTTGACCTCTCGGCACCCAGAGCCTTCATTGACTCATTCTCAGAAGGCTCAGCCAGCTAGCACAGAATCCCAGACTCACAACCGTGTGTGTGTGTGTGTGTGTGTGTGTGTGTTGGGAGGGACGGGCAAAGGGCAGTTAGGATAGAGAAGGGATCACGATGACAATAATAGTTGGAAATGATCATTTTCAGCAGGAACTGAGTGTTGAAAGTAGGTAAAGGGATCGACCTGATAATCTTTCATTGTCTATATTGCAAACCATAAGGCCTGAAAGGGAGGAGAGAGAGAGAGAGAGAGAGAGAGAGAGAGAGAAAGGTGCCTACCATAGAGACAGGCAGGGGTTTGGGAGGGATGGAGGGTGGGAGAGAAACTAGGACCATTGATGGTGGTGAACGGACAGGTGTTGAACATTATATGACCGAAATCCAATCATGAACAACTTTGTGAATGTGTTTATTATCACTGTGATTCAATTTTTTAATTGGAAAAATAAAAAAATAGAATCCCAGACTTCCAAAAGGAAAGCAGTCCATCATGTTTGCACAGAAAGGGAGAGCTGAAACGATAGTACAGCGGGGAGGGCATTTGCCTTGCACGTAACTGACCCAGGTTCGATCCCCAGCATCCCATATTGTCTCCCTGAGCACCTCCAGGAGTGAGGAACCCCTGAGCAATCTCAGGGTGTGACGCCGGAGGGAGGGAGGGAAGGAAGGAAGGAAGGAAGGAAGGAAGGAAGGAAGGAAGCAAGGGGAGGGAGGGAGGGATAATTTTTTTTTTAATTTTAATAAAGAGCAGTCGGGTCCCTCCCAAAGCCCCAGATCTCCAAGGCCAGCCAAGGGTCAGCTCTGCACTCAAACCTTTCTGTGGACAGCAGCCCTGGGCCTGCCCTGACTCCTCTTCCCTAGCCTGCCCCTTCGTCTCAAAACAGATGTGAGATCCTGGAAACAGATTCCAGACCCCTGTTGTCAACAGTCCTGATTCGAGCCAGCCCCAAGCAAATTCTCTTTTATTTTTTTAAATTGAAATGAATTTATTTATTTATTTATTTATTTATTTGGGCTGGAGCGATAGCAGAGCGGGTAGGGTGCTAGCCTTGCACACAGCCAACCCGGGTTCAATTCCTCCACTCCTCTCGGAGAGCCCGGCAAGCTACCAAGACTATCTCTCCTGCACAGCAGAGCCTGGCAAGCTCCCTGTGGCGTATTCCATATGCCAAAAACAGTAACAATAAGTCTTACAACAGAGACATTACTGGTGCCCACTCGAGCAAATCGATGAACAACGGGAGGACAGTGCTACAGTGCTATTTATTTATTTATTGCTTTTTGGGTCACACCTGGTGATGCACAAGGGTTCCTCCTGGCTCTGTACTCAGGAATTACTCCTGGCGGTGCTCGGGGGACCATATGGGATGCTGGGACTCGAACCCGGCAAACGTGTGCAAGGCAAATGCCCTCCCTGCTATGCTATCGCTCCAGCCCATGGTTTTTTTTTTCAAATGATTAAGTTGGTTCAGATTTCTATCGCATGGTGCCTGGAGAATCACGCTGACAGGTGGAACCCATCTTCAATGCGATGTTCTCATCTGACTCCTTTCCCACGCTCCCACACCCCTATTTCCTGTCCCACACACACCTAGGTCCTCCCAAGGTGGCCGGGACGGGCTTGGATCTGTCATTTGTCGACTTCAGCTTGCCTGGTCACATTTTCCTGAGCAGTTTAGAGAATCATTCTGCCTTGATGGAAAAAGGTAGAGGTGGGAGCCTATTTATCCAGGAAAGTGACCTGCATTAAAATGTTGACCTCGCTGAATATCTCTCCTTGATCTTCCCGTTACAAATTACTCTTCACTGAGAAATTGGCGGCCGCCGGCCCCCCGTGGCGCCGGCCTCCAGCGCGAACTCCATCCTGGGCTTTCCCTCTGGTTTCGTCTAATTAACTGCGGCCATCGTTCAAGCGGATGAGGTGTGGGCCTTAGCGGGACATCAATCAAAAAACAAATCAGCTTTTGCCGAAGTGGAGGGGTGACGTGTTGAAAGATCTATTTTCTTGGTGGTGCACGGAAATCGTGGAAAACGACGTAGATCCGAGAGGGACCTCACTGCCCGGTAGATGGGTAGAAAGGGCTCAGAGGAGGTGTGTTCCATATGGCATGCAGTTGCGTATGCAAAAGGAAGAACCCCATGGCTCTTTAATTTGTGTGGATTTGGTTGTCTTGTTTAATCAGCTCCGGCCTGGGGCAAGCCGCTCGTCCTTTCTGATCCAAGAGTAGCTGTTGAATAAGTGTGTATTGAATGGCTGGGGAAGGAATGAAGGACTCTGTTACCTAGATGAATTAAACGGGGTTCTGTGCCTGTTTTTTATCCAGGTCTTTACACCAGTTCACATGACCAGAGGCAGAGACAGAATCATAAAAACCTCCGTAGCCTCCATAGCCTACCTTAATCTACTAGAAAATTCTGCCAGCTCTCTCTGCCATCAAACTGCCTCCCCAAGTCAAACCTGTTGGATACTTAAGGGGAAAAAAAAGTATTGGCCATTGAGTATACCGCATGTGGTCTCGAATCTCCATGGTGGGGCTCAGGGGACCCTGTGTGATGCTGGGGATCGAATTGGTGTCGGCTTCGTGCAAGGCAAGCACAGCACCCTCTGTATTGTCTCTTCGGCTCCTCCTCTTATGATTGGTTCTGTTTGGGGGGCTTCCCAGAAGTTTGGAGTCCATGTACCAGCCTTCGCTGTGAGCACTGTCAGACCCTGGAGTATCTCTCGTATAAGAGATGCTCTGAGCCCCACAGTGCTGTGTCCTCCAAAAGGGGCCACTGGGGTGAAGGTCAGGCTCAGTTTGGGGTTAGCTGCCCACGCCCTCCCCTCTCACCCCTCTGGGAAATGGGGGCTCTCCCTGGCTCTCAGGGAAGCCTCTGGATGGGCCAGAATGTCCAGCCCCTTGATCTCTTCACTTTTCCCAAGAACAGTCGTGTTCACCACTGACTTTTGTGAGGGGGCTGTTTTGAAAAGAATGGTGGCCAGGCCAGCTCGTGCCAGTCAGAGGACCTGGCATAATGGGAACCCGAGCAATGGGACAGTGAGGAGGGCACTTAACTTGAATGAGGCCAACCCAGGTTCAATCCCTGGCACCCCTCAAGGTTCCTCAAGCCTGCCAGGAGTGAGCCCTGAGCTTAGAGCCAGGAATGAGGTGAGCCCTGAGCTCCACGGAGTGTGTCTCCTCGCAAAATAAATAAATAAATAAACAAAAACATAATTTCTGGCATGAGAACAGAGAGGAAATATAAGGGATAAGACATAAAGGATATAGAATACACGTGTGTGTGTGTGTGTGTGTGTGTGTGTGTGTGTGTGTGTAGGATATATATGGGATGTATATATAAGGGATAAGGCTTTGCACATGGTTGAACTTGCTTCAATCCCAGCACCCCTCTGGCTTCCCCAAGCACTTCCAGAAGGCATGACCCCTGAGCACAGAGCCAGAAGGAAGCCCTGAGCACCGACAGTGTAGTCCAAACTCCCCCCCACCCAAAAAAAATGAAGAATACCTTCTGTGAACCGTGCACATCCATATTTTATTGATGGACTGAGAGTTGGCTTGGGATTTAGGGGATCCTCCCAACATACTGGTACCCAAGTGTCACTTCTGGTGATGCCCAGGACACTCAGACTACTGGAGCACCAGCCTGGGCCTCTCGTCCCTCTCACTCCTCTCACGCCAAGCACACACTCCGGCCCTTTGAGCCATCTCCTGGCTCACGATCCTGTTCGGCAAAGATGCAGCCAGGACAAGACTCAGTGCCCAAGAGTTACTGGTCCAAGAGCTGTTGGGTCCTGGGAGATCATGTGCCGTGGGTTGGTGTTGCTGGAGGGAGTGTTTAGAGACGGGATTAAAATCCTGGCACGTGTCCCTCCCGGGGAGAGGTGCCAGCTTCCTTATTTTGTGTCAAGAGCTCAAACAGCAATCAAACTCCTGCCTGACATCCTAAATACCAGCAAAGGTCAAGAGGGGGGTGGGTAGGTCGGGGGGGGGGGCAGAGAACAGACAGTTGAGCCAAGGCTAGGTCATGGGCAGCTCCAGACGTCCAGGTGGCATAGAGCCAAGGGAACAACTTGGCAGCATCCCGGACCCCCGGGGCCCTGCTCCCCAGACGGAGGTTCTGGGTGGCTGGTGTCGCTTTTACCCAAAGAAAGAGCAAGGCCATTTTCTCAGCGGACCCTCTCCTTAACTCATTAATGCAGTTGGCATGGGGTTCCTTTTCAGCTTCTCAGTAAACATTCATTGAAAGGAAAGCAGGAGGGAGGCGGAAGGTGTCGGTATTTATTGCGCTGATGTTTGGATTTTTATGCAGGTTGCGGCAGGGGAGGGGGGTGGGAGGGGTGCCCACCAACACACCAGCCCTGTTGCTCCTGGTACAGTGGAAGGCCTTGGGCTCACAGGCCAAGAAGGTGTCGAAGACACGAATCTTAGCATCGTCCACAGAAGCCCATAGAGTGTCTCAGGACTGCACAACTCAAATATCCCCTGATTTCATTCAGTAGGATGATGCCATCTCAATGGGGACCATCAGAAGGACTTCCCAGTGGAGGTGATTTGAAGCAACTGACTGACGGGGTGCAGGTGAAGCTACACCATAGAGCAGGACAGGAACCCTGGGACAGGCTCCCAGCTGGGAGCATTCAGTGTGAAGGTGATGAGTCCCTGCTTCCAAGTGTGTGTAGTTCAGATACGCACACACACTCACACGCTTTGAGTTATTCCCAGCTAAGGACCCCCTTGGTCCGATGTATCCCATCTCCCTGATGCCCGGTTTTCTGTAATTAGCCCTGGAATGCGTGCTCTGTTTACTGAACTAGGGAGAAAGAAGAAAAAATGCCTCAGGCTTGGAGCCCAAGAGCACAGTGGGAAGGGCGTTTGCCTTGCATGTGGCCGACCCAGGTTCAATCAATTCCCAGCATCCCATAGGGTCGCCCCCAGCACCACCAGAAGTAATTCTTGAGTGCAGAGCCAGGAGTAACCCCTGAGCATCGCCGGGTGTGACCCAAAAAGGAAAATAAATAAATGCTTCCATAGGAAGAAAGAAAGAAAGAAAGAAAGAAAGAAAGAAAGAAAGAAAGAAAGAAAGAAAGAAAGATGCCACAACAGGTGATGACGGAGGGAAGGGCGAGAGATCGGGATGCCAGTGTGGACGCCTCAGCGCTCCAGGTGAACGTTGGACTTTCTGGATGGGGTTAAAACCCTTCCTGTCTCCTCGTGCCCTTTCATTCTGTCCTCCGTGCGGGAGGACAGCTGCAGACTGTCCTCAGACGGTCTCCTCTCGCCCATCCATTAATTTGTTCCTCAGTTTTCTCGTCCCCAACAAAACGGCCCAAATTATGCTGGCTCCGTCTTGTTCCGAGCACGGTCCCCTGAATGCCTCGCAGATGTGGCGAGCGGACGATGGCCCCCGAGGACACGTTTGGCTTGTCAGCGTGTTGCGAGCGACCCATACACCCTTTCACAAGAGCTGAAATGAAAGAGTGGATCACGCCAGCCAGAGGGAATGTCTGAGCCGATTTCCACGCCCTTGCAGAGTCCGCTTGGTGGGAAGAAAAGGGATGAAAAAATAAAAAAAGAACCACTGAAAATTAGACTTTCAGATGCCAAGGACCAAACTCTTGCACAGGAAAGAAACCTGACAGAAAGAATGTCACGTCTTTGGGGGGCCAGGATGCAGATGCAAAGGTGCTCACCAGCAGCACCATGCAGTGACCCAGCTCTGGCAAGCAGATAGCAGATACAGCTGCTTATTGCTTCAAACACCAGGCAAGCTCAGCCCTGAGCGGGCCGCAGGTACCCCCGGCAAGGACAGTCGGTCAATATGTCCATCAGAGCAGGGGGACTAGGCCCTGCCACCTCCTAGCGTTCTCTTCGGCCTGCTCCATGCTCTTGCCGCCCACATGGCCAAGCATCCTGTAGGGTCCCCCGAGCACCACCAGGAGTAGTTCCTGAGTGCAGAGCCAGGAGTAACTCCCCTTCACCCCCTCCCCCACCCTTGAGCAAACTCCTTGAGCATTTGATGTGGGAGGGGGGTCCTGCTGGGCTGAGAACTGGGTGAACTCCGGGAAGTCTGAATGCACCCCGAGCTCTTCCACCCATATCTCCGAAGCCCGAGGCTGATTTTTATAGCCTCTAAACAAGAAATAGGAGATTGTGCCCAGGAAAATGGCCCGGAGATCACCTTGGGGCGCCTACCCCCATGCTCATCTAAAGTCCCCTGAAGTTACCACACCCCAAGTTAACCCCCCATCTGGTCACCGAGACCCAGTGCTGAATCTTGCGGGTGGCTCTGATGAGTCTTCTACAAGGAGGGGAAACTGAGGAAACTTCTTCAGAGGATTGTTGGGAGTTTACATCACAGGCATGCAAATAGCTAATGAAACCCTTACACAGTGCTCATAAGGATTTTATCAATAAGGAGGAGGAGGAGGAGAAGAAGGAGAAGGAGGAAGAGGAGGAAAAGGAGGTGGAGAAAGAGAAGGAGGAGGAAGAGGAGGTAGAGGAAGAGGTGGCAAAGGAGGAAAAGGCAAAAGATGTAGAGGAGGAGGAAGAGGAGGAGAAGGAAGGGAAGCAGGAACAAGAGGTGGAGGAGGAGGAGGAGGAGGAGGAGGAGGAGGAGGAGGACCAGAAGGAGGAAGAATAGGAACAGAAGGAACTGGAACAAGAAGAGAAGGAGCAGCAGGAGAAGGAAGAGCAGGAAGGGAGGAGCAGGAGGAGGAGGGAGAATATGAGGAGCAAAAGGAGGAGCAGGGGGAGGAGGGAGAGCAGGAGCGGGAGGAACCATTGCGTTCGGTTGGTTCTCACTTCAAGGTTCTGCTGAAAGCCTCATCTTCTAGGTTCTTCCGAGCAGCCCAGCCCAGCGTGCATCTGGGGAAGCCAGTGTCCGGGCTCATACCTCTGGTTCTATGGGATCCCACTGACCCCGTTTTTATTGGGAAGCCCACAGCGTCAGGGTGATTTACATTCAGACCCAAGAACCACATAGATGGGACCCGATTTCCCTGCCCGGGAGAGCTTCATCCCCTCGGAGAGAGACAGCGCCCCGCCACCACGTTTCCAGACCAGCCCATGGGCTGCCTGACTCATTGACAACCCGGAGACATTCTGAGTAGAACTCGGCCGCTGCCAGCGGTCCCAGGTGAGGACGCGTCCTTGCATGCTTGGGCAGTGCCACGTGGCAGCTGACGGCTTTAATAAAATCATCAGGCAGCTCTTAGATCTTAGAAATTAGCCAGAATGTTGTAGATCTCTTAAAAGACCGAAGAGCTCTTATTTCTACTGGAAAATGAGTAGGTGTTAGCTCCTGAGAGGGGGGGAATGTGTTCGCTCCACAAAGTTCACTAATATGGGGGTTCACTCCCTTCTCTGGCTGCTCCCCAATGTCTAGGCATCTGCCGGTACTTCTGTGTGCTCTTTATTTTTGATAGTCATTTTTGACATGTATTCCTTCCACTGGAAGACCTTTAAATTCAGCCTACGTATCCAGTTCCTTGTGTTCCCATCAGTGGCATGCTTTTTTGTTCGTTTGTTTGTTTTAATTGAATCACTGTGAGATACAGAGATACAAAGCTGTTCACGGTCAGGTTTTAGTCATACAGTGTTCCAACACCCATCCCTCCACCAGTTTCCCACCATCAATGTCCCCAGTTTCCCCTCCCACCCCCAGTCTGTCTCTCTGGCAGGCATTCTCTCTCTCTCTCTCTCTCTCTCTCTCTCTCTCTCTCTCTCTCTCTCTCTCTCTCTCTCTCCCTCTCCCTCTCCCCTCCCTCCTTTTCTCCCTCCCTCCGCTTTTGGGTATTATGGTTTGCAATACAGGTACTACAGGTACTGAGAGGTTGTCATATTTGTTCCTTTACTTTCAGCCCAAAGTTCTTATCCAGAATGATCATTTCCATCTACCTTTGTCATAGTGGTCCCTTCTGTATTCTAGCTGCCTTCTCCCCCAGCACCTGATACAGGCTTCCAACCATGGATCAATCCTCCTGGCCCTTGTTTCTACTGTCCTTGGGTAATAGTCTCATGTTTTTTCATATCCCACAAATTAGTCTAGTCATTCTATATCTGTCCCTCTCCTTCTGATCATTTCACTCAGCATGGTACTCTCCATGTCCATCCTTTTATAAGCGAATTTCATAACTTCATCTTTCCTACCAGCTGCATGGCATTCCATTGTGTGGATGTGCCATAGTTTCTTTATCCAGTCGTCTGTTCTCAGACACTCGGGTTGTTTCCAGATTTTGGCTATTTTGAATAGTGCTGCAGTGAAAATAGAAGTGCTGATGACATTTCTGCGGTGTATTTGGGGGCTCCTGGGGTATGGTCCCAGAGGTGGTATTACTGGGTCGTATAGAAGCTCAATTTTTAGCTTTTGGAGGAATCTAAGGTGTGTCTTGCTCTGTTCTGGCTCCGGTTACCCCACAGCCAGATCACACTCTCCGTGGCCATTTCCGGTGAACGAAGAAGGGAAATTCCTCCTCTCCTGCCTGTTTCCAGGCCTATCCATCCTGCCGGATACTAGGTGTGGCACTCACAGAGTCATAAATCATGGCTGTGCTTTTAAGGGAAATGTCTTTGGGGGGGCAGGGAGGCTCAAGACTTACTCCTGGCTCTGTGCTCAGGAATCTATCCTGGCAGTGTTTGGGGAACCGAATAGGGTGCCAGGGATCGAACTGTGTTGGGAGTGGTGGTGGTGGGGGGTAGGGTATGCAGGGCAAGTGCCTTACCCACTGTGCTGTCTCTCTGGCCCAAGAATGATGGGCCTTAAGATTGAATTCTTTTTTTTGATTCAGATCGTCAGCACATTACAAATGTGATGTCTTAGAAATACCGACCTCGAGGATCCTAGAATTTAAGTACTTTCTAGAAGTATAGAATTAAAGTACCTATTGATGAGGAGGAGGAAGAGGAGAAGGAAAAGGAGGAGGAGGAGGAGGAGGAAAAAGTGGAGGAGGAGCAGGAGGAGGAAGAGGAGGAGGGGACTTTGCAAAATAAGAACTAAAACAGCTGTTCTCTGGCCAACACAATCTCTAAGCTTCAGTTTTTCTATCTGAAAATTGGACATGGAAATTGCTCCACCTTAAGAGTTTTGGAATCTGGGTTATTTGGTGGTGTAAATTATACAGATAAGCACCTAGCACAAGGCTAGACTCTCAGTGGCTGAGTGTTCCCTCGTCTTCCCCCTTTTAATGGACCTCTACATCTCTGCACTCACCTCTCACTGTCCAGATCTTTCCCAGAGCCTGGGCAACAGAAATGAAACACTTCCACCCCACCCCAGAAGCTTTCAGTCTGGTGCATTTAAGCCTCCTGGAATGTCTCAGATGTGGATAGAACAAAAGTTTTAAGTGGAGAAGGGGGGGGGGGGGGGGGAATGGGACTGCAAAAGGTGAAGACAACTATGAAACTCACAGTACCAAAAAAATGAAAAATTTGGGGTGGGGCTTAACACAGCTGGTAGATTATTAGGAGCTAAAGGTAGAAATAAAGGTGAATTATTTTCCCTCTTACACTTATTGAGCTATTCATTAACTGCCTGTGACGTGCTAAGCATATTAGTGTTACATACTTATATACGTTAATACTTAGATTAGATTATTCCATCTAAACCATTGAAAAGTTGTGCTGCAGAAACTTTCTGGATCATCTTGGAGCCCCCCAAGCCCTTCTGTCTAACCCCTACCACATCCTTAGCAACCTGTAGCCATTGGGAAGAGGCTCGCCTAGCAAGGCATTCTTCACTGGTTCTTGTTTGCTTGTCTGTTTGTTTGCTTCTGAACTCATACCCAGTGGCATTCAGGGCTTACTCCCAGCTTTGTGCTCATGTGCTCAGGGGTCACTCCTATCATGACTCAGGTACTGGGGAGAGAACTGGGGCCAACCATGTGCAAGGCAAATGCCCTTATCCCCTGAACTCTCGCTCCAGCTCGTCTTCTCTGAGTCTTGAACAAACCATGGGCAAGCCTAAGCCAGCATCTTGCTTAGCTGCCTCTCCAGGGTGGATCTACCCAGGAAACCCTGTCACCTAGGTTACCTGTCACTATTCTTTAGGTCATGAGAGATGTTTTCAAAGCTGCCGGCATGTACTCTTCCTTCAAGTTAAGCATCTTCTCAAAAAAAAAAAAAAACCCTCAAATTTTTTGTGTCTAGAGTCTGCAACCCAGCCATACAGACAGCAACAGCAAAGCATGCTCTTGTCCCTCTCTGCCACTGCCATTTTCTCACTGTGTCACCTTGAGCCAACAACACGTCTCCATCTGGAAGTGGAAGTCACGATGGTGTCAAATGGGTGATGGTAGGATGAACTGACATGGTTTGAACTCAGATCCGCACGGGACTGTACGATCCCTGCTATCTCCAGGTGCCCTTCCTAGCGTGCCCTGGTCAGGTCTCAGATGAGAGAGGATGAGGCCCACGCATTAGTGGAAAGGGAGGAGGGAAGCCAGAGGCCGGGGCCCTGTTGGCAAGGGATGGAGGGAAGGCCCAGTCTCTTTCATGCCCAGACTCCTGGTATGCATAGGATGGTCCTTCAGGACCAATCAGCAGGACACTATGGAGGCCAGAAAGAAAGCACGGAGGGGTGAAGCTCATCCGGTTCATTCCCTAAGGCAAACGTGGTCCATTTGTTGTGTCCAAGTTTCGCATCCCCAATTGTGGAGAGACCAAGTCCTCACATGAGAATCAAAAGCCAAGGAATTTCATTACTGGCCCGGGCCAGCGCTACCTCGAGCTAGGGTCCAAGTCTCATCCAACATGGTGGAGTCTTGACAAAGACCCCGACTCCAAATCACCAGTGGTTTATATAGGGTTCAGAGTTAAGAAGCAATTTATATAACTGACCTATTCTTAGCATTGGCCCTATTACAACAGTGGTCAGCAATTAGACAATGGTTCCTCAGTAACAGTTAGCAACAGTTACTAAGGACGGTACATTGAACCCTCATGACTGGCCAGAGCCAACTGCCCAATTTCTTTTTTTTTTCTTTTTGGGTCACACCCAGTGATGCACAGGGGTTACTCTTGGCTCTGCACTCAGGAATTACTCCTGGCGGTGCTCAGGGGACCATATGGGATGCTGGGAATCCAACTGGGTTGGCCGCGTGCAAGGCACACGCCCTATCTGCTATGCTGTCACTCCAGCCCCCCAACTGCCCAATTTCTCATCCAGACGCATTACTCAACTGGGAATTTACCAGAAACTGCCAGTCCTGCTTTGGGGAAACAGAAACTGAGGCCTAGTTGAGACTTCAGGTTAGCGGCAGCTTGTCATGGCATCAGTTTCACGCTCACACATTGAGCATTACTAAGTGCAACTCTGGAGACCCTTGAGCACCACCAGGTGTGGTCCAGAGGCTCCTGGAGATAATATCCTGGCACTGGAGGGTTCAAGTTGCACCACATCCTCAGGCTCTTGCATTGAAGTGACATTCCGGTTAGTCAGGCTTCACTGGTCATCGTCTTCATCATCATCATACCTTATCATCATCATCCATTATCATCCCAGAGAAAAGAACTGGGTAACCTAAGAAGTTCATCATCCTGGCTCCATCACACGGGTCCGTGTTTCTCCAATTCCCTCCCCATCTCCCAGGATCTTAGGGACCTTGATATTCCCCCCCTAGAAGATTCAGATTGTGCAGTTTCGTGGTGCACCCCTGAACGCTGGCAAGGAAAGGCAGTGGTCTTCAGGGGTCATGGGAAGGCAAATCTGCCGAGTTTCCCCAGACTTAAGGGAACCGAACGAGGTGAGGCAGAGTGTCTGCAGAGGAAGGAAAATTTCCACCTGATTGTATTTTTAGCTCTGTGGTGGGGAAATGTGAAGACGGTGTTATTGGGAGGCTGAATGCTTAAAAATATGCCTGAGCAAGAGCTAAAGCATCCCAACAAGAAATGGTATTTGCTACCACTTCATGAGCCTCTTGGATTTGCCAAGTTCTGTTCCAGATGTTATTTATATCATGTCAGATAGGAGAACTTTTGGCTGCAAGTAAGAGTGCTATAAACCAGGGGAGGTAGGAAGTTGAGTGGCTGGGGAGCACCTCGGCAATGTCACAGTGACCCCCTAATTCTTTCCATTTTTCTCCATTCATACAATGTTGATTGTTTTCCTCATGCTTCTTGCCTCATGGTTGCAAGACAGCTGCTGTAGAGCCAGACATTGGATCCTCACCATAGGGTCTCAAGGAGGAGGAAGCAAGATCCAGAATCCCCTTTGGCGGGGGGTGGGACCTTATTTTTTCTGGATAAGAATGCCCACAGCAGGGGCTAGAGAGATAGTACAGAGAGTATGGCACTTGCTTTGCATGCATCTGACACTGGTTCAATTGCAGGCATCACATATGACTCCCAGGTCCCCACCAGGAGTGATCCCTGAGCACTGAGCTAGGAGGAAGCCCTGAGTGGCCCCCAAAACAAAGCAACCAGCCAACCAAATGAAAATGAAGAGCCTCCACAGTAGACTTGTATGCATTTCTCCTGGTTCAGGAACTGGTCCACCCATTGAAAGGGTCCCTCTCTTAGTAGGGCGGGGCTTACTATAACTAGTTTACACTGGTTCACCATCTCCTTGGAGACAAGGCATTAACCCCTCATCTTTGAAATCAGGAATCTCTGTCTGCGGCCCAAACTCAAAAGAATGGTTGAGGATGGGGCAGGCCTTGGGGTCCATGGCATGACCCCCAACCCCCATGAGACCCAGAAAGAAAGAAGGGATCACTTTCAGAGACAGGAAATGAAGGAGTCAGATGTCAACTGTGAGTTGGCTTTTAACACCCCTGCTTCCTGCTCTCCCATCCCTGGCCTCACATCAGAGTCCCTCAGTCAATCAGAGGCACTTGTTATCCCCACAAACCTTGGGGATGGTCCTGGCCCTTGTTTCATAGGGAACATGAAGGACTTCACCTCCCTTCCCTCAGTTGTCGGGGGCTGCAGGTCACATATATCCCAGCCTTGTTATCATTCCATGGCAACCACCAGCAACTCCAACTCCCAGTCCAACTCCTTCTCCTGTCAGGTGTGCTTCAAGGACCTCTTTCTTTCTTTCTTTCTTTCTTTCTTTCTTTCTTTCTTTCTTTCTTTCTTTCTTTCACTCTTTCTTTCTTTTCTGTTGTTGTTGTTGTTGTTGTTTCATGAAGGTTGACTTTAGGTTGACCTTGCTGGAGGATAGCACAGCAGGTAGTGTTTGCCTTGCACGCGGCCGACCCAGGTTGGATTCCTCCGTCCCTCTCAGAGAGCCTGGCAAGCTATCGAGAGTATCTCGCCCGCACCGCAGAGCCTGGCAAACTCCCTGTGGTGTATTCGATATGCCAAACACAGTAACAGCAAGTCTCACAATGGAAACGTTACTGGTGCCTGCTGGAGCAAATTGATGAACAACGGGAGGACAGTGCTACAGTGTTGTTTCATGGATTATTTTTCATTTTAATTTTAGTTTAATCTGCTCCTATTCTTAAACTATGTAGTGTGGGATTACAAGTCGTTTATTTTCAATTCTTCTATTTTTTCCACATTTTTAATTAAAGACTCTGATTTACAAAGTTCTTCATAGTTGAGTTTTAGACATAGAGTATCGCATCCCTGATCCCACCACTGGTGTCAACATCCCTCCACCAATGTTCCCAAGTTCCCTTCCAGATCCTCCCGCACCCTGACCCTGCCCTCAGCCTGCCCTCTGGACCGGCACCTTTCTAAGTTTGGCTGTTAAAGTTTGGGTCTCTTGATTTTAGTGTTGTTGACCCTGTGGTTTGGATATTTGGTTCTATCATTCCTTAATACCACCTTAGTACCTGACTCCCCTGCCCCATTTTTCATTTGTCTCTTCTCCCCCCTCCCCTCCACTCTTTCTTTCCTCCTCCTCCCTGTACTCTGGGGTGAAGGTTGATCAGGGTATCACTCAAGGACCTCCTTCATTTGGGGTCCAAGTGGCCCCCTTGATCGACGCCCTCGACTGCATTATTCCCGGTGGACATTCGTGCAGCCACGATGATACAGATTCATTTTGCGATTGCATTTTTTGGCAGCGCTCTTGGGCGGCGCGGCCGAGAAGCCTGGCTGGCTCAACCTCAAGCCGTCCACCGGTAGGGAGAGAGAGCAAAGGGATGGGGGTGGGGAGGTCGAGGCAAGGGGCCTTCGTGATGCTCAGTAATGATGAGCCAAGGTTTGCGATGGACTTTTCCAGTCTCAGGTCTGTAAACTGTCCTGGAAGCCAGGCACCTCCAAGCTGGACCACACAGACGTGCCTGTGGGGTGTCCTGAGGGAGATAGCTGGCAGTACTGCCGAAGGGTTAGCACACATCTTTGGTGAGGGTTTTGTCTGGTTGGTTGTGTTGTTTTGGTTTTGCTTTGGGGGTCACGTCTGGTGATGCTCAGGGATTCCTCCTGGTTCACCACTCAGGAATCACTCCCGGCATTGCTTGGGGGACCCTGCAGGATGCCGGGGATCGAACCTGGGTTGGCTGCGTGCAAGGCAAACACCCTCCCCACTGTGCTCCACTAGGAACTAGTGAACATCTTTGAAGACTCACCCCTTCCCAGTCCTTCCCCTGCTGAGGGAAAGAGGGATCTAGTTGGCCTCCCTGGGAAAATCACCTCTTTCCCCTCCCCCCCCCCGCCCCCGCAGCGCTCCTGCTGCTGTCCCTGTCTGGCCCCATGAAGCCCCTGCAATGATGATGTCATTTTTCCTGTACGAAGGTCTCTCTAGCTGTATTTCATGAACCCCTAGCCCAGAAGCATCCTTGATTGCCTCCTTGGGCTTCAGGGACCTAGGAGGGATTTTTCCTTGGGATCCGGACACTAAAACCTGCACCAGAAATATTTGGGCAGGCCAGAGAGACAGTACAGTGGTTAGGGCATTTGCCTTGTACATGGCTGACCGGGTTTGATCCCCGGCATCCCATATAGTCCCCCAAGCACCACCAGGAGTGATTCCTGAGTGCAGAACCAGCAGTAATCCCTGAACATCAATGGGTGTGATCCAAAAAGCAAAAACTGAAGATAGTTTTACTTTTTTCCATTCCTTTCTCCCCGCCCCTCTTTATGGTGGTGACTATGGTTGTTTTGAAGACAGCGTTCAGGTAACAGTGTCCACTGAGGTTGGCACTCCTTTAGCTGTGGGGCTTCCCTGTTCATAAAGGCACGTGAGTTCCGGTGGTGGTGCCCACTGAGGGCCTCTGTAGTATGCATGTGTGTGCTCACCAGCTTGCATCCCTTTTTGTGGTGTTGTCACCTAAATGTGGTGTAGCTGAAAATCACTTGCACCCTCAAGGGCACCAAGTATCATTCTACAGAGCTGCCAGGCCGAGCTCAGCATGTGTGGGGACACCGGGGATTGAACTCAGGACCAGCTGCTGACAACAAAGCTCTTCCTCCGGGCCCCGAAACCAGGTGTGTCAACTATGAGTGATGCCGATGCCACCTTCAGGCCCTGCTTTCTGAGAAGCTCTGCTGTGGTCCATGAAGCAAGTCTCTGAGTTCAGCTTTATACTCCCAGCACCTCACTTAGTGTATTTTTATTTATTTATTTATTGCATGTTTTATTTATTTTTTATAAAGTTGCTTCATTGCTTCATGGTGTTTTGTTACATTTAGTATTCCAACATCAATCCTATCACCAATTATTTCCAATTTTCCCAACCACTCCCCCGAGCCTTCCGCTATAGCAGGCCCTGAACAATTTATTTTAGGTTGTTTATTATAAATGATTCACAAAAAAAAAAAGATCACAAAATGTTTCCTTAGGAAAAAGTGTGTGAAGATTGTTGTATCTCACCAGGGAGTCCTTTAGCCCTTGTATAAGAGATCACCGACATGTTGTTACAGGTTAAGCCTTCTATGTTGATATCTTTTTTTCTTTTTGGGTCACACCCGGCAATGCACAGGGGTTATTCCTGGCTCTGCACTCAGGAATTACTCCTGGCGGTGCTCAGGGGACCCTATGGGATTCTGGGAATCGAACCCGGGTTGGCCGCGTACAAGGCAAATGCCCTCCCCGCTGTGCTATCACTCCAGCCCCTGTGTTGATATTTTAATTGAGATTGTCTACTTTCCATCCCATCCATCCATCCCATCCAGTGCGGTGTGTTACACCTGGTTTATCAGTGATGCAGAGTTTGAGATGTCCAGGAATTCCACAGTTTTTCATGGGGTGCCTCTGCTGACTCAGCCTGATGACTCAGCCTAGCCTGGCATCCAGAAGCATCTTTGCAGCTTGTTGGTCTCTTTCAAGATTTATTTATGAGTCTTTGGGTCATGGCCAATTTCTGAGCTTACTTGGCACCAGAGACGGTTCATGGGCATGACTGCCGAGGCTTCCATAAGTACATGGGGGTCGGGGGTGGGGGGGAGTAGTCCATCCTTGACTCCATGAGCGACTGGAGATTTCAGTCACGAAACCTGCATACCTGAGTTTTTCAACAGGTTTACTTCTGGATGAGGTTTGTCCTGAGCAGTTGGGAGTCTGGCTGTGAGCATAGTGGCGGCTGTGGAGTGTGGAGGTTTTTGGCTTCCAGGGCTCTATTTGGGCAGGTGTTGGGGTCACCTACCCACTCCCCCAGGTGTCCTGGACACCTAGTCATCAGCCTAGCACGGGGTCCAGAAGCATCTCTGTGCTGTATTTTTAATTGGAGGGTAGATTGGTGAAATCCTTGATTAATCCATTTACCATTCCATAAATGGAAAGTTCTTGTTCTCTACAAGTCATGGAAAACAAATCGACATTGCCCCCCCAAAGCTCAAGATGGACTTGGAGATGTTAGACTTCGTGTTCTGAGTTCTGCGTGATCTGCTCCATCAGTCACTACAGCAATGTTAAATAAACAAGGTCTGTTGTAGATTCATTCATCTGAGGGACCTCTCAGAGACCCCCATCCAGGACCAGGGCGTGAGGTCTAAAGTACCAAGTCAGGAGTAACCCCTACACATCGCCAGATATGGATTTACAGAGAGAGAGAGAGAGAGAGAGAGAGAGAGAGAGAGAGAGAGAGAGAGAGAGAGAGAACTATACCTCTCTCCCTGAGTTAGGCATCTGTCTCTACAATACACTTGTTTTTGTTTTTGGGTTTTTTGTTTGTTTGTTTGTTTGATGTTTTGGTTGTTGGGGGAGGGAGAGGGGTTACACCCGGCAGTGCTCAGGGTTAAGTTCTGGCTCTGCATTCAAGCATCACTCCTGAAGGGGGTTGAGGAACTGTGTGGGTTGCCGGGGATTGAACCTGGGTCAGTTGCGTGCAAGCCAAGAGCTCTCCCTGCTGTAGCATGGCTCAGGCTCCTGCAACACTCTTCAGGACTTGCGTTGTGCTGTTGTAAAGGCACCTGTGTTCGCCTCGTCTGGTCAACTGGAAGCTCACTCGGCAGTCTTAGTGATTGCTCGACAGTGATTATTGGGTGGTGTGTACATGAAAGGAAAATGGATCCTTCTGGAACAAATGGTCAATACCAGGACCACATTCTGGTGCCAACCCTACTTCTTTGGAACCGTCTGACTCTCATGAATAGCAGAAACTAAACAATGCACCAGAGTATCAGGCTGCACATGGAGAAAGGGACAAGGGGTCCTACTTGTCATTTGTCATGTTTGACAGAGAGCAGTTGTTCTAGTTGCAAAGTAGTTGAATAGTTAATGTTGATTTCCAATCCCACCCTCCAGACTGATTTTTTTTCAGCAGGCACTTGTCTTCCTTTAAGTCTTTTATTTTAAGTATTTTACCGAGCATGTCTATAGCTTTGTTGTGTTTTTTTTCTAACAATTTTATTAAGGTGTAATTCATAAGCCATGAAGTTTACCCTCTGTAAGTAGGCAGTGCAGTGATTTTTTAAAGTATATTTAACCGTTCTGGGAGTTGTGCCTCTCTCTAATTCTAGAGCATTGTTATCACCCCCCAAGAACCGTCACTTCCCATCTTTTCTCTCTGCCAGCCTGTGGCAACCACTAATTTACTTTGTGCCAGGCTGGAGAGATGGTACCACAAGCTGCAGCCCATGTTTCTCATGTGGGCATCCCAGTTCCGATCCCCGGTACCGCCTGGTTCCCTGATCACTGCCAAGCGTGACTCTCCTCCCAATTTTAAAAAGAAAAAAAAAAATTACCTTATGTCTCTAGAAAGTGTCTTTTCGGGATATTTCCTTTGATGTCATATACTATGTGATGGTCCGCGGCTGAGCAAAATACTTCCAGGTACATCTATGTCGGTCTACAATGCTATAAATGATTGCTTTTTTGTGGCCCAGTTAAATTTCATTTTCTGGGCAGTTCCACTCCCCTTTCGGATGCATCCATCAGCTAATAGATATTTCAATTGTTTCCACTCTAGGCTTTTTATGAAGACTCTGGCCATGAATATTCACATGCGTGGTTTTTTTTGTGTGGCTGTGTATTTTTCCGGTCTCTGGGGGATGCACTTAGGAAGTGGAATTGCTAAATCATCCCATGGGGTGTTAACATTTCGTGTTTAACATTTTGAGGAACTGCTAAACTGTTTTCTATTAGCCAGCCTGTGTCTTGGACTTGGCCCTTTGTGTGCTAAGAATACCAATACACCCGTGTGTCTTTGAACTCCAGGTAATCTGAGAGGTGATGAATGCGGAACAGATACCTGCAGAATCTGCCCATCTCTGCAGCCACTCCGGGCACTGATTCAGATGCAATGAGTCGGTCTGGTGGAAAGACACAGAGGGACTGGGATTTGTGTGTGTGTGTGTATGTGTGTGTGGCGGGGGGGGTGGTCACCTCAGAGCAGATGAAGTTGTTTAACCATGAACTGATGGCAAAATGAGATTTAATAGATACGTTTCCAGGGTCTGGGTCCAGCCTCATCATCCTGTATCACACTTGGCTTGTATTCGTTTTTCTTTGCTTTCCACGACATGCATCCGAAATTATTTCAGAGGCGATTTTCTGCCGCTTTCAGCTGGCTTCCATCTCCTTTTTCTATTTCTATTTCTGTTTCTGAGCTCAGTCGTCACAGTCAAGAGTCCTAATACTTCCATGGCTCTTCTTGGAGGTCATCACTTTAAGGCGGCAAAGCGTGCTGGTACCAGAGCCCAGGGTGTGTGGTGGAATTTGCATAAGAGACAGTTTCACTGGAGATGTATTTTATTTTTCTGGGTCTTGATCTAAAAAGCTCAAGCTGAGCCTGTGACTGCCGGAAGGTCAAGGGATTTCCCCCCCTCTCCTCCATGGAGGAGACTGTAATGAGACCCTCTGAAGAACTAGGGGAAGGCTTCATTCTCCTCCTGTCTCCCTGTTCCTGAATGTTATCTGTCCTCATCAAGGCACGACTTCCATCTCGGTGACAAAAACGCATTGCCTAGTGGAAAGATTCCAAACAAAAGATTAAACAGTACACCTTGGAGATCTGTGTACGAAGACACAAATGCTAAACCATTTCAAAAGTAGCAACCTTGCTGCATTTCAGACAGAATATCCTCCCACTCTTTGAGCCAGGTTCGTTACCAGAGTTAACAAACTCTGTCAATCACTGGGAAGACTGGGAGGTTTACCAGATGTCCGGGGAGAGATGTCCCTTGTTCTTTGCCTTTTCCTACTAGATTGTGCTTTGCCTGTTGACTTTACTTTGACTCGAAGGTGGTTCTTGTTCTCTTTTATTGCATTGTATTTTGAGCACGACCTTGCAGATTCCAGTTGATCATACCCTAGAGGAGTCTAGAGAATGTGACTTTCTGAAATCCCTAAGGGTCACACTCTTGTCCCTTTTCATTACATCTGACTTGAGAAAAGACATGGGCTGAGTGCAAGAGCTTTGAGATGGAAGACCACTGTCTGGTACCTGAGATAATTCAGGAAAGGGATGGAGAACGCAGAAGAAAGGGGCAGCGGGTGAGAGATGGTATGGCCATAGATTGAGTCCAGAGTTTTCCCTGTTCGTGTAAACAAATTGGACATCGGATCATGTAATTAAAATAGGAGAGAAGTTGTCCTGAGAGTGTGGATGAGAGTGTGGAGATAATAAAATAATAGGTTAAAAAGGGAATACTGTCCACAGCTGCCAGAAGTTAATGAGGATGTGGGTGGGGCAACACAAGGGAATAGCTTTGCTTTGGGGGTAGGAGGAGGGGCTGGGAACCATACCTGGTGTTGCAGGGGGCCACTACCAGTTCTGTGTGCAACGGTGATTGCTGATAGTGTTCAGATGAGCCCCGTGATGCTGGGGATCAAACCAGGGATGCCCACCTATAAAGGTAAATGCCTTATCCCTGTACTAGCTCTCTAGCCCTGTAGCTATAATTTTTAAAATTTATTTATTAATTGAGTCAGAGGGAGATACACAACTACAAAGTTCTTCCTGGTTGGGTTTCAGTCATATAATGTTCCAACACCTGTCCCTTCATCAGTGTACATTCCCCACCACAAATGTCCACAGTTTCCTTCATGCCCCCCATGACAGTTTCTCTCTCTCTCGTTCTCTCTCTCTCTCTCTCTCTCTCTCTCTCTCTCTCTGCATTATGGTTTGCAATACAGATACTGATAGGTGTTCAAGTATACCTGTAGCTGTAATTTTTTTTTAATTTTTTAATTTTTTTTTCAATTTTTATTAGTGAAACACCATGAGGCACAGCTGTAGACCTACAAATTTTTGTGCTTGGGTTTCAGTTATACAATGATCGAGCACCCATCCTCCACCAGTGCCCATTCTCCACCACCACAAATCCCAGTATCCCTCCCACCCCCATCACCCCATCCCACCCTGCCTCTGTGGCAGGGCATTCCGTCCTGTTCGCTCTCTACTTTGGGGTGCTGTGGTTTGCAAAAGAGGCAGTGAGTGGCAATCATGTTCAGTCTATAGTCTACTTTCAGCATGCATCTCCCATCCTGGGCGTATCTTCCCAGCACCCTTTATTTGGTGCTCCCTTCACTATTTGAGCTGCCTTTACCCCTAGAGTGTGTGGCTGGCCTCCAAGCCATGGAGTGAACCTGCTGGTACTTATCTCGGCTATTCTTGGGTGTAAGTCTCCTATTTTGTTACTTTATGTTCCCCAGATGAATGCAATCTTTCTATGTTTCTCTCGTTCTGACTCATTTCGCTTAGCATGATACTTTCTATGTAGTACCACTTGTATGTAAATTTCATGACTTCATCCTTTCTAACAGTGTAGCTGTAATTTTTAAAGGGGTTGCATTTGCCAAGTCTTCATGGTGGTGATGGAGCTGTTCTGTGTCAGAAGTGCTGTGGTAGAATCTGCACATGAAATAAAGTGAAATCGAACCAGTCACGTTTTCTGGCTTGGGTGTTAGACAGCAGTGACCTAAGATGGCCCCATGAGGAAATGCTGAGGGGGGAGGAGACCTGGGGGATTTCTCTGGGCTGTTTTGCAACTTCCTGTGCCTCTAGAAATATTTCAAAAAAAATTTTTTTAAGTGTTAGCCCCATGAAGGGCAAAAGAAACATAATGCAAACAAAAAGAAGACTAGTCAATGATAAGTTGGACAGTGTGCAGATAAGGCCCGGCCTCTAAGTAGGCAGGCCCGCCCGTAGGGTCCTGACAAATTTTGACATTTAAAGGAGGGTGGCCCCAGAGAGCTGGCATGGTGCCCTTGGTTCAGATTCCCCTGGAGGCAAATGTTTTGTGACTCATGTCACAGAGGTTGCGTTGATCTCAAAATTATAGACAAAGGCCTCCTAGAAATTAATATTTAAAAAAAAAGACTAATGGCAGAGGTCAGTGCTTGCAAACCTCTCATTCTCAGAGGAGGAAACTCAGGCGGCAGCTCCTTGGAACAAGGGCAGCGGCTGACCCCTCCAAAACTAAAGGAATCGTGGAAATGGAAAACGGCATGAAGATACCATTTTGGGGTTCCCTGAACCTCCAAATTCTGAGACATCCTGTGTTGGTTGTAGAAAAAGTGTTCCCCAAAGGAGGTGGGGGGACGGATTCAAATGGGAACAGCCCATAGTAGGCAGCTACTCAGCAGTAACTGAGAAAATTCCCAGACCAGAGACCATGAATCATCCACCTGGTCACCTTTCCCTTTGGATAACGACACAGCCAAAGGCAGACACTGAGGCACTGACTTAACAGCTTCTCTTGCCGAATCTTTGTCTGTGTGTCCCAGTGAGATGCAAGTGGGAAAAAAACAAAAAAACAAAACAGGTCCCCATGTGTGTGAGGAGTACCTGTGTACAGGTCTATGGGCGTTGTGCATGTGCGTATGTGTGCATTGCATGCATTGTGTGTGGATCCATGTGTGCAAGTGAACACGTGTCTGCAGGCATCTCTGCATGGGTATGCATGGGCATCATGCCTCTACGTGTGTGTGCACGTGTCTGTGTGCGTGTGTGTCCATGCCTGCATGAGTATGAGCATGGGAGTGCAGAGGGCATGTTTGCAAAAGTTTCCCTGTGTCCCAGCACCAGGACTTAGGCAGCCCCTCGCACCCAGCTTCCTGAATGGGGACAGTTCTGATGGGCCCAAGAGATTGTCACAAACATACCCTTCGCAGCAGGAGCTTGAAAGAGCTCAGGCTTTGGGGCTCCCCTGGAAGTTGCCTCCCGGAAGTTGTCTCCCGGAAGTTGTCTGCTTGTTCCCGGAAGTGGTCTGCCACCCTGGGAACAAGCTTGTGCTCCCCTGCCGGGTGATGGAGATACAGAGGGAGAAGCCACCATCTAGGTGATGCTCCCTCCACAAGCCGCCCACCCTGGCCCGCGCACCAGCCCCCAACCAAACTGGCCAAGACACTGGCCGCTCCTGCTAGAACCCTGAGCCAGGGGCACACTGCCCACCCCCACCCCCTGCCGTGCTCACTGGGACCGTTACCCCTGCAGACCCTGTTAGCACCTCCACCGCCAGCCGGCGTCTTGCTCTCTGCTCCTTAGGCCCGAGATGCCACCTCGTGAACATGTGGCTTCTGTCCCCCATCAGGTGGGCATCGCTGACAATTTTCTGCAAGATGCCGCTGATGCCGGATGCCCGGGGACCCGGTGCCTCCCTGCGCCAACCCCCAGGCACTCTCCCTGCAGCCCGGGAGGCTGTGCACCTGGAAGGCTGCACTCGTGCGGCAGGGGTGAGGGGGAGCAGGTGGGAGGGTTGGGGTGCTACCCTGGAAACGGGCCAACCAAGCCCTCCACGTTTGCCTCAACCAATGCAGAGAGAAGAGAGAGAGAGAGAGAGAGAGAGAGAGAGAGAGAGAGAGAGAGAGACCCACGCCACACCCAGGACCCATCACAAGCCCAAAGTTCTTGTTATGCACGGCTCCTCCCGTCCGGGTATCTCTGCTGTACCCCCAGAGGCTTTCTGGAAACAGACAGAAGGACGCTGAACTGGAGAGGGTGGCTGGGCGGCCCCTTGGTGAGCATTGAGATAGACCTAGAAGCATCCAGAAACTGCCCTCCTGGTACCTCCTGTCCTGAAGGGCAGTGGGGAAGGAACATGTCTGGGGGTGTGAGTTAGAGGCCCACTGCAGCCAGGGGGCCAAGGTGATTCGCCAGGCTGCTCTGTTGGGGGGGGGGGGGTCCAGGGAGGGGTGGACTCGTGCACACCACAGCCCCCAACCCTCTGGGTGCCTGGACAGACCCTCGCACTGCCTCTCTGCAGGAGGAGGCCAGCCTGAGCCTTTCTGGAGACCGCGGTGGGGCTGGGTTTGGGGGCAGGGCTGCCCCCTTTCATACCCCCCCCTCGGACTAGGAGCGATTCCAGCACAGAACACAGTGGCTCCAGCTTCCCAAGGATGGGAGGGTGTGCCTGGTTTTCATTCTCCTGTTTGTTTCCCACCCGTCCTTGTTCTTCACTTCTAAAAAAAATGCCCTGTTTTTGTCCCTTTGGTTCAATGACAGACTTCCTCGAGTCGCACAGAAGAGGATGTAAAAATAGCCCGTGATTTAGAAGAAATCTGAGAAGGAATCATCAGATCTTTTCCCCCCTTCCCCCCCCCCCCCCAGGGAAGCAGACTCCTTGATGGTGGAGGGTATGGTGGGGGTGGGAGGGTGGGGAGAGGTGTCAGCGGAGAGGGGGCTGGAATCCTATGTGAGGCCTGGACTGATTCAGACAGCCAGTCCTGAAGGTCCCCGTGTGCAGCTAAGCTGCTCGGGACACGGAGCCCTGGCAGGTTTTAGAGGGAACACTGCCCCCTGCTGGTACAAGTGGGTTTTTCCTTCCCCCAAAGCTGCACGATGCTTCTCCCTGTTTCTGGGGCAGAGTCTGTGCCTTCTCCTTTCTCACTGATGAGTGCCCTGCCCAGCCCTGAGCAGAGCCTTCCTTGAGGGGGCACATTCTTTGTACAAGCTCTGTCCCAAAGCTTTGGCCGGAAGGTACCATGCCCAGTGAGGAGCCATGCGGTCTTGAGGGGGGCGTCTCTACCCCCCCCCCCCCACACACACACACACAAGCATGTCCAGGAGGGTCTTCCATCCTGCAGAAACCCAGTGCCCTGAGTGAAGCTCTCTGCTTTTCCTCTTTCTCAAAAAGCAGGACGAGGACGAGGCCGGAGCGATGGATAGAACGTCAGGGAGGGCGCTTGCCTTGCATAGGAGTCTGATCCAGGTTCGATCCCCAGCACCCGCTATGGTCCCTTGAGCTCTGCCAAGAGTGATCCCTGAGCACAGAATCAGGAGTAAGCTCTGAGCACCACCGAGTGTGGTCCCCAAACCAATAAGTAAATCACTGTCATCCCCGTTAGTCATCGATGACTCGAGGCGGGCGCCAGCAGCATCTCTGTTTGTCCCAGCCCTGACCGAGCTCTGGGAGTGCAGGTCTGTCTTGAAGTCCTGCACGATCTTGTCCACGAGCCGCTGGAACTGCAGCCAGCGGATCTCTTTTAGTGCCACGGTGTCAGGCCAGTAGCAGTGCGGCTTCTTCATGCCACCCGTGGCTGCTGAGTTTTTGCAGGCCATCTTGGTGGCCAGCTGCTTGTGGGGCACCTTCCTGCCCATGGACTTGTGCACCATTTGCTTCGTACAAAGCCTCTCATTCTTCCCAATTCAGCTGGGTTAGGGAAAGGGCTAGGGAAAGGAGACCCATTTTAAGCTACTGCTGTTGGCATATTTGGTACATCACGGGTGGCTTGCCAGGCAAGTAAATACGGCAAGAAAAGGGGACTTTGGTCTCCTGCAGTTCCATTCGAGGACATCAGGGCACACGATAGGACAGGAAGGGGTCACTGTGTTGAGACCGCCTGTTATTTGCCCAGGATGATCCATCTGTAACGCGGTTCAAGGAGAAGCATTTGGACCAAACATCCCGAGAGCCGGATGAAATCCAGACCTGCTCATTGCAGCCACACCATGAGGGGTCCCGGCTCAGCGTATGTTTGCTGAACTCTGGAGAAAATAACGGCTCCAGGCCAGTCTGCTGCTTTCGTGCTTCTCATCCTGGGAAGGATGAGGGAGTGGACCATCAGCCTCCAGGGAGATGGTGACCCCGCCCGCCAAAGCACACAGCCCCTGCCCAGTCCAGGATGCTCCCTGATGTATGCAGTCACCCGTCACTCCTCTATGGAAAATCACTTTCCTTGGACCCAGCCTGTTCCCTTTGGCCAGAGAAAGTGCTCACATGACTCTTGGTGGATCCGTGCAGTAGGGAAATAAGCTTGGGTGCTTCGAGAATGGTCTCTCTCGGGAAAGAACAGACTGACTGACGGACATTCTGACATTTGAGAGAGCTTATCTTGCTCCACACACCAGGCTGTTTCCACTCGGGGCACCCCGGGGGGGGCAGGTGAGAGCCCTCCCCACCCCCAAGGGACCCAGCTCCGGCAGCCGACCTTGACTACCCAACCGCCGCCATGCTCCAGGATGCTTTCCACACGCTCGGGCCGAGCCTCACATATGAGTGAACAAATTCCTGAAGCATCATAAGACACTCCCTACCCATTTTCCATAATTACCACACCATATTTGATGGGGTTCAGACAGTAGGCAACAAATCATAGAGGGAAATATATATATATACATATATATATATATATATGACTCTCGGAGAGCCCAGCAAGCTACCGAGAGTAACCCACCCACACGGTAGAGCCTGGCAAGCTCCCTGCGGCGTATTCGATATGCCAAAAACAGTAATAATAACAGGTCTCATTCCCCTGACCCTGAAAGAGCCTCCAATAGGCAGCATAGGCAAAGACGAGTAAGGAGAGGCTGCTAAAATCTCAGGGCTGGGACGAATGGAGATGTTACTGGTGCCGCTCGAGTAAGTTATGAACAACGGGATGACAATGATACAGTGATATATTGCTCCATTGATAGAAATGTCATACGCACACATACATGCGTGTTTACTAATTCTGTACCTATGCAGGCTTACCTAGGCATAATGCATGCATATATTTTACATGCATTTAGTGCATCCTTTATATAAACATAGGTGCTTATACACTCGGTAATCAGGCATCTACAATCACTCCATGCCTCTTGCATGTGTCTCCTAGCTGCTGTTTCAGCGTCCTGGCTCTTGCTGCCTTTTCTCATGAGGGGGAATGTTCCAGGGCTATCCAGACAATTAAGTCCTGCTCCTTCCCCTCCACTCAAGAGTTCTTTTTGAGGCTGGAGCGATAGTACAGCAGGTAGGGCATTTGCCTTGTACGCAGCAGACCTGGGTTTGATTTCCAGCATCTCGTATAGTCCCCTGAGCACCACCAGGAGTAATTCCTGAGTTCAAAGCCAGGAGTAACCCCTGTGCATTGCCAGTGTGACCCAAAAAGCAAAAAACAAAAAAGAAAGAAAGAAAAGAAAAGTTCTTTCTGTTGCAACCTGAGTGGATAGAACAGCCATTCTCTCTTGGGCGTTCTGTTTCTGCTTCTTGGAGAACTACCTGGTCCTCACTCTTGAATCTTCTAGTCTTCCCCTTCCTCCCTTCCCTCACCCCTGCTAATGCCCCAGGCAGAAGCATCTTCTTGGGATGGGTTCCCAACTAGACACATCTTTTTTTGCTCTGGGTTCCCAGTTTCCACAAGTCGTTTGTAAGTTTCAGGACCCTGGCCAGGGCCCCCATGCCTATGGTGGGAACCCAAACGTTTCAGTTGCTCTCTGAGCTCAATAATATGCTGATTTCACAAGGGTTAGTCCATTTAGCACACAAAGGAATCTCAGCCAAAATTTAGACATGGGTAGCTTTTCCTATTACCTTGAAATTAGTCTCGATTACCCTTAAATTATTGAAGATTGACCGCCATGCAAAGCGGTTTCTCCTTTCATTAATCTTACTAACTGGCTACATTTGTTACAAATCTTCCCCCTCACCCCCTCTCTCCCACAGCCAGTACTTGGTTCCTTTTCTGGAAAAAAAGAAAGAAAGAAAGCTTATCTGCAGAGCCTCTTTCCAGCCTCACCTTTATTCAAGCATATGATTATTGGTCACACCTGAGCATGTCCCGCCAGTTACATACGTTCTACCTGTCTCACCGGAAGAGCTATCTGGATGCAAACCTGGCATCTTCTAGAATCTCCGGGGAGGAGGGTCCTGTTTGTGCAGAACTCTTGGTCTGAGTGTTCTCACCCTTCTGGCTCTGGCATTCAAATGATCGGGGGAGAAGAAAAGGGAAAAAGAAAGGAAGGGAGGGAGGGAGGAAGGAAGGAAGGAAGGAAGGAAGGAAGGAAGGAAGGAAGGAAGGAAGGGAGGGAGGGAGGGAGGGAGGGAGGGAGGGAGTGAGGGAGGGAGGGAGGATGGGAGGGAGGGAGGAAGGGAGGATGGGAGGAAGGGAGGGAGGATGGGAGGAAGGGAGGGAGGGAGAGAAGGAGGGAGGGAGGGAGGGAGGATGGGAGGGAGGGAGGAAGGGAGGGAGGGAGGGAGGATGGGAGGGAGGGAGGGAGGGAGGATGGGAGGAAGGGAAGGAGGAAGGGAGGGAGGATGGGAGGGAGGGAGGGAGGATGGGAGGGAGGGAGGGAGGGAGGAAGGGAGGATGGGAGTGAGGATGGGAGGGAGGGAGGAAGGGAGGATGGGAGGATGAGAGGAAGGGAGGGAGGATAGATGGAAGGGAGGGAGGGAGGGAGGGGGAGGATGGGAGGAAGGGAGGAAGGGAGGGAGGATGGAAGGAAGGAAGGAAGGAAGGAAGGAAGGAAGGAAGGAAGGAAACACAAAAGTTAATTTGAAATGGATTAAAGACTTCAGTGTTAGACCCAAACCCATTGATCTAGCAAGGAAAAGTGGGTGGGCAGAAATCTTCATGATACTGATTTCAGATGTTTCTCCAGTGACCCTGTGCCATTGGCCAAGAGAACAGCAGCACAAAATCTTAGGGCAACATCATATTTACTCAGGGGCTGGAGCAATAGTACTGTGGATAGGGCATTTGCCTTGTATACTGCGAACCCGGGTTCGATTCCCATCATCCCATGTGGTCCCCTGAGCACCACCAGGAGTAATTCCTGAGTGCAAAGACAGGAGTGACCCCTGTGCATTGCCAGGTATGATCCCCCCCCAAAAAGAAAATATTTATTCACTGTATATCTGACAAGGGGCTAATGTGCAAGATTATAAAGTATTTATAAAACTTAAACTCCTCCCCAAAAGGGGGGATAGAAAAAGCTGAACAGATATTTCTTCCAAAAAGACATATAGATGATCAAAAGGCATGTGAAAAGGTGCCCTGCATTCCTTATCCTAAGGCCGGAGCGGATAGCACAGCGGGTAGGGCTTTTGCCTTGCAAGCGGCCAACATGGTTAACCCAGTTCGATTCCTTCACCTCTCTCGGAGAGCCCGGCAAGCTACCGAGAGTATCTCGCCTACATGGCAAAGCCTGGCAAGCTCCCTGTGATGTATTCGATATGCCAAACACAGTAACGGTTGTCACAATGGAGACGTTACTGGGCCTGCTCGAGCAAATCGATGAACAACAGGACAGTGACAGTGACAGGGAAATGCAAATTAAAGCAAGCAAGATATTCCTCACTCCAGTCAGATTTGCACACACCAAAAAGAGTAGAGGGCCAGAGAGAGAGAACATTGGAGAGAACAAATTCTTGCCTCAAACATGGCCTGCACCACACACAGTCCCCAGAGCACCACCAGGAGTGATCCCTGAGCACAGAGCCCGAGAGGAAACCCTGAGCACAGCTGGCTGTGACCCACTCCATACCCTAAGGGAAAAGAAAAAAGTAAAACCAACCAGAGCTGATGGGAATGTAGTGAAAAAGAAACCCCACTGCTGTTGGTGGAAATGTTACCAAGTTCAGTCTCTATGGAAAATAGTATGGAGACTTCTCGAAAAGAAAAATTAAGAAAATGTTTCCATATGACCCAGCCAGTCCACTTTTGACATCTACCTCCAAGAGTACAAAGATTAGAGCTGGAGCGATAGGACATTGGGGAGGGCATTTGCCTTGCATGTGGCCAACCCAGGTTCGATTCCCAGCATCCCATATGGTCCCCCAAGCACCACCAGGAGTGATTCCTGAGTCAGGAGTAATCCCTGCTCATTGCTGATGTGACCCAAAAAGAAAAAAAGAGATCTTAAATTATAAAGATATTTAAACTCCTACATTCATCACAGTATTGTTCACTGTAATGAAAACCCATGTTTCCAATGAAAGAAAAGGAGCTAAGGAAACTGTGGTCTCGAGACATCACAGAATACTACTCAGCCCTGAAGAGAGTTGGAACCCTGCTGTTTGCTGCTACCTTCATGAACCCACAGGGGATCATGCTGGGCAAAGCGAGTCAATGGGAGAAGGACAGAGACTGAAGAAGACTCCTTTGTGGAGTCTGAAGAAACTCAGCCCGGGTGATAGCAGAGGCTGAGAAGCAGCCTGCAGAAATCAGCGTGCTAGGGAGGGGTGTGGCGGGGAGGACGAGGAGCACCTTGAGATAGGGTGGAAGGATTCTGACTGTCCGGTGGGGGGTGTGGTGTACCGAGTCTGTCCCTATAACATGACTGTTAATAGTATTACAAAGCATGGCCCTTACATTTTGTAAAAATTAACCAGTGTGGGGCTGGAGTGATAGCACATCAGGGAGGGCATTTGCATTGCACGCGGCTGACCCGGGTTCAATTCCCAGCATCCCATAGGGTCCCCCGAGCACCGCCAGGAGTAATTCCTGAGTGCAGAGCCAGGAGTAACCCCTGTGCATCTCCAGGTGTGACTCGAAAAACAAAATAAAATAAAATAACCAGTGTGGCAATGATAGTTGGAAATGATCACTCTGAACTGAGTGTTGAAAGTGGGAAAAGGGATGTACGTGATAACCTTTCAGTATCTGTATTGCAAACCATAATGCCCAAAGGAGGAGAGAGAGACAGAGAGACAGACAGAAAGAGAAGTGCCTGCCATAGAAGCAGGAGTTTAAGTTTAAGTTGGAGGTGGTGGAAGAGAAACTCACAATCAAGCTCTACCCAGGCCTTTAGATTCTACTTGCATTCCTCTTTTTCTTTTTGGTACCCAAACTATTTTTTTTATGGCTCCTATTAGCAATGGAGTTTTTGGGCTATGTTTTTAAGAGCCTCATAAAACTAGATCCAAGGAACAGATTCCACTGCTCCTAAGATCTATGATGGTCTTGTAATCTTAATCTAATCTATTTTAGATATCTTAGTGGTTATTTTTTTACTCGTGGAAAATACATTTAGGAGAGTGCAGGAAATACTTTGTGGCATTTTTTTTTCTTTCCACATTTTTTTTAATCAGATGAGAAAGAATGTGGCTTCCAAGAAACTGTGCGAGGTGTAAGCCCACCCGCCCCCACTTGTAGAGGATGGTCTTCTTGCTGGGACCTCG
The DNA here is from genome assembly GCF_029834395.1 of Sorex fumeus. Lineage (NCBI taxonomy): Eukaryota > Metazoa > Chordata > Mammalia > Eulipotyphla > Soricidae > Sorex > Sorex fumeus. The sequence goes on along the minus strand of NW_026606158.1, from coordinate 1,847,500 downwards.
ATGTTCCTATCTGGGGAATGGAATGGAGGAGAGGGTGTGTTCTGGCCCTGTCTACATGGGTTTGAGCAATGACTGCAGTTAAATGATTTACCGGAAAACACCATGTCGAAGGAGGTCAGTAGTTAGAATCTACCACAAGTATATGTCGGTGGAGGGTAGGTAAGATAGAGAAGGGACCAGTATGAAGGGACCAGGTCACTCCACCGCACGAGGCACCTGGGTGTCCTGTCCTACTGTGTCCAACCAGTGTGACCAGTGGGTCACACCCAGCTGTGCTGAGGGTTTCCTCTTGGGCTCTGTGCTCAGGGATCACTCCTGGTGGTGCTCAGGGGACTGTGTGTGGTGCAGGGGATGAAACCTGGGGTGGCCGTGTTTGAGGCAAGCTACAGTATGACAGTAATAGCTGGAAATGATCACGCTGGACAAGAACTGAGTGCCACAGAGGCAGGGTGGGACGGGGGGATGGGGGGTTGGAGGGATACTGGGACCCGTGGTGGTGGAAAATGGGCACTGGTAGAGGGATGGGTATTTGGTCATTGTATAATTGAAATCCAAGCACAAAAAATTGTAAGTCTACAACTGTACCTCATGGTGTCTCACTAATAATAATAATAATAATAATAATAATAATAAGTCCTCCCATTGTTCATCGATTTGCTCGAGCGGGCCCAGTAACGTCTCCATCATGAGACTTGTTGTTACTGTGTTTGGCATATTGAAATATGTCACGGGGAGCTTGCCAGGCTCTGCCGTGTGGGCGAGGTACTCTCAGTAGCTTGCCGGGCTCTCCAAGAGGGGCGGAGGAATCGAACTCTGGTAGGCCATGTTGGCCGCTTGTAAGGCAATCACCCTAGGTGTCTCACTAATAAAAATTTAAAAAAAAAAAAAGAATTGAGTGTTCAAAGTAGGTAAAGGGCTGTACGTGATAACCTTTCAGTACCTGTATTGCAAACCATAGTGCCCAAAAGGAGAGAGAGAGAGAGAGAGAGAGAGAGAGAGAGAGAGAGAGAGAGAAGAAACGTGCCTTCTATACTTCTATAGAGGCAGGAACTGAGGTGGCAGGGGGACTTGGGGGTGATAGCAGGGAACCTGGGGACACTGGTGGTAGGAAATGTGCACTGGTGGAGGGATCGGATGGGTGTTGGAACACTGTATGACTGAAACCCGATCATGAACAGCTTTGTAGGGGTTTATCTCACAGTGATTCAGTAAAAATCAATATTTTTAATTGGGGAAGGAAACACCAGGACAATGGCAGAGAGGAAAGTACCTGCTCTAGAGGCAGTCTAGGGGGAGAGAGGAGGGAAATTGGGAACATTGGTCAAAGGAAGTGAACACTGGCGAAGTGATGGGTATTGGACATTATTGTATGCACTAAACCTAGTGAGGAATAACTTCAGAACTCTGACATTCATGGTGATTGAAAATGTGAAAAATAAGTTTAATAGCACAGCGGGTAGGGCATTTGCCTTGCATGCGGCCGACATGGCTGACCCGAGTTCGATTCCTCCGCCCCTCTCAGAGAGCCCGGCAAGCTACCGAGAGTATCTCGCCCGCACGGCATATCCTGGCAAGCTCCCCGTGACATATCCGATATACCAAACACAGTAACAACAAGCCTCACGATGGAGACGTTGCTGGGCCCGCTCGAGCAAATCGATGAACAACAACGGGAGGACAGTGACAATGAAAAAGTAAAGAAAAGAAAGGAAAAGAAAAGAAAAGATGGTGCCTAGGAAGAGACAGACATTCCCTGCCAGCAGGGGGCGCCCCCTGCACGCCATTCCCGGGATTGAGCTGCCGGTGGCCACCTCGCCCATTGCAAAAGGACCACACAGGGCCTCTTGTCCACTTGCCGTCCTACTCAGTGCTCCGCCAGAAGAGGACCGCTGCCCCTTTCCCAGGAGCAGGGCACACTCACATCCTCTAACCAAGCAGGGGCTGGGCTGAGCCTGTACTGGCGTCCCGGTCCCCGGGTTTTGGGGTGGACGGGGACTGCCCCCTGCTCTGCTGGCCGGGACGGATCCCAGGCAGAAACCCTGATTAAATGCCACCACCCAGGCTGTCTGCATCCAAATCTTCAAGTCTCCGTCTCAGTTGAGTGTTTCCCCAGGTACCTGCCCCACCTTGGGTGCAGCTGGTGGGGGCCCATCCGTTGTCCACTCGCTTCACGAAAGTCAACTCCCAGGCTTGAGCTAAGTGATTATTTTTCTTTCCTGAGAAGGGGACATAAGACCACACTAGCCTGGGGACCTCAGTCGGTCGAGAGCAGCATTGCCCCCCTCCTCTGGACCTGAGCCCCAGAAAGTGTCCTGCCTTCCCCCGTCCGTAAGTGGGCTTTGTAGTAACCAAGGCAGGGGGATCCATGCTTTCAGCCTTCCTCCACCTGCAGATGTGGCCCCGGGTCTGTGGACCAGTGCTTAAAGATGCTTGTTTCAAGGCTAGTTTCCAGGCCACTCTCCTGGGGTTGTCCGTCCCCACCGGAGGAGGAGTTTCCAGGTCCCTTCACCACACCGAGACACCCGAGTGTCCTGCCCTACTATGTCCAAATTCCTGTCGGTAATTCCGTTAGCATTCAGAAGCAGCTGCCACAGCCGCTGTTGGGGAAGGGATGTCACCCAGTACAGCAGCTGGCACATGTGGAAACATCTGCTCCAGCTGGAGCAAAGTCTGGCGGGCCCAGATGGGTCTCATCCGCCCTCTGTTAGTGCATCAGGAGATGAGAAGGAAGTGGTTCTCCGGGAGGGAGGAATTGACACGCTGTGGTCCCCGCCACTTTGCACGTGGCTCCGGGATTTGTCTTCCATCCTCCTCATGCCCCTCGACAGAGAGCTCAGGCTGTGCCACGGAGACCACAGGCTCAGCGTGTGACCTCTCACACGGGTCCCCCTCATCTTCTCTTTGTCCCGCGGAAGCTCCCGAGGAGAGCGTGGGTGGTTTGGAGTTTTCCTGGGAGCCACTGGGAGCCAGGATGCCAGCTTGCATTTCCGCGACTGACAGCAGGGGGCGCTGGCCTCTCCATGCCTCCCTGTCCTCATCCACATCCTTTGCTGATTCCCGTTTGCTGATGAAAAGATCGAATCTGGGGGGGTGGGAGGGATGCTGGGACCCGTGGTGGTGGAGGATGGGCGCTGGTGGAGGGATGGGTACTTGATCATTGGATAACTGAAACCCAAGCACAAAAATTTGTAAGTCTACAACTGTACCTCATGGTGTTTCACAAAGAAAGAAAGGAAGGAAGGAAGGAAGGAAGGAAGGAAGGAAGGAAGGAAGGAAGGAAGGAAGGAAGGAAGGAAGGAAGGAAGAAAAGATCGAATCTGTGCCAAGCCCCTGGAAGAACAAACACCAAACACTGTCCATTGTTCATCAGTTTGCTCGAGCAGGCCCAGTAACGTCTCCATTGTGAGACTTGTTGTTACTGTTTTTGGCATATTTAATACATCACGGGTAGCTTGCCAGGCTTTGATAGGCGAGATACTCTCAGTAGCTTGCCGTGCTCTCCAAGAGGGACGGAGGAATAGAACTCGGGTCAACCATGTCGGCCAGGTGCAAGGCAAACGCCTTACCCGCTGTGCTATCGCTCCAGCCCTGGAAGAACCGCAGGGGACTCTCAGGGGACTGATCTTATGTCAGCGGGCTGTGGATAGGAGGACTGGTACCTGGGTGCAGCCCGGAGCAAGGTGGTCCGGATGAACGGGACTTGCTGTACTTACGGTCACCAGAACTGGGCCTGTTCTGGAAGATTCTGACCTGCGAGGCTGAGCTCCTTTCCTTTCTTCCAGTTCAGGCGCTGGTCTGCTCATAGGGCGCTGGGATGTATTCGTGGTGTACTGCTGAGTCCACACACCCACGGGCTGTGTCTGCAGGGCTAAGAAGGAGCCTCCCCTCTTCTTTGGTCTCATTCATTCTGTCCGAATGCAAAGCAGAATAAGCAGTGGCCCGGAGTGATCCGTCCACAGCTGATACCGCTGTGTGAATCCCAGGCACCACCACCACAGCTCACTGCTGAGCGCCGAGCTGGGAACAGCACCTGAGCTCAGGGGTGGGGGTGGTCCAATAACAATAGCAGGGACAGCCACAACAGAAACAGGGTAGTGAGACCACAAGAGACCTGGTCGGGTCACCCGAAGGCAGTGAGGGAGGTGGAATTAATTTTTTAAAATTTATTATTATTATTATTATTATTGCTTTTTGGGTCACACCCAGTGATGCTCAGGGGTTAAATCCTGACTCTGCACTGAGGAATTACTCCTGGCGGTGCTTGGGGGACCATATGGGTTGCCGGGGATTGAACACAGGTCGACCGCATGCAAGGCAAATGCCCTCCCCACTGTGCTATCGCTCCAGCCCCCAGAATTCATTTCTAAAACCCCATCCTTCGAGAGAAGTCTCTGCCCTGCCCCCATTAAACCGGCACCATTCGCCTTGAGCAGTGAGATGCAGGCTTTGCCCCTTTTCGTTGAGGGGACCGAGAGGCAGAGGCCACGGATTCTGGTCTTGGCTGAGATCAGGAGAGACTTGGTGGGGCCAGGGATGGTCCACGGGTGACCGTGACCAACAGCATCTATGGGCTTCCAGGCGGGAACTGGCTCCATCTTCTCATATATCTTCTCATTTTTAAAAATTTTTATTAGTGAAACCCCATGTGGTACAGTTGTAGACTTACAGATTTTTGTGCTTGGGTTTCAGTTATACAATGATCAAGTACCCATCCCTCCACCTGTGCCCATTCTCCACCACCACTGATCCCAGTATCCCTCCCAACCCCCTATCTTCTCATTATTGATGGAGATCTCAGAATGTCTAGGATTTCCACACCCCAGACATGCCGAATTGGAATTTCTGGGGGTTGTCACCAGGCAGGGGGTGCACAAATGAAGCAGGTTGTCCAGGAGCAAGCAGAAGTGGACGAGGTTCTGGGTAAACAGGGCGGGCAGAGGTAAGGCTAGAAGCTGGAAGCCGGGTCCCCTGACTCCTTCTCCCTCACCCCCGAGCCAATATATATACCTGTGACCACACAATCAGAGCGGTAAATTGAAGCCAATTAGCAGTCGAGTAACGAGTAACAGCAGAGGCACTTGTCACCAGGGTAGTTGTTAGTAATTAGCACTAATGACTCTAGAGAGGAAAACAGTTGTGGTTCAAAGACAGCCCCACCGTTGGTGGAATTCATCTGACTTATTGGGGCTTTCTGCTCTGCCCCCCACCCCATGCCCCCAATTTTCTTGCTGTTGTTTGTCTTTCCCATGCCAGCAACGATGCCAGGGAACCCAGGCTTCCACGGAGAAGAGATCCTTGGGAAGGAAGCCCGAGAGTGGTCCTTACTGCAGGCCAGGCTGTGTGGGGGGCGTGGGCGCTGAACTTGGAGCTGTGTGGAACTGGGAGATACACTTTTAGACGCCACCCCCCATTGGTTGTAGTGAGTGGTATCTGAGTGTGTGTGTGGTAAATGACTCCAGAACGATATGGGATAGGAGGGGTGTTGGATGATTGGATGTGGGATGAACTCCCCAAGGAACAGATGTGTCTGAATTGTAGGAGACTGAGAGCCCAAAGGAAGAAGTCCATGAGCAGGAGAGATAGTTCAGGGGTTAAGACGCTGGGCTTGCATGTGGCTGACTTGGGTTCAATCCCCGGCACCGCCAAAGGTGTCCCAAGCCCTGCCAGGAGTAATCCCTGAGCAGAAAGCCAAGAGTATGTCCTGAGCACTGTTTGTAGTGGCCCAAGATCAATAAACAAATAAGAAAGAAATGTGGTCCTGCTTTCAGGTCGCAGAACCTAAGTACACTCTTTTTTTTCTTATTTTGCTTTTTGGGTCACACCTGGCAATGCACATGGGTTACTCCTGGCTCTGCACTCAGGAATTACTCCTGGCGGTGCTCAGGGGACCATATAGGATGCTGGGAATCAACCTTGGTTAGCTGCGTGCAAGGCAAACGCCCTACCCACTGGGCTATCGCTCCCACAATACCACTTCTGGGAATATATTCCGGAGATGCAAAAAAATACAGTAGAAATGACATCTGCACTTGTATGTTTATTAAAACACTATTTACAATAGCCAGAATCTGGAAAAATTCCGAGCGCTAGAGAACAGACGACTGACTAAAGAAACTTTGGTACATATACACAATGAAATACTACACAGCTGTTTGAAAAGATGAAATCATGAAATTTGCATGTAAGTGGGTCAACATGGAGAGTATCAGTCTAAGTGAAACAAGTCAGAGAGGGAGAGAGATGACATAGGATGACTGCATTCATTTGTGGAAAATAAAATAGGAGTATGGGAGACTAACACTCAAGGATGATAGAGATAAGGACCAGGAGGATTGGTCCAGAGCTTAGAAGCCAGCCTCACATGCTGGAGGAAAGGGCAGCTGGGATGGAGAAGGGACCACTAAGTGAATGATGCTTGGAGGGCCCACTCGGGATGAGAGATACGTGCTGAAAGTAGACTAAGGACCAAACATGATGGCCTCTTAGTACCTGTATTGCAAACCACAACACCCAAAAGGAGAGCGGAAAAGGGAATGTGCCTGCCACAGAGGTAGGGGTCGGGGGTGGCAGGAGGAATACTGGGAACATTGGTGGTGGAGAATGGGCACTGGTGAAGGGATGGGTACTCGATCATTGTATGAATGAAACATAATCATGAAAATTTGTAAGTCTGTATCTCATGGTCATTCATTAAAGGTAAAGGTAAAGGCCCTCCCATTGATCGTCGATTTGCTCGAGCGGGCCCAGTAACGTCTCCATTGGAGACTTTGTTGTTACTGTGTCTGGCATATCGAATACTCTCGGTAGCTTGCCGGGCTCTCCGAGAGGGGCGGAGGAATCGAACTCGGGTCGGCCATGTTGGCCGCTTGTAAGGCGAACGCCCTACCCGCTGTGCTATCGCTCCAGCCCCATTCATTCATTAAAAAATTTTAAAAAATTTAAAAGGCTGGAGATAGGAGACCAATCCCCCATGAAGGTTGGGGTGTGGGATGAGTGCATCCTCTCCCAGCTGTGGAGATGTGAGCCGGAAGAGGCCATGGGTAGTGGGAGCACTTGTAGGTTCAATTCTCCTCATCTGCCTCCTGCCATGTCTGTCCTTGGCACAGTGGGGTTGAGCCGAGGGAAGAGGCGCTGAATCCCGCGGGGGGTGGCTTGGTTTTCTGCTCCACACAGCTCCACCCGGCGTTCCGCTGCGTTCAAAACTCCTCACCGCGAAAGTTTCCCAAGCTGGCAGATGTTGACTTGTGTGGGGTCTTGCTAATTAGGAGAGGGAGCAGGTTTTTCAAAGGGAGGCCTGGCTCTCTTCAGCTGCCTCCCTCCTTCCCGCCACCCGGAGGGACCAGATTAGAGAGGTTGATTAAGACACGGAGGAGAGAGGTGTGATGTCAAGGTCTACCTGGATCCGGGGATGACAGCCCCCTAAGACGGCGAGAGGATTTTCCCAGAGACTCTAGAACAGTTGTCCCCTGGGATGTGAATCATTGAGCCCAGCATCCCCAGGGAAGGAACTGAGATTCTCGAAACCTCCCGGAGTTATAAAGCCAGGACCCCAAGACACAAGGTTCCCTGGGCATTTGGTTTTTTGTTGTTTTTGTTTGTTTGTTTGTTTGTTTTTGAGTCACACCCGGTGATGCACAAGGGTTACTCCTGGCTCGTGCACGCAGGAATTACTCCTGGCAGTGCTTGGGAGACCCTATGGGATGCTGGGAATTGAACCAGGGTTCCCGGGTGCAAGGCAAACACCCTCCCCGCTGTGCTATCGCTCCAGCCCTGGTTGCTTCCTTTTTAAAAATATTTATGGTGGGTGCTCAGTGTGAGTTCATTGCACAGTGACCAGCTCTAGTGTGGCGCGGTGTGTGGCGGGGGGGGGGGGGGGGGGAAGGGGACTCTTTGCTGTGTCCATCCTCTTGTCAGAGGATGGACAAGGAGAATTGTCCTGCACTTTGGCATGTTGTTGTTGTTGCTGGTAGCGCTTGTGCGCAGAGCACGTGTGTCTCTGAGGCCTTCTGTTTGGTTTCTCCCTGGACACATTCTCCCGGGAAGGACTCCAAAGGAACTCTGCACTTGGCATGTGGAAGGCACTGCCAACTCAGTTTCCAATGTGGTTGCCCCGCTTCTCCAGCGCTGTTCTGTGTGTGTGTGTGTGTGTGTGTGTGTGTGTGTGTGTGTGTGTATTTGGTATGGCTTGTCAGGGAACGCTCCTGGTGGGGTAAAGGGGACCGTAGGTGGTGACCCGCAATTGAACCAGGGTCAGCTGCAGACAGGGCAAGTGCCTGAACTCCTGTACTCTCACTTCAGGTTCTTTTCTTCCTTTTTTCTTTTTTCTTTTTGGGTCACACCCGGTGATGCACAGGAGTTACTCCTGGTTCATGCACTCAGGAATTACTCCTGGAGATGCTCGGGGGAACCTTATGGGATGCTGGGAATCGAACCCAGGTCAGCCTTGTGCAAGGCAAACGCCCTACCTGCTGTGCTATTGCTCCAGCCCCTTTTCTTCCTTTTTTAACTTTTTTTTTAAATTTAATCATCTTGAGGTACACAGTTACAAAGTTGTTCATCATCGGGTTTCAGTCATACAATGTTTCAACACCTGTTCCTTCACAGTGAACATTTCCCACCACCAATGCCCCCAATTTCCCTTCTTCCAACCCTCACCTTGCCTGCCTCTACAGCATGCTGTCTCCTCTCTCTCTCTCTCTCTCTCTCTCTCTCTTTGTATCTCTCTGTCTCTCTTTCTCTGTCTCTCTCCCCCTCCACCCCCCCATTTTTGTTTATTATGGTTTGTAGTACAGGTACTGTAAGGTCATCACGTATATCCCTTTCCCTCCTTTAAGCATGCAGTTCTTGTCCAGAGTGATCATTCCCAACTCTCTTTGTCATAGTGGTCCCTTCTATATCCTGACTGCCCTCTCCCCCTCCCTCCCCTGCACTTGTGACAAGCTTCCAACCTTGGGCCCATCCTCCTGGCCCTTATTCTTATTGTCCTTGGGTATTAGTCTAGTACTTGGGGGGGGGGGGTTGGTTTTTGCTTTGTTGTGTCACACCCAGCAATGCTCAGGGGTTCCTCTTGGCATTCTTCACGCAGGAGGGGTGTGTGTGTGTGTGTGTGTGTGTGTGTGTGTGTGTGTTTAATATCCCACAAATGAGTACAGTCGTTCCATGTCTGTCTCTCTCCTTCCGACTCATTTCCTCAGCATGATACTCTCCATGTCCATCCATTTATTTATAAGCGATTTTCATGACTTCATTCTTCCTGGTGGCTACATAGTACTCCACTGTGTAGATGTGCCACAGTTTCTTTATCTTGTCCTCTGTCCTCGACCACTCGGGTTGTTTCCAGATTCTGGCTATTGTGAATAGCGCTGCAGTGAACATAGAACTCCAGATGATGTTTCTGCTGGTGTGTTTTTGGACCCTACTCTTTTCCTGACAGCTTGTTGGAGTGTAAGAATCCTGCCTAGGGAGCCCTGGGGAAACATGCCCTGCCTCCTCATTCTAGTTCAAGAACTGGCTGGGTGCCCGGGGGAGGGTTGTTTGCTTGTTTGTAATGCCATTGCCCAGAGAAAGGATCAGAAACGCACCCTACTGGCATCTCAGCTCAGCACCTCTGCCCCCTTTATAATACTCTAGCAGCCTGAGTAGCTGGTTCTGTAGGAAGCAGTAGCTTGGAGGAATTTGTGAGATAAAGACAGGAAAGCGTGGTGGGCCTAGGGCCCAGAGCCTGGCTGAAGGGCTTCCAGTTGCCATGGAACCCCTAAGAGAAAGCTCCGCCTCCTGAAAAAGCCCCGCCTCCTTGAGAGCCACGCCTCCCGGTAAGCCACGCCTCCCGGAGACCCACGCCTCCTGGGAAGCCCCACCTCCTGGAGAGCCACGCCTCCTAGAGAGCCACGCCTCCTGGGAAGCCCCGCCTCCTGGAAAGCCATGCGGAAGCCACGCCTCCCTGAGAGCCACGCCTCCTGGAAGCCACGCCTCCCGGGAAGCCACGCCCATCCCTCGGCCTCTCCCTGCCCAGTCACTCTCCCTCCCTCCACAGTCTCCTTCCACCTTCTTCCCCTGCATTCTAGAACCACCTCCCTGACCCTGTGCACAGGTTGAGGCTCTGGTGCCAGCCTGTCACTCTGCTCACACTTGCAGGATTCTCAGCTTCTCTGCAGCGCTCCTGCTTGACAAGCAGCTTTGACGGGCGGTGCCCCCGCTGCCCTTGATCCGGGCTGCGTGCAAAGATCCCCGGTGGCAGAGCCCAGTCAGCACCAGCTGCAGAGGAAGGACCCAAAGAGATGGATGGGGTTTTGAGCACTCATGTCCTGCCCTGGTCAGGGAGGCGGGGAGAGCTACTGTGCCAACTACCCCCCCCCCCCCACCACACCTTCAGTCCTCCTTCTCCAGTTCCGTTGGGTGCTCGGGGACCGCGGGAGACGTTATGCAGGTTCAGAATAGAAAGAACTAGAGGGCTAGAGAGATGAGAGAGTGGGTAAGGCCCTTGCCTTGCACACAACCATCCCCAGTTCTGGCCCCCAGCACCCCGTATGGTCCCCTGAGCCTGGCCAGGAGTGAGCCCTGAGGACACAGCCAGGTGTGGTCCAAACCCATCCCTGCCCCTCCCTCAAAAAGAAAGAGGTGGAACCAGCCCTTCTTTCCACTTCCAGGAAATAAACCCCAAGTGACTGGGAGATCAGCCTTAAGGGCTGCCAGGATTCTCTCCCACCCCTTAATACAGTTCATTTATCCTCCCTCCCCTGAGACCACCCTCCAATCACCCCCCTCCCCCCTCCCCCCACCAGATTCTTGCATCTGGATGAACATGTCCCATTCCCCACTCCCAGGCTTGTCTCTTAGAGCAGCAACAATGCAGCAGCCTGCAGGGGGGCCTCCCACCCTCACAGCCTCCCCCCCACCACCCCCAGCCTCCCCCAGCCCCTCAAACCTCCAGTCTCCCCAGCCCCTCTGCTGCTGGCTGCCTTTGAAGTGTAAGTAATAAACTTTTACAGATGGTGACAAGAAAAGCCTCATTAGCTGCATCCCTGACTCCGAAAGAGCCTCTAATCCACTCGCCTTCTGAGCCCACTCTTTAATGTAGCATTTTCCAGCCCGGGCTGCCTTGGGGCTTCTTTGAAGTCAGAAGACCCCCCCACCCCCCCCACCCCATTCTCCTCCCAAACTCCTGTTTCCCCATCAGGTGCCAGGTCTGGCCATGCAGGGTACTGGGTTGAGTCATGGGCCCTCTGTTCCATGGGCACCCCCAGAAACCTATATCTGGGGGGTGCCTGGCCTCCGGGCTCAGCCCCCAGCAGTACTGGAGGGAAGTGCCTCTTCTCGTCTTTCCTTTCTGCCTTCATTTGGGGCGAGGTTGGTTTGATTTTTTTTTTTTTAACTTAACACCGTGATTTCTTTACACATTCAGCGTTCTAACACCAATCCCACCACCAGTATGTATGACCTTCCTGCCTCCACTGTCCACAGTTTCCCGCCCACCATCCTAGCCTGCCCCCCTTAGTAGACACAAAATAAATCATTGTAGATCGCTGTTTATGAAATTATATATTAAAAAATATATACGTCCGTTACAAGAAAATTTGTGACAATTGTTCTACCCAGAGTTTTCAGCCTGAAAATTGGTGTACCTGAAATTTTCATGCATCCGACATCTCTGCCGGGATCAGTCAAGGAGTGGTGACGTTGGGCCGTTGGCATGACAGCTGCTGTGAGGTACGTGTGCAGCTGCCAGGGCTCAGGCCGGGTGAGGTCTCGGCCCAGTCGTCTCCCAAGGGTGATCCAGAGTTTCCTGCTGCCAGTGGTGTGACCGCGGATTGAAAATGCCTGGCAGTCTAATCTTCCAAGATTAGTTGTGATTCTGTGCAGCTGGGCCTATGAGTTTACGGGATAGCATCTGTGGGATTTGGCTGTGGCTCAGGGGGAGTTTGGGGGAGGGGGTCTCCCAGACACTGCTCAGGAGACCCCAGGCCCCTCCCATCAATACTTGCTCATCGGAGGTGGGTGGTTTGATCCTCAGCCCAGCCTCGCAGTGCAGGGGATGTCGGTGGGCCCCATGGGTGGCTCGTGTGAAGCGGGGAGGAGAAAGACGGTCACTTTCTCCCCACCCGCCTCTGCCACCCGGGACCCGGGGTTACTGAGGACTTGCCTCGCAGAAAGGAATTGCAGGAGCAGACGAGCAGTGAAGTTACACAGTTTTCATTTGGAGGTTTTGGAGGGAAGGAGAGAGAGAAAGTGAGAGAGTGGAGAGTAATGTGCTCAAGAGAGAACTCGGGCTTCTCCAAGGGCAGAGAGAAGCCCCTAGACACATCCCAGCGTTAGACAAGAAAGCATGACAGTCCACATCTCAAGAGGGGAGATGCGGGCGACACATGTGCTCGGGCACCGCGTGTGCTCGGCCACATGGGTGCAAGCAGCACATGGACAGCATCTGCGCGCCCTTCCTTTGTTCAAGTTGGCTTTTATAGAGTATCTTCTTGGGATATCTTGGTCCGGAATGTTCTGAAGTCTTCTCTGGGCTGAGTCACAAAATTTGATCAGATCGAGGGAGAGGTCCGAGGGTATTCGAGGAATTTCCTTCATGGGTATTAGGGCACGGATCGAAATCTCCCTTTAACAACAAAGAGACTCAAGAAACTGCAAACACCAAGCAGGGTTTATTGTAAGACTAGCTAGCGAGGGTCCAACCGCCTACACAGACACGCAGGTCCGGCAGGTTGGGTAAAGACCCCGAACTTCTTCAAAGGAGATCTTATATAGGCCTTCACCGACCGTTACAGCAGAACCCGCGCATTTCATAGCCAATAGATTTGTAATAACAGATACTTTCCTAACCAATCCAATTAAGGGTACATCACTTCTTAGCCTATAGTTTAAAGATCAGCATTTGTGTCAGTGCTTAGGAACGTCCTGGTTTTTAGGGCAGTCCTGGGTCTAGCAACATGGGTCTTGTGAGAGACATTCGGTTATCTGGTCTGGCCCCCACCCTTCGAGTACCTGTATCTGAATTCCTAGGTCAGGGGCAGAAAAAAGTTACTTTGCAATGTAGGCTCCTGTAAAGAGAATCTGAAAAAAGCTTATATATACCTGTTCCTCGAAAAACCAGTTATTTTGCAATGCGGGTTCCTGTTAAGCTAAGCTAAATTAATTCTGGTGGTGGTCCATTTGGGGCCTGTCCCTTACAATGGGGGGGGGGGGGTCCGTTGCTGGCACCAGGTGAGGGTCTTATCAGGCCTTTAGTTCCTGTTTTCTGCGAGGTTGACCTTTGCAACTTCAGAGCTGTTACTTCCCAGAAAATTTACTACCATCGCCTGGGGAGGGGGGCCTTCCCTATCTCCCTGGCTGTCTACATCACTGGGTCCCCAGGATCATAGCACCTAGAGGGTCACACAAGTACTGGGGGTCTGACTCAGGGCCACCCATATGGGAGGCAAATGTTCCGACCCTGTGAGCTGTCTGCCGGCCTCAGCTCTGCCTCTGGTTTCTTTTCATCATGAATTTTCATTCAGTCACTTCTTCAGATCAGCTGCTGTATTAGCAAGTCTGTAAAGATAATAATAACGATCATGGTGGTATCCATCCGAATCCATTAAAATACATAGAAAAAAATCAGTGATTGTTGAAGTGCCGAATTATAATGAACGTGAATCCGTGACTAAGCTCAGTCAATTAATAACAAACTGCTCAGGGCGAGAGAGAGAGGGAGAGAGAAAGAGAGAGAGAGAGAGAGAGAGAGAGAGAGAGAGAGAGAGAGAGAGAGAGAGAGAGAGAGTACATTGGGGAGAGTGCTTGCCTTAACATGCAGCCAACCCGGATTCAATCCCCAGCACCCCATACTGACCCCCCAAGCCGGCCAAGAGTAACCCCTGTGCACAGAACCAGGAGTAAACCATCGTGTGTAGGCCCAAAACAACAACAACAAAAAAAATAATCACTGTCACTGTCACTGTCCTCCCGTTGTTCATAGATTTGCTCGAGCGGGCCCAGTAATGTCTCCCTTGTGAGACTTGTTGTTACTGTGTTTGGAATATCGAATACGCCACTGGTAGCTTGCCAAGCTTTGCCATGTGGGTGAGCTCCGAGGGGCAGAGGAATCAAACCCAGGTCGCCCGGGTCGGCCGCATGCAAGGCAAACGCCCTACCTACTGTGCTATGGCTCCAGCCCACTAAAATAGTAATAATAATAATAGCGCATTCCTTTAATTGTAATGCCAGTCATTAGATGAATGACTTCTTATGTGTTGCTTTACTTCCATTTCCATAAATCACCACAGGCAGGGTGCTTTTATTAGCCCCATATCATGGATGAGGACCCCGAGATATGAAATATTATTTATAGAAGCTTGCCCCAAGTTGCTCAAAGGTCAGCAAGGAGAGATTCTGCAGACGGAAACCTGGAGTGGCGTGAACATGAAAATCCCCACCCCAGACCAGGATACAAGGAGATTTATTTTCCTTTCTCCCAAATAATACTTGATATCAGAGATGCGAACACTCTCGTGGGGGGTTCTGCACTTTAACGATGCTTTGAGTTGTCAGCTTCATGGTTGACGGGTGGAAGACCCGGGTGCTTGTACCTGTAATTGGACAGGTAAGATGAGGGCTTTGGGAAGATGGATCGAAGTGCCTTGCTAATTCCTTTCCTGCCTAAAGACATTTCAAAGGTTGAATTTAATGGTCTTTGGAAAGCGGGCATCTCCCGTTTAGCACCTAGCTGCCGGCAGAGCCCAGAGCTCAAAGCTGTGTGCTCAGCACTGAGGGCTCAAAGGGAAATTACAGCGATTCCATAAAAAATTGAGGGGGGGGGGGGCTGGGGGTAGGTATAATTAGACCTGCTTCCAACTTCCAGAAGCTTCTGTCTAGGAGGGAGATACGCAGAAGCAGGTTCCCATCCTATGTGGTTACCTGTAAGTGTTTGGTGGAATTTAATTAGAGTATGAAAATACGCTGGAGCAATAGCACAGCTGGTAGGGCGTTGGTCTTACAAGCGGCCAACATGGCCGACCCGAGTTCGATTCCTCCGCCCCTCTCGGAGAGCCCGGCAAGCTCCCCGTGACGTATTTGATATGCCAAACACAGTAACAACAAAGTCTCCAATGGAGACGTTACTGGGCCCTCTCGAGCAAATCGACGATCAACGGGAGGGCCTTTACCTTTACCTTTACCTATGAAAATACCAGGCTGTGCTCCCTCCGACACCTAGGCAAGGCCCTGCGGTACTTAGGGAAGCTGGGGACAGGGGAGAGATTCACGTGGTGGGAATCAAACTCAATGCCAGACCGGCTGAATGAGTCAGAGAGAGGGTCGGGAAAGAGTACAGTGGGTAGTGCATGTGCCTTGCATTCAGGTGGACCCCTCTTTGTCGTTTGTCTGTTTAATAGAATCACAGTGAGATACACAGTTACAGGTTTCAGTCATACAGTGCTCCAACACCCATCCTTTCACTAGTGTACATTTCCTACCACCAGTGTCCTCAGTTTCCCTCCTGCCACCCTTAAGCCTGCCTGTATGACAGGCTCTCGCTCTCTTCTCTCTCTCGCTTTCTCTCGCTTTCTCTCTCTCTCTCTCTCTCTCTCTCTCTCTCTCTCTCTCTCTCTCTCTCTCTCTCCCCACACACACCTTGGGCATTATGGTTTGCAATGCAGATGCTACAGACACTGAGAGGTTATCATGTGTGTTCCTTTCCCTCCTTTCAGCATTCAGTTCCTGTCCAGAGTGATCATTTTCAACTCATTGTCATAATCCAAACCCACTTTGATCCTTTGATCCCTAGTACCACCTATGGTCCCCAGAGCAGTGCCAGAGTAAGCCCTGCACACTGCCAGTATGACTCAGAACCCAAAACAACAAACAATAACAGTAATATTATATTATATATATCATAATAGCGCTGTAGCACTGTCCTCCTGTTGTTCATCGAATTTGCTCAAGCAGGCACCGTAACGTCTCCATTGTGGACTTCATGTTACTGTTTTTGGCATATTGAATACGTCACGGGTAGCTTGCTAGGCTTTGCCGTGTGGGCAGGATACTCTCGGTAGCTTACTGGGGTCTCCGAGAGGGGCGGAGGAATCAAACCCAGGTCGGCTGCGTGCAAGGGAAATGCCCTACAGCTGTGCTATCACTCCACCTCATATATCATAATATAATATATAATAATAATACATGTTTTAGGGGGCAGACTGTGTTCTGTAAATGCAGGTGTTATAACACCTGTAACTACAGGTGTTGCCTCTCAGAGAGCCTGGCAAGCTACCGAGAGTATCCTGCCTGCACTGCAGAGCCTGGCAAGCTACCCGTGATGTATTTGATATGCCAAAAACAGTAACAATAACGGGATCTCATTCCCCTGATTCTGAAAGAGCCTCCAATATGGCAGCATTGGGAAAGACGAGTAAGGAGGGGCTGCTAAAATCTCAGGGCTGGGACGAATGGAGACGTTACTGGTGCCCGCTCAAGTAAATCAATGAACAATGGGATGACAGTGATGATACAGTGATATTTGGGGGGGGGGGGGGGTTGACTGTGCTCTGTTGCTGCAGGTGTTGTGGTGTGCTCAGGTGCTCAAGTTCTTGTCCTCAAGCAGTGAAGCCTGGAAGCAAGGGATGGAGGAGCCAGTGACCAAATTCAGTGATGACTTTAGGGAAAGAAAGGCGGGCAGGGAGGTCCCCAGGAGCTGGGAGTAGGGTTCCTAAGGCTCATCCCGGGACCGGCAAAAGCCCTTCTTTGGTGCCTTTTTTTGTTTGTTTTTTTTTGGGGGGTCACACCTGGCATTGCACAGGGGTTCTTCCTGGCTTATGCTCTCAGGAATTACTCCTGGCAGTGCTCAGGGGACCCTATGGGATGCTGGGAATCGAACCCGAGTCAGCCGCTTGCAAGGCAAATGCCCTATCCGTTGTGCTATCGCTCCAGCCCCGAGGGTGCCCTTTTAAGAAAGGCGGGCGGGTCAGCTTTGCCGTATCACCTCCCAGGAATGGGAGCTGCCGAGATGGGGCGGGTTCCTGCTAGTGTCTGGACCCCGCCAACCAAGGCCATTCAGGCCGTCTGGCACCACCCTGGCCTCCCTGGTCGTGTGCAGAGTGGTCATCCTCTCACTTCAGAGCTCTAGCCCTGGTCTCCGACACCCTTTCGTTCCTCGCAGAGGCCCATGGCCATCCACCCCCCCCCCCCCCCCCCCCGGGAGCGGCTGGCTCTTCCCTTCACCTCTGGGGGAGGAGGAGGGTCACCGCTTCACTCTGTTTGGAAAGCTCAGCCATGTGCCGGCTCCAGTTTCGAGAGCTAGATGAGGCGACTGTGCTGAATTGGGGGGTGCAGGGAGAGGGGGCATGAGGGTCCCCCACACCAGAGGCTGCCAAGGGTTGAGAGAAAGAGGGGGAGGAGGAGGAAAGAGGAAGCATGAAGCATTAGGTTACTATGGAACACCAACCCCCTGGGGTTCCCATGTCACGTGCAGAAGGTCCTGGGCTTGGGGGGCCCGCTCTGCCCCCGGGGTCCACTCTGGTGACACACAGGAAACTCAGCCTGTAAAAGATAACCAACCACACGGCAGCTCGGAGAGATGACCCTCGACGCCCACCAACCCACACCCCAAGTCCTCTCCAGAACTGACTCTCAGGTCACACCCATCTCCACCTCCGAGTCGGTTTTATACTATGGTCCGTTTCTGACCCTGCGGGAGAACGCGTGCTCTGAACCTTTATGTTTCTGCAGCTGATACAGCTGGGTCAGGTGCCTGGATGCTCAAAAACACATAGCATGGGGCAGGAGTGATAGCATTGCGGGTAGGGTGTTTGCCTTACACGTGGCCAACCCGGGTTCGATTCCCAGCATCCCATAGGGTCTCCCGAGCACCACCAGGAGTAATTCCTGAGTGAAGAGTCAGGAGTAAACCCTGTGCATCGCCAGGTGTGACCCAAAAAGCGAAAAAAAAAAGAAAGAAAGAAAGAAAGAAAGAAAGAAAGAAAGAAAGAAAGAAAAAAAACATAGCATGACCATGGGTGCTTTAGTTACAAACCTGGACCCTGGTCATTTAGTAGAGCATCACAATCACTATCACAACCATCCTGTTATTCGTCGATTGCCTCGAGCAGGCCCCAGTAATGTCTCCTTCGTCCTAGCCCTGAGATTTTTTTAAAAAGTGCCATATTCAAGGCTCTTTCAGAGTTAGGAGAATGAGACCCTTCATTGTTACTGGTGTTTGGCGTATTGGGTACGCCACGGGGTGTTTGCCAGACTCTGCTGCGTGGGCAGGTTACATTCGGTAGCCTGCCAGGTTGTCCAAAGTAGAATGAGATAAGATGTTGCATGGCCTCGAATGCGGCCGCGCACTTCTGGGAGCTGGGTTTTATAGTCTCCAGGTCTTGGCCGCTGATGGGATTACACCACGCCAGGAGGCCAGGTGGTGGGTGTGACCCCCGCCTACTGGAATTCGGAGGATCTGGGTGGAGGATGCTCAGCCCGGATCCGAGTAGGCTTGGCGATCTCAGCCCCGGGACCCGCGTGCCTTTTTTCCTCTGCCGGTACCTTCATGTGTGCGGAGAGTGGTCTCAGCATGGTGGTGGCTGGTTCTGGAGGTCTTCGGCTGCCAGAGCCCTGGTCAGGGCAGGGAGGAAAACTCAACCCGCTCCCCTCCAAGGGGCCCGGTGAGGACAGCCAGGCACGGGGGCAGGAGACTCTGTGCTGTTCTCTTCCGGGAGCTGGGTTTTTTAGTCTCTGAGTCTTGGCCATTGAGCATCAGTAAAAAAATTTGGACGTAGGAGCTGGAGAGATAGCTCAAGGAATGCAAAGCATTCAAGGAGACCTGCGTTCAATCCTTGGTATCGTGTGTTCCTATGAAGAAAACCAGGAGCAACTCCTGAGCACTAGGCTGGGAGCAGCCCCAGTTCTCCACTTGGTATAGCACTGTAGCACTGTCCTCCCATTGTTCATCGATTTGCTCAAGCAGACACCAGTAACTTCTCCATTGTGAGACTTGTTGTTACTATTTTGGGCATATCGAATACGTTATGGGTAGCTTGCCAGGCTTTTGCCCTGTGGGCGGGATACTCTCGGTAGCTTGCCAGGCTCTCTGAGAGGGACGGAGGAATCAAACCCAGATCGGCCGTGTGCAAGGCAAACGCCCTACCTGCTGTGCTGTCGCCACCTGGTATACTATGAAGAAAAACCAAACAAACAAAAAAGCATGAGTGGGGAGAGAGATGGTAGAGGCAATGCCTGGCATGCAACATGGGTTCCCCAAGAACTGCCAGGAGTGATCCCTGAGCACAGAGCCGGGAGTCAGCCCAGAGCACTGCTGGATGTGGTGCTCATCCAAATGCGAAGCACAAAAGTCAGAAGTAATTCGCCTCGTTCCCCCCCCACACACACACACCCCTTGGCCTCCCTTAGCATTATGGTGGAGCCTTCTGTGCCCTGGAGTTTGAAGGCTGCCGGGCGCCTGCCTCAGTGTGTCTCTCAGGTGTGGGAGCTTCTGCATTTTGATGCGTGTCCCACGCTCATGCAAAGTCACCTGTCACCTGCATGAGTGTAGGAGAGTCATCCAAGGGCATCAAAAAGGCATCAGTGAGCCAGAGCAATAGGACAGCGGGGAGGACATCTGCCTTGCATGACCTGGGATGACCTGAGCTCCATCCCCAGCATCCCATAGGAGCCAGTTGTGACCCCTGAGCATCGCTGGGTGTGACCCAAAAAGCCAAAATAAATAAATAAATAAATAAATAAAACTAGAGAATAATATAGGCTGGAGCGATAGCACAGCAGGTAGGGTGTTTGCCTTGCATGCGGTCAACAAAGTCTCACAATGGAGACGTTACTGGGCCCGCTCGAGCAAATCGATGAACAATGGGAGGACAGTGCTACAGTGCTACAGAGAACATTTTTTTTCTTTTTGGGTTATACCCGGTGATGTACAGGGGTTCCTCCTGGCTCTGCACTCAGGAATTACTCCTGGCAGTGCTCGGGGCACCATATGGGATGCTGGGAATCGAACCCGGGTCGGCCGAGTGCAAGGCAAACACCCTACCCGCTGTACTATCACCTCAGCCCAAGAATAATAATAATTTTTAAAAAGCATGGAAATCAAAATCCATCCGTCCTGCCACGACCTGTTCCTCTGCCCACTTTTCCTCTTTCCTGCTATTGGGCAATCAAGCGCCTTCTTGGCACCGCCCACTGGGCACTCGAACCCTTTCCCACTACCGTCCCATCATTTGTCTCCTAAGTTCCGAACAGTCCACCAAACTCTTTCGCTGTACCAACTTCTGCCATCCCCACAGCGGGGGTCAGCCTCTGTCTCTGCAGAAATCTTGCCTCACAGAGACCAGAGTGATCAAATAGAGCTTGAGGGACTTGCCTGGCATGCGTGTGGCACTGGTTCAAGCCTCGGAACGGCACCTGGTCCTCTGAGCGCCACCTGGGTCCCTCCGAGCACAGCGCCAGGACGAGGCCCAGAGAGGCATCGAGGGAGGCTCCAATCCCCGCTTCCTGCACCAGGAAGATTGAATGAAGTTACTCTCGCCTGCATTCAATCTTGAATGAATGCGGGTCCCGGCAGAGTTTTGACCTTGTCCAAGTTTCCTCATCGCCCTTCCGCTTCCCAGAGGCCCCCTTTCTGTCTCCTCCTGGATGACTTTGCTTGGCAACGCCTCTGCACACAGCCCGAGCCAAAGTCAGACCTGACGAATCCCTCCCCGGCCAAAGCTTCCCTAATCTGCCCAGTGCGGGGGCAGCGAACACGGGGCTATAAAACTTGTGATCCAGTTCCAGCTTCAGATTAAGTGGCTTATTGTCTACGCAAGGCCCCAGAGACTGTCCCCGCCCCAACCCCCCAATCACAGACCAAGAACTCGCCTCCGGGGAAGTGCAGTCAGCCAACACTTTAATTAAGAGCAAGTTTGGAGAAGATGCTTTCATCTGCAGACTTTCCCTCTCACCTTGACATGAGCGCGGGGGCACTGTCTTTGGGAATTAGTGAGTCCTCCTGGTCGGCAGGGGTGGGGAGGGGAGGGGGCCTGAGTGGAGGGGAGGGGAGTGAAGCATCTCTGAGAAAAGTCTTCCTCTTTGTAATGCCCCTTCTCTCTTGGGTCCTGTTTCTTTGGGGGACCACATCCGGCGACGTTCAGGACTTCCTCCCGGCTCTGTGCTCAGAGATCACTCTTGGCAGGGCTTGGGGAACCATATGGGGTGCCCGGGTTCCACCCAGTCCTGCCACGTGCAGGATAAGCGCCCTCCTCCCACCACCCCCCTCCCCTCCACTGTGCTATTACTGCTCTGGCCCACTCTCACGAGGGCTCAGGCTTGACCCTCCACCGATGGGGCCCTGGGGACCTCAGTCTCTGACGATGCACTTGGAACTAAAGGCAGCGGAGTTCCTGCTCAGGCTTAGGGAGTATTCCTTCTTATTTCTTTATTAATATTTTAATAGAATCACTGTGGGACACCCCGTTATAAAGTTGTTCGTGATTGGGTTGCAGTCATACATGTTTCATCAGCTGTACATTTCCCACCAACAATGTCCTCAGTTTCCCTTCTGCCACCCCCACCTCCACCCCAGCCTGCTTTTGTGGCAGGCATTTCTCTGTCTCTGTCTCTGTCTCTGTCTCTCTGTCTCTGTCTGTCTGTCTGTCTCTCTCTCTCTCTCTCTCTCTCTCCATCCCTCCCTCCCCATCCCCTTCCCTCACTCCCTTTCTCCTTTTGAGCATCATGGTTTGCCATACAGATACTGAGAGGCCATCATATTGGGTCCTTTACCCACGTTCAGCACCCAGCTCCCATCCCCAGTTGGAAGATCCCTTCCAAGCATCATCATCCTAGTGGTCCCTTCTCCATCCCAACTGCCCTGTTCCACGGTACTGGAGGCAGGCTTCCAACTGTGGACCAGTCCTGCCCAGGGAGTATTTCTGGGGCTGCCTTTGTTCCCACCACTAATGTGTGGTACTCTAGCCTTTGCCACTGTGGGTCCAAACCCACACAGCACACTACTGGCCATTCATGGGCCTCAGAGCCGGCACTTTCCATGGAGGCCGTGAGAGCCTGGGGAGTGGCGGGTGTGTGTGTGTGGCGGGGGGGGGGGGGGGGCGTCCTCTTTATTAGAGGACATCCTGAAATCCAGAGACATTGACCCGGGAGTATCTCCTAGCCTGTAAGCAGGGCACAGGGAGTGTCTTGGGGCCGTCTGCCTGTCCCACTATGTTTGTTCCCTCTTTCCCAAGGCAGCCTACAAAACAAGGTGGAGCAGAATGGAGGCTCTGCAACTTGGGGTTCAGGAAGCTAGTGTTGGAGGGACCAGACTGATAGCACAGTGGGTAGGTTTTTACCTCGCATGCCACCAACCCAGATTCAATACGGTCGCCCAAGCCCACCAGGAGTGATCCCTGAGCACAGATTCAGAAGCCAGCCCTGAGCACTGCAGAAGGTGACCCAAACACCAGAAAGGAAAAAGAAAATTCATTGCTGGCAATACCATCAAAGGCGCAACCATAGTCTTTCTGGCTCCAAGAGCAGATCCCAAGCCTGGATTCCCCGGGACTGTGGCGCCCCCTGTCGGGGGTCTGCGCGCCCGTCTCCCCACACTCTCTCCTTCCTCCAAGCTGAAATCCCGGAACCTGCCAATAATGCTCAGGGTTCTGAGGCGTGGGTTTCAGGAGCCACGCAAAAGCTGATTGAGTTTTAGCAATAATTATAGCAACAACTCACCTTTCCGGAGCAGTTTCTGCGCTGCTGGCGGCCGTCCAAGCAACCCCCACATGCAGCTTGATGGAAACAGCAGTGGCAACCTGTGTGACAGATGTAGGAGGCGGAAGGAGGAGCAGGTGGGGTTGTTTCCCCCCTGAATAAGGGCACCAGGGCAGGGGCTTCCCCCTTTCTAATGTGCATCTTGGAAGCCGGGCGAGGAGAGGAGGGAATAAGATGTGTAAGCGACAACCACTGGCCTGAATTATCAGGTACCCAGCGCCCAATTAGAGGTAAAGCAAAGTACCAACACCGTGCGGGCAGGTCTGTGGAGGGAAGATCAGAAAAGCTCCAGAAAGTACCCTTGGGGGCTGGAGCAATAGCATAGCGGGTAGGGTGTTTGCCTTGCACGCACCCGTGGCTGACCTGGGTTTGATTCCCAGCATCCCATATGGTCCCCCGAGCACCGCCAGGAGTAATTCCTGAGTGCATCAGCCAGGAGTAACCCCTGAGCATCGGCGGGTGTGACCCAAAAAGCAAAAAAAAAAACCCAAAAAAACAGAAAGTACCCTTGGCTTCAGAGTGGGGACCTGGGGGGGTGCAGGGCGGGGGGAGACGAGGAGGGACAGATGATGCAGGTGGTAGAGGAGGTGATGATGGAGCTGGTGGTGGAAGTGATGGCAGTGGAGGAAGCAGTGCTGGAAGTGATGGTGGTCCTGATGAGGGGATAGGCGGAGGGGCAGTGAGAGCTAGGAGCAGGAGGTGATGGGTGAGGTGGAGGTAAGTGTGGAGGAGGAGGCAGGGGAGGTGGAGGGGAGGGCGGAAGTCGTGGGAGAGGAGGCAGAGGTGGTGGGGAAGTGGAAGCGGAGTTGATGGTAGAGGAAGTGGATGAGGAAGTGAATGGGATGGTGGGGGTGGTGGGAAAGGGGACGGTGAAGAAGGTGGGAGTGAATGGGGACTCTGGTGGGCAGGGCGGGGACAGCATGTTCTAGCCGGACATGTCCCCAGGTGCCGGCCTCTGTGTGCTCTTCCCCTCCTTGGCACTCACCTCCCGTTGGCATCTTCAACTCCTTTTCCTCCTCCTCCTTCTCCTCCTCCTCCCCCTCCTCACCCCCTCCCCCAGGGAATATCAGACTTGGTTTATGGTGGGCATGACTTTTGGCCCCATGCCCAGAACATCTCCCAGAACACGTTAAGTAGACGACAAAAATGTATTGAACCAGGCAGGAGACATAGTACAGTGGGGAAGGCACTTGCCTTGCACACAACAGACCAGGGCTCAGTTCCGGGCACTGCATATGGTCCCCTGAGCATAGCCAGGGATGGCCCCCAAACCCAAATAAATAATTGTTTTTTTTTAATCAGCAAGAGATGCTACATTTTGGATTCTCCAGTTCAGAACATCTCCAGATGGTGACAAGCAAAACTCCCCACCTTCACAGATAATGGAGCCCAGTAACGGAATTCCTGTTTCTCAGATGCAGGAAATCTGAGAGGATCTGGGGGGGTAGGGGGAAAGAAAGGCATTTATTATCCCTTAACATTTGTTTTCCAGAAACATTATTCTCTTTCCAAATCTGATTCACAACAAGATTTATTGAGTAAGTCCTGTTCCTGCATTTAAATCAGGATGACATCGGTTTTAAAGAGGGGAAAGAGGGGAAAAAAAGATTCTTAAATAGTCATTAAGGTGAATATCTTCAAGGTTAGAGACCAGGCATCATTTTTCTTTGTATCATCCAAAGCTCCTCACTCTATAAATATTTATTGATTTTATTAGGAAAAAAATCTTCTGAGACTAAGTGACAGGAACAATGGCAGTGAAGCTAATGGAGGCGATGAAGCTTTTTTAAACACCAGGCATCTCAGTCTCTCCAAATTACCCACCGTTTGAGTTTCTTTGTGTTCAGTGATTGCCCCCCCCTTTCAGGACGCCACATGGAAGTTCTGAGAAATCATTGTGTTTGGAGGATGGAGGCTGTGGTCCTGGGCTAAGGTCACTCTTTTCAGCTGGGGGTACCCACTAGCCCCAAATCCCAAACCTCCAGTCTTCTGGACTGTGCGTCCCACCTGGCCAAGTCAGGAGCAGCAGCGGAATCAAATTTGCCAGCCAGGGTGTGTATTGCAACCTTTTCTCTCCTAGCATATGCCCCTTCCAGCCCTCCATCCTGGTTTCTGGAGACATTTCGCAAAGCCCGTGGCTCCCTCTCCTGCCCCAGCTCCCGGAGTGAGGAGACCTTAGCCGTTCTGTAACGAGGCTGGACGTCAGGGGTCCCTGGTTATCATGCAGAGCGCTGACAGTCACGGTTAGCATCCCTTATCCGGCCTCAATCACTCCTCTAGTCACCAACGCTTCCCTGCCTGCCCTCACTGTCTGTCATTCTAGAAGTGCTGGGAGCTTCGTCTCACACTCGCTCACCTACTTTTGGGTTGCCTTTCTCCTCTCCCTTCTCTCCCGTGTCCCCTGCACCTGTCAGCTATCTGGACAGGGCACTTGGGGGCCGCTTTTGCATGACCTCCCAACCCCCATATCACCGCCGTCCACCCAAGCTTGGCTGGACTGCTGGTTGTGTTCCAGGATCCATTAGCATTAATCCAAGGCACTTAGAGTGGGAGTGTGTCGCAGGTAAGGCACTAGCCCTGCACGCCTCCAGCTCCCGCTGGATCCCAGGCACCCCAGAGCCCCGAGCGATCCTTGAGCACAAGGCCAGGAGTAAGCCCTGAGCACCAACAGGTGTGGCAAAAAAAAAAATGAATAAAAGGGAACCAAAGGGAATGCCCTGCCACAGAGGCCGGGGGAGATGGGAGGATGAGGGGTGGGAGGGATGCTGGATCCGTGGTGGTGGAAAATGGGCACTGGTGGAGGGATGGGTATTTGATCATTGTATAATTGAAACCCAAGCACAAAAATTTGTAAGTCTACAACTGTACCTCGTGGTGTTTCACTAATTAAAAAAAAAAAGGCACCCTTGGCTCTCTGGGTTGGGGGGCAGGGGGGACTCCAGAAGTAAAAAGTGTCTTCTTTCATCTAGAGAGAGTTTCTCTCCTTAACTTTTAAACCTTCCTCCTTAACCTTTCTGTGACCGGGGAGGTGGCTCAAAGCACAGGAGTGCATGCTTTGCCTGCTAGAGACCCTGGGTTTGAGCCCTCTACACCACATGGTCCCCTGGGTGGTTGGGGAGTGACCCCCCCCCCCCAAGAACATTAAGCCCAGGAGGTGCTGGTTGAGACCAAAGAGCCTCTTTTTTTTTTTTTTTTTTTTTTTTTTTTATTTATTGAATCACTGTGGGAAAGGTTACAAAGCTTTCAGGTTTATGTCTCAGTCATGCAAATATCAAACACATTTCCCTTTACCAATACTTATTTTTTCCCATGAAGAACCCCAATAAAACCCCACCCCCCACCCCTCCCCGTCCCTGTGAGGCAGATGAATTCTAGTTAACACTCTATCTGCTTTGATTAGATTGTTTCAATAAAAGATTCACCACTATTATTTAGAGTTTCCCCCCCCCCCCCCAAATCAGACATGCTGAAAAAGCATTGTGAAGTGATTTGCTTTCTACAGCTGGGTTCAAGAATTAAATGTTGGTTTTGGATTTCTGCTATTTTACCTATTGACCCTGGAAGTATTTCTACTGAAAGTCAGATAGTTAAGAAATTGGTTTCTGTGTTCTGGAGTCGTGGCCGTGCTGGAGAGCCGCTCGTGGGGGGCAACTGGTGGCCTCGGTAGGGCGTGAAGGGCGGAGCGAAACGCCCCCCTTCCCATGAGGTTTTAGTCGCCCCCACACTCCCGGCTCATACCTGCTGTCCACAAGGCTCCCATGTGGCTGCCATCTTTCTTTAGAGAGAGGAGAGGGCGAATGGGGCAACACCCTTTCCCCTCCGGCAGACTTGATGGGCTGGATCAACGCATAGTCCATTCACTTTTCTGCTCCAAGCTGCTGGGTTCTGCATTAAGTCCTTGTGCTTCTGGGGCCATGGCCGTGCTGGAGAGCCGCTCGCGGGGGGCGACTTGTGACCTCGGTAGGGCGTGAAGGACGGACCGGAACGCCCCCCGACCCATGAGGTTTTAGTCGCCTCCACTCCCCCGGCTCATACCTGCTGTCCACAAGGCTCCCATGTGGCCGCCATCTTTCTTTCCAGAGAGGAGAGGGCGAATGGGGCAACACCCTTTCCCCTCCGGCAGACTTGATAGCCTGGATCAATGCATAGTCCGTTCACTTTTCTGCTCCAAGCTGCTGGGTTCTGCATTAAGTCCTTGTGCTTCTGGGGCCGTGGCTGTGCTGGAGAGCCGCTTTGGGGGCAACTGGTGACTTCGGTAGGGCGTGAAGGACGGACCGGAACGCCCCCCTTCCCATGAGGTTTTAGTCGCCCCCACACCCCCGGCTCATACCTGCTGTCCACAAGGCTCCCATGTGGCCGCCATCTTTCTTTCCAGAGGGAGGAGGGCGGAAGGGAGCAACACCCTTTCCCCTCTGGGCAGAAATGATTGCCTGGATTAACGCATAGTCCTTTCACTTTTCTGCTCCAAGTTGCTGGGTTCTGCATTAAGCCCTTGTGCTTCTGGGGCTGTGGCCGTGCTGGAGAGCCGCTCGTGGGGGGCAACTGGTGAGTATGCGGGAACGAGGACTTTTTCTCAAAACCGCGCGGCCACTTACGCGGCCGCACGACATCTCTCTATATACAAAGTGATCAATGAGAAGTAAACCACCCAATCTTTCTCCCTGAAAGTCAGAGTTAAGTTTGGAGCACGGCCACAGCCCCAGAAACACAAGAACTTAATGCAGAACCCAGCAGCTTAGAGCAGAAAAGTGAAAGGACTATGCGTTAATCCAGGCCATCAAGTCTGCCGGAGGGGAAAGGGTGTTGCCCCATTCGCCCTCTCTTCTCTGGAAAGAAGGATGGCGGCCGCATGGGAGCCTTGTGGACAGCAGGTATGAGCCGGGGGTGTGGGGGCGACTAAAACCTCATGGGAGGGGGGGCGTTCCGGTCCGTCCTTCACGCCCTACCGAGGTCACCAGTTGCCCCCCACGAGCGGCTCTCCAGCACGGCCACAGCCCCAGAAGCACAAGGGCTTAATGCAGAACCCAGCAGCTTGGAGCAGAAAAGTGAAAGGACTATGCGTTAATCCAGGCAATCATTTCTGCCCAGAGGGGAAAGGGTGTTGCTCCCTTCCGCCCTCCTCCCTCTGGAAAGAAAGATGGCGGCCACATGGGAGCCTTGTGGACAGCAGGTATGAGCCGGGGGTGTGGGGGCGACTAAAACCTCATGGGAAGGGGGGCGTTCCGGTCCGTCCTTCACGCCCTACCGAGGTCACCAGTCACCCCCCACGAGCGGCTCTCCAGCACAGCCACGGCCCCAGAAGCACAAGGACTTAATGCAGAACCCAGCAGCTTGGAGCAGAAAGGTGAACGGACTATGCATTGACCCAGGCCATCAAGTCTGCCGGAGGGGAAAGGGTGTTGCCCCATTCGCCCTCTCCTCTCTGGAAAGAAAGATGGCGGCCACATGGGAGCCTTGTGGACAGCAGGTATGAGCCGGGAGTGTGGGGGCGACTAAAACCTCATGGGAAGGGGGGCGTTCCGGTCCGTCCTTCACGCCCTACCGAGGTCACCAGTTGCCCCCCACGAGCGGCTCTCCAGCAAAGAGCCTCTTAACCCTTCATTATCTGGCTCCTGTGCATTCAAGCCAATATGCAGAGCAGCCAAAGACTGTAAAAAAGATGCGCCTGTGATCCCGGGGGAGGGGTGTGACGTCACTAAGCAGAACGCAAGAAGCGTCACCGCCAAGAGAGACGATAAGAGGCTTCCCAGGTTGCTGTGCCCGGTTTGCTCCAAGACCCCCCGGAGTCCCACCCAAACTGCACGCCACTGAAGTGTGGCTGGTTTCCCAGCACCCCCTGCGCGGCCTATTTCCCAGCGACTCCTGCGCGACTTGTTTCCCAGCAAGTCCTATGCAGTCAGTTTCCCAGCAACACTTGCGCGGCCTGTTTCCCAGCAACCCCTGCGCAGCCTGTTTCCCAGTGACCCCTGCGCGGCCTGTTTCCCAGCAAGTCCTGTGCGGTCAGTTTCCCAGCAACCTCTGTGTGATGTTTCCCAGCAACCCCTGCGCAGCCTATTTCCCAGCGACCCTTGCGTGATCTGTTTCCCAGCATCCCCTGCGCAGCCTGTTTCCCAGCAACCCCTGCACCGCCTGTTTCCCAGCAAGTCCTGTGCGGTCAGTTTCCCAGCAACCTCTGCGTGATCTGTTTCCCAGCAACCTCTGCCCGGCCTGTTTCCCAGCAACCCCTGCGCGGGCCTGTTTCCCAGCAACTGAGGCGTCCAGTTTCCCAGCATCCGGTGGGACTGCGCCTCCCCATCAGGAGCTGCTCCAGGCTGCAACCTGCTGGCTTGGTGGCAACAAGGGGCCAGCCGCGGAGCTCACTTTGCACACTGCTCCCCTGACCCCCTGCTAGGAATCGTGATTTTTAGCTCAGGTTTCTCTCCTAAAGAATGAAAGCGACCCATTGAGTAGCATCTCCCTCCAGTAGGATCCTTCCTTGACCTGCAGGAAGTGCCCTGCAGATGGAGCAACTTTGTTCGCATCACACAGTGTTTCTCAGCCTTGCGAGGCCGTGGGTCACTTCTGGCCTGTGTTCCCACCCTAGTCTCTTGCTGCATCCCTGTTGATGCAGTTTGCACCCGTGACCTTGGACTATCCTGGAGGCCCAAAGGGAGTCCTTTGGCTCCGGTTAGGATCAGCCCTAAAGGGTTCTAATTTATTGAACCTGGGTGACTTCCACGGCCCTGAGCGTGGTCTGCAATGAGGCTGCACTGACTGGCTTTGGTACAGGAACTGGCCGGGTCTCTCTCCGTGGCCATCTCCTGCTTCAACACCCACTTCTGCTGGGGGAAATGATTGGTCTCGGGGACAAGATTTGCCACCTAGGACAACCTTCCCTTCTCTCATCCAATAGGGAAAAATAGTGATATGGCTGGAGCATTTCCGGACTTGGTCTGAGAGTGGGTTTGCCAATTTGTGTGACAAGAGGGGAGAAAAGAGAATCACATGGGGCTTGAGTGATAGTAGAGTGGGTAGGTTGCCCATTTGCCCTGCACCAGCTGACCTGGGTTCTATGCCTAGCATCCCATATGATTGCCCAAGCACCTGCAAGAGTAATTTCTGAGTACAGAGCCAGGAATAACCCCTGAGCATCACCAAATATGCTCACACACACACACACACACACACACACACACACACAGAGAATATCTACAAATGAACACTTAGGAGGATGAATGAGGAGAGGAAACTTTTTTTTCTTACAAAAGATTAAAACAGATTACTCTGAGAAAGAATGTCCATCTGGATGAAAAGTAATGACTATATTTCAGTGTGTAAAGCGTTACCAAATTAAGACAAGAAAAATAGAAAAGGCAAAAGCCATAGATGAAACCCACTGAAAAACAGCAAGTAGCCCATTAACACATCAGAAGAATCCTACTTCTCACGTATACAGAATTTAAAAAATTAGAAAAAAAAAAACAGGGATTGAACACTGTCAGCGCCAGGTACAGGTATGAGAGCAAAGGTCTGAAAAATGTAGAAACTTCTTGCAACAGTGAACAAAAACTGCAGAAGCATTTTCACAGGACAGTTTGACAGACTGCCCCTAAAGTTGTAAAATACACATATAGATAGGAGTGCTATTTCCCTTTGAGATGAGAGCCGGCAAGGAGTGTTTGTCATTATTGATGATAAGAACATTTTGAAAATGCACCCAACTTCCCAAGAAACAAAGACCCCTTAAATGTTGGTGCCAACCACACCATCGAATGACAGGAAAAATAACAAACAAAAATGTAGACCATTGACCTGAGAAAATGTCGCCGACATATTTATAGATTTGCTGTGAAAGGGAGGAATATCATGATGCTCCCATTATCCTATTTCTGTCAAAACGTATATCTGTATATCTAAACATGGACTACAAAAATCCAAGATTGCTTTCTAAAAATACCTCTAGGTAATAAGACTGCGAGTCGTTTTTATTTTCTTGTTTGTGCTTGACGCCGTGTTGCCGGTTGCATGCAAGGAACACTGCTTGGGCTTTGTCACAATCCATGAAGTGAATATTACATCGGAAGCGATTGCAAACATGAGCTTGCATTTGCTGAGATTCTGTACCCAGGCGGCCTTTGGAGTGTGCATCTGTGGTTCAAAGCAAGGTCCAGCTTCTGCGATGGGAATCAGACTGATGGATAACAAGTCAGGCACAGGAACCAGGGGCCGCTGCCAAGTGCATTGTGGGTGCAGTTTGGGATTGTCCCCTCCCTGGCAGTAAACCAGAAAAAGGAGCTGGAGACTTATCCCCACTTGACTTCTCCTTTTTTATCCTTTTTGATTAAAAAATACATCAAGACATGTGGCGGATGGGAAAACCCATAAAAAGTTGTTTTACTGCATCATAAAAGGCTTACACGGCTGACGTGAAGATCATGCAGGGATTAATAGATACTGTGGCATCTGCCTTTCTAGCTGAGCTGTCACCAGCTAGGATAGTGCTGTTTTGTTCCACGGGGGCCAGGGCTGTGCACGCTGCCAGCTCTTTGCTCTCCCCCTACCCTCCACTGGGTGCAGGGTAAGCCACAGCCTAAAGTGCCCATGGCTTCTGGAGGGCAAGGCCAGTAGCTTAGCATGTATCATGGACTGTATGCGTTGCCTGGCCTACAGAAGGAGACATACCTTTCTCTTCATACTCCTTTCCATTCATTTGGGATGACAGGAATGCTAATATCCTGATCATTTGGGGTGCGGGGGATGCACAGATCAGGGGCTGGAGCATAGTACAGTGGGTAGGGTGTTTGCCTTGCACATGGCCGACCTGGGTTCGATTCCCAGCATCCCACAGGGTCCCCCGAGCACCACCAGGAGTAATTCCTGAGTGCATGCGCCAGGAGTAACCCCTGTGTATCGCCAGGTGTGACTCAAAAAGAAAAAAAAAAGATCAGAAATGATGCAGATGAGTCAGAAGTGGTGTGGCGGGTCCCTGCGTTCATTCACAATTCCCAGGTTCTTCACTATTTTCAAGAATGAAAACATTGAATAATAAAGACGCTCAGACTCAGAGTTGGAAAGTAGAAACGTTTATTGGAAAGCAAAAGAGAAAAGAAAAGTTCCTCCCAAGTGGGGAGGAACTTAATATAAAACTAAGTTAACTATGGCTCTTTGTGTGTGTGTGTGTGTGTGTGTGTGTGTGTGTGTGTGTGTGTGTGTGTTTTATAGGAAAACTGGGTCTTTGTATTTCAGAGAATGCAGTGTGGTTGGGCTGGTTTGTCTTTCTGGTCACCTGCCTCGGATATTGTTCATTATCTTAGTTTTGTGATTCCTAACTCTGGGGCAGAAGCTCTGGTCCTGGAAAACTCCAGGAATGTTAAAGACAGGACCTTAGGGATGGGGTGTGGTGGGTGAGTGGGGGGAAAATGAAAATGCTGGCAAGGGGAAGCTGTGGGCTCCTCTCTTGTTGGCAAGGGGAAACTGAGGCTTCCTCTCTTGTTGGCAAGGGGAAACTGAGGCTTCCTCTCTCAGAAGTCATCTGAAAACAACTAGACTTGTTGATGAATAGCAGTCACTGTCACTGTCACTATCCTCCCGTGGTTCATTGATTTGCTTGAGCGGGCCCAGTAATGTCTCCACTGTGACAATTGTTACTGTGTTTGGCATATTGAATACGTCACGTGGAGTTTACCAGGCTTTACTGTGCAGGCAAGATACTCTTGGTAGCTTGCCGGGCTCCCCAAGAGGGGCGGAGTAATTGAACTCAGGTCAGCCATGTTGGCCGCTTGCAAGGAAAACACCCTACCTGCTGTGCTATTGCTTCAGCCCAAACAGCCAGTTTTTACAACTGATACCTTACTGGGTTTTGGGTTATTTTTTTCCCAGTCATTTCTCTGCTCATTTGTTCCTGTTAATGTCAAGCACTGCTCTAGACCCCTTGGGACAGCAGTTACTAACCAGGAACAAAGGTGCTGGGTTTGGGGTAGTTGCATGCTGTTTTTTAATGAAGTGGTTGTTATTGTTTCAGAAGGGACCACACCCTGTGGTCCACAGGGCTTACTCCTGGCTCTGTGCTCAGGGATCATTTCTGGTTGTGCTCAGAAGACCCTTATGCTGGTGCCAGAGATCAAAGTGGGGCTGTCTGCAGGCAAGATTAACCCCTGTGCTGAGTCGCCAACCCAAAGGTGCTGTTTTGATGGAGTTTATATTCCAGCAGCATTGAGTAAAGTTCATTTTATCAACTCTTCCTGAGACTCAAAGCGAAGGCACCCAAAGAACATGCTGAGGGCAAGAGTCTCTGTGGTGGGTGACGTGACTATTTTTTTCTTTTGGGGTCACACACCCAGCAATGCTCAGAGGCTACTCCTGGCTCTGTGCTCAGGAATTATTCCTGGCGGTGCTTGGGGGATCATATGGTATGCTGGGGGTCGAACCTGGATCAGCCACGTGCAAGGCAAACACTCTACTTGCTGTACTATCCCTCCAACCCTGAGGTGACATTTCAGAGGGGAAGAAAAGACCAACTTCTCAAGCTATGGTCCAGTGAATAAACTCTCCCAGCCTTCTTCCCTCTTTCAGGTATTTGCCCTACCTGGTTGCCCTCCAGTGTGGAAGGCGGGAAAAAGTAGCAGGCAGGAAAAAGTAGTAGCAGGTCCCAAAGATGGCTGCGAGTACAGGAGATATGGCTTAATTATTGATGTTGCTCTCTCCAATACTGATCAGAGAGAGCATTGGGTCTCTCTGAGTGCTGAGACTGGGGCGGAAGCACAGACTTCTACTCTACTTCCTAGCTACATCCTTTTTTTGTTTGTTCGGGTCTTTTTGGGGTTTTATTTTGTTTTGTTCTTTATCTTTTTTCATGGGACCCTCCTTGAATAAAGTTGTTTTCGTACTGCAGAGGAGCAGCAGTGTTTTGGGTGCAGGCTTTTAAGAGTCTTGCTGACGGCTGAGTTCTCTCTGGGGACATCAGCTCAGCTCCATCGTACCACTCGCTTCTACATTCAGGATCTTCTGGAAGCTTCTGTCAGTTTCCTCTTGTGAATACAACTTGACCTAACAAACATTTGTGTTCCGCTTACTTCTTCATATCTCAGAGCAGGTTTTCCAAGAGAGGATTGAAATCACCTTTCAAAAAATATCCATGGCATCTGATATTTTGATATCAACAGATTTCAAATAAAGATCTTGGACTCGTTGGGAGGCACACGATCAGGGGATTCAGGTGTGAAGTAGGGAGTGACTTGGATTCTTCAGCTGACCCTAAGATCATGCTTTTCCAAATGATAAGCAACTCTTGGTTTAAAATCCCAAACAAAACCCAGCTTGGTCATCCCCCAAATTGCACAACTATTGCATTGCCAGAAAACCCAGCAAATATTAGGATGGTCAGAAACACTTTGGGTTTAAATGTGAAATATGATTTAGATTTTGGACACAGATGATTATTAACATGTTCTTCACTGAAATAAATGTCTAGTGAGCTTTGAAGTCCTAAAAGACATGAAACAGGGGCTGGAACGATAGCACAGCAGGTAGGGCATTTGCCTTGCATGTGGCCGACCCGGGTTCGATTCCCAGCATCCCATAGGGTCCCCCGAGCACAGCCAGGAGTCAGTTCTGAGTACAGAGCCAGGAGTAACCCCTATGCATCACTGGGTGTGACCCAAAAAGCAAACAAACAAACAAAAAAAAAGAAACCTAAGCTAAAAGACATGAAACAATTCTTGGGTGTGGGGGGAGGGGGAAATATTTTATACTTGGCAGAATATTGATCACCATTGACCTAATCATCTACATGTTGCCATTCACACAGTCATAACGTAAGAAAACCAGAAACATAGATTTCCAAAATACTACCCAGAAGGCTGTATTGCTTTTTATTGGATGCCATTCTACTAGATATTTTGAAAGAATATTATTTCAATTTTTGTCAAGGCACCGTGATTATAATACTAGTTACCGGCAGTTGGTGTTCCAACACCACCCCACCACCAGTGTCCTCGCATCAGTTGCTCTATATCTGTCCCTTTTCTTCTCACTGACTTCACTCAGCATGATACTCTCTAGTTCCATGCACATACTGGCAAATTGATTTCATCTTTTCTTATAGTTGAGTAGTATTCCATTGTGTATTTAGAGGAATCCATTCATCTTCTCTTGGATACTTGGGTTGTTTCCAGATCTTGGCTATTGTGAATTGCACTGTCATGAACATAAGAACACAGATGTCTTTTGGAACTAATGTTCTGGGGTCCTTGAGGTAGATGCCAAGAAGTGGAGTAATTAACTGGTATGGAAGTTCAGTTCTTAGTTTTTGAGCAGGTTTCATTCTGTTTTCCTCAGAGACTGAACCAGATGACATCTTCACCAACATTCTCTCAAAAAGGATTCCCTCCCCCTCCCCCACATACCTGCTAGTATTGGTTGTTTCCAGGCTTTTTGATATATGCATTCTCAGTGTTGTGAGATGACATCTCATTGTTGATTTGGTTTGCATTTCCCTGATGATAAGTGATGAAGAACACTTCTGAATAGGTATAAATATTTAAGAAGTTGAATCTTTCTGCTATTGCCTTTCCTCTCTCTCTCTTTTTTCCCTTCCTTCAGACAAACTTGAAATTTTCGCTGTGTGTACAGCATTCTACAGAGTACTTGGGAAAATCAACAGATAACTACGATCTTGATCTCCAAACAGCTGAAAGTGAATTCTGGTATCTGAAACCAACCCAGAGGATCAGCTATAAAATGACCCCAGTCCTGATTCAACTCTACCTGGATTGATTGGCTGGTGCCCCTTCCTCTCTCAGCTGAGGCCCCACTTCTTGTCTTTTATAGATTGTAAAATCAGCACAGTGTTTTAATCACCTTTTTATTCTCTGGTTTGTCATTGGAAGAGTGGGAAGAAGCTCAAATCCACCTATCCTTGAAAGAAAGAATTTCATGGTTTGCTTTCTCTTTGCCTCCACCAGCATCAGGGAACATGCTTTGGAGGTCAGGTACAATATCTGGGGTGGGGGGGAAGAGATGGATAAGACCCAAGAAATCCACCGTGGAAAATCTGTAACTGTCCTCCCGTTGTTCATCGATTTGTTCGAGCGGGCCCAGTAACATCTGCATTGTGACAGTTATTACTGTGTTTGACATATTGAATACATCACGAGGAGCTTGCCAGGCTTTGCCATGTGGCAAGATACTCTCGGTAGCTTGCCAGGCTCTCTGAGAAGGGCGGAGGAATTGAACTCGGGTCAGCCAAGTTGGCCACTTGCAAGGCAAATGCCCTACCCGCTGTGCTATCGCTCCAGCCCACAATGGAAAATATCTGTAAGAAATTATGAAATGCATTGAAAACTTGAGTAGCCGTTTCACATGTAGAAGCAATAGGGTCATCATAGAAGTGATGAATAGTTATGACTATAAGGCATTATTTTTATGTTTTTTATCATTTGTGGGGGTGTTTTACCATTCACGGAGTTACTCTCCAGACTCCATTACAAGAAGAAGGTCTCAGAGTGTTGAATATCACAAATCACTTTAAAAATCACTTTTAGAAGCATTAGCATAAACAGTCCTCCCATCAACCCCACTTAATGTCCTGTTTCTCTGAAGTCTCACTGAGACTTTCCAAGAAATTAGACAATTTGGCCAAAGTTCCCAAAGCAGGAAGTAACTGACTTGGTTTTGCTGATGTCCTCTTTCTGCAGATACTACCCCTGCCCTCGACCAAAGGGTGTTTGGGGCCTGGGTATATTTAAGCAGGGGTGGTTGGGCTAGCCCAGAAGAAGAAGAAAATGGCTTGCATTGAACCTATTGGAGAAGGTGACTCCAGATCAGCCTTAGAAATGTGGGGCAGATTTAGAGAAAGGAGAAAGGGTCCTTCTGAGGGGAAGTGAAGGAGCTAGGACTTCTTATCTCATGAGAACAGTAGACTGTGTGTGTGTGAGTGTGTGTGTGTGTGTGTGTGTGTGTGTGTTTCTCTTAGAGAAGGAAACTAGTAACCAAGGAATGGACTATGAATGAAATCCTTGAAGGCCATGCCTGCCCATTCATGCTTATAATCTCAGCACCAAAAACCTAATAAAGGTTCCCTTGAAGATGATCCAAGCAGAAGTTTCCATTTTAGCAGTCCATGAACAGGGCTGTGATTTCCTTTGGTAGCCCATTCATAATACTATTTTTTAAATTGATTGAGGTACTGTGATTCATAATATTGTTAATGATGTACATAAGTCCAACACCAAAACCATCATCCCCCCCCCACATGTCCCTTTCCTTGACCCCTTGACCCCCACCTCTGTTGTGGGGATCAGTTCTCTCATTGTGTCGCCTTCAGTCTTTGGTCGCTTTGTATCTTTAAGTTTCGCCTATGAGAGATCATGCCCTGTCTGTCCCTTTCCTTCTGACTGACTTCGCTTAGCATAATATCCTTCAGCTCCATTCACAGTGTGGCAAATGGCATGATTTTGTTCTTTCTGAGAACTGCGTAGCTTACTGGGACTATTTCTACAGACTGATTCAGGAGCTCCCAGGGCCGGGGGACATAATGGATAGCGAGGAAGAGACACACAGTGACTTTCCAGCCGGAGAAAGGGGGTAAGAAGTGGCAGGTCCTGTTGGAGGTCTGGGTTCCCACAAGAGAAGAGAAGAAAAGCTTAGAGTCTAGGAGACTTTTCCAGAGGGAGCTTCTGGTGTGCTAAGTGTGATTGGAGTCCTGGTTCTGTCACCTGCCAACCAGGAAGCCTTAGGCAAG
The DNA here is from genome assembly GCF_029834395.1 of Sorex fumeus. Taxonomy (NCBI): domain Eukaryota; kingdom Metazoa; phylum Chordata; class Mammalia; order Eulipotyphla; family Soricidae; genus Sorex; species Sorex fumeus. The sequence goes on along the minus strand of NW_026606158.1, from coordinate 1,810,059 downwards.
GAGGCTCCACTCTCAACTTTAGTTTCCTCAACTACACAAAGCAGGGGAACTGGAGCAATAGCACAGCGTGGAGGGCATATGCCTTGCATGCGGCCGACCCTGGTTTGATCCCCAGCATCCCATAGGGTCCCCCAAGCACCACCAGGAGTCATTCCTGAGTGCAGAGCCAGAAGGAACCCTTGAGCATTGCCGGGTTTGACCCAAAAAGGGGGAAAAAAAAGAGAAATGAGGTGTAGAACACATGCTCTACTAAGTCAATAAAATAGCAAGATACCTACCTCAGCAGGTCATGGTGAGAAGATAAAATAGAAAACCCATGCCTAATATCCGTTTCCAAAAAATATTTCATAAACACTAGGGCTAGAGTGATAGCACAGCGGTAGGGCATTTGCCTTGCATGCAGCCGGCCCGGCTGACCCAGGTTCGATTCCTCTGTCCCTCTCAGAGAGCCAGCAAGCTACCGAGAGTATTTCACCCGCACAGCAAAGCCTGGCAAGCTACCCGTGATGTATTCAATATGCCAAACACAGTAACAACAAGTCTCACAATGGAGACATTACTGGGCCCGCTCAAGCAAATCGATGAACAATGAGAGGACAGTTCTACGAACCAAACACTAGGGTCTTTTTCCTGGAGTTGTGCGGTTGATCAGAATTTGATGCTTCGTTGAATTCAAAGTCTCTGATAGATTGTCTGAAGACAGTGACCATGTTAGAAAAATTAGCAATGTGAGGCCAGAGTGGTAGTACAGTGAGTGGTATGCTTGCTATACCCCACCAACCTTGGTTCCATCCCTGGTACCCCAAAGGGTCTCCCGAGCCCCTCCAGGAATGATCCCTGAGTGGAGAGCCAGGAAGAAGCTCTAAGCACCACCCATTGTGGCCTGAAAACAAACAAAGGAGGAAAAAAATAGGAATGTGAGTTTGAGGTTTTGTTGGGGGTTGGGTTTTGATGTGCTGACTGTGACTGGCAACAGTCTGGTTGGAATGTCTGGGCATGGAGTGAATGACGGAGAACTGAAATCTCAGAGACTTAATAGGAGCTAGTTGCAATTGGAGCCATGGTGGAGTCTTCCCCAGGTGGCGGGCTTTCCACTGAAAGTGACAAGCGTACCCTGGGGAGGGACCGCAAGTGTTGATCACCTCCTTCACACAAGACAGGAAACGGGCATTTCATCCCAGGTGATGGGACTGTCAAATTCAGAGCTTCTGCAGAGCCCTTCTCTTGTGCCACAAACTCACGAGAGGAGCCTTCCCTGGACCATCACCCCTCCAGATGCCCTAGATGAAGCTGGCTCCAGGCAGTTCCTGGGTATCCAGGGGTTCGGGGCTGTCTGTAAACAGATGGGATGCAGAAGGGAGGCTTCGGGGAGCCTGGAACGCCACCAAAGCGATTCCAGATGTTGGCATCTGAGCTCTGAGCTCTGCCGTGACTTGCCGCCCCGTCACATAAAAATTATCCAGGGAGGCAATGCCCAGTAATGAAGTCTGGGTCACTCCCCGTCTGTCTCACTAAATGCCACTTGGAACCCGCGCCTTTTCATTTGACAATAAAATCGATGAATGAAATATCGCAGGGCTGAAAGGGATGCCGTGCAGAATTCATTATGGGCAACGCCGTGTTCCCGAGGAGGGAGAGACTTTGGCCCTCTGTACTTTACTTTCCGGTAACATCAACACATCCAACTTAATGAAACCTGAACCTTCCGCTCATCTCTTCACCTATTTGCTTTTTATCTGAATCCATGCAACAAAACCCAGAAGGCCTTCTCTTGCTCGGTGTTGTCTTTTGAATACATGATCATTAAAGAAGAATGTGTGTGTAAACTCAAAAAAGACACAGCAGCAACAGCCTATCTCTCCCGCTGCCTGCGTTCGGTTAGTCTCACGCCAGTTCCTCCAGCCCAGGGAGGTTGATGGCGACTGGCAGGTGAAGGAAGGAAACGAGGGCCAGGCTGGTTGGTCTTAGTTGTAGTTTATTCCATTCTCATCTCCATTCTCCTGATTCTCCTCCTGCTTCTTCCTCCCCCAAGCTACTTCATTCTCCTTCTCCATCCCCCTTCATCCTCCTTCTGCCTCTGGAATCTGGATTCTGATTCCCCCCTTTTCTCCTTCTCTGGAGTCTCGATTCTGACCTTACAAATTAACAGATTCTGATTAGGAGGAAAGCTGATTAACTGGTTGGGGAGGAGAGCAGAGAGAAGTGGTTACAGACATAAAGTAACAAAATAGGAGATTAATACCCAAGAATAGCCGAGATCAGTACCAGGAGAATTACTCCATGGCTTAGAGGCCAGCCGAGCCTTCTAGGGAAAAGGGCAGCTCAGATAGAGAAGGGAGCACCAAATAAAGGGTGTTTGGAGGATCCTCCCAGGAGGGGAGATGCATGTTGAAAGTATACTATGGACCGAACATGATTGCCACTCAGTGCCTCTTTTGCAGACCACAACACCCAAAAGGAGAGAGAGAACAAAAGGGAATGCCCTGCCACAGAGGCAAAGTGGGATGGGGGGGGAATAGGGGGGGAGGGATACTGAGATCCATGGTGGTGGAGAATGAGCACTGGTGGAGGGATGGGTATTTGATCATTATATAATTGAAACCCAAGCACAAATTTTGTAAGTTTACAACTGTACCGCATGGTGTTTCACTAATAAAAATTAATAAAAAAAAAAAGAAGTGGTTACAGATAAACAAAGGAATGGGAGTGACTCGGGAGCACTGTGATGGGTGTAACTTGATAAACCTAAGCTCCTTGTGGCAAGGGAAAAAGGACAAAACAATGTCGTCCTACAAATGTGTATCAATTAAAGGGAAAGGTTCATTACAGAGATATACATGGGATGAGAAGGTTTTTTTTCCCCCTCATTTTTCTAGGGTCCCTGGGAGTCACCACCATTTCTGTCATCCTAATCTCTAGTGTTGAGTTTGGTCTCGGCACTCAGAGCTGAGCTTGAAGTCATAGATTGTAGGATGAAAGGCAAAGTGAGCAAAGAGGGCGTGCCCTGTCTCCTGCTTGAAGTTGGCACATGTCCATGGGGGAGGGGGGAGGGAAGAGGGACAGAGGGAATGAGGGAGAGGGAGAACAGAGAAAGGTCAGCATGACTTGGAGGAACCCCAATGGAAGGAGAAGAGCGAAGGACCAGTTGGTGTGGGATGTTTGCAGAAAGAGGGGGCTCTTGCACCCCTGTATTTAGGAGGCCAAGTGATGGTTGGCGGAGAGGAAGGACCTGGGCTTGATGCCCAGCTTGCTGGTGAGGAGGATGCAGATTGATATTCTTCCAACAAGTGTTCCTAGCACATCAGCAGTGCCCAGGACTCTTGCCAGAGCCAGGGGACAGACTTGCATGCAGCAAAACGTCTGTCCCCCTCACTGCAGTGAATCCCCTGAAGGAAAGCAGGAGGCAAAGGTATAAGTAAGTGCTCAGCGTAGGACACCTACTCACTAGCCTGCCGCTGGGCATTCCTTCCACCTAAGAAGGAATATCTATATATCTCTGTCTGTGCATCTATAATATTGACCTTCTCTTTAAAGAAGAATAACTTAGCAGCCAGGGGGCCACCATCTAGTTAAAAAATAAAAAAATCTTCCTCAAACCCTTTGAAGGTCTGCTTACACTCTTTATTCCAGAGTTCATCATTATTCTGAATTGGAAAATAAGTTTCCTGTGATTTTCTTTGTGGTTTAACACCCGGGTTTTCAAACAAAATATTATTTATTTTGCCTCCTTGAACTCTGTAAATGGAAAGATGCTACATGCATACTTCTGGGATTTGCTTTTTTTTTTTTTGCTCGTGGTGTGGTGGCATGTAAATTGAGTTTGCATTTTTGCAGCTATGTATGAATAAACCACAGTTTCATCCATTTTATCACAGGTCACTTGGGTGCTTATCTTTTATGATGTTAGTTCCAATAATATTTGTGTGCAGAGGCCTGAGGGATAATACAGAGGGAACCCAGGTTCCTTCCCTGGCATGCCATATGGTCCCCAAAACCCGCGAGGAATTATTTCTGAGTGCAGAGCCAGGAGTAAGCCCTGGGCACTGCCATATGAGCCCCAAAACAAGTGAAATCAACGTCTATGCATATTGCTTCTATGTCTCCTAAGAAATATATCCTCCAGGGCTCTTCTAAGGAGCTCCATGTAGGAGTAGTTATTGAAGGATGAATACTCAACTTTATTAGTGATTGCCAGTGGTTTGGCAAAGTGATTGTTAAAACTTGCCACTTCCATCCTTCCAAGTAAAAAATTTCCATCTTCGCCAGTATTTAATCATTATCATCATTTTCCTTTTGAAAATATTGCCAATCTGTGTATGGGAGATTGTTCCATAGTGAACACGGAGCTCACGGGCAAGAGGCCGTGAATCGGATCGGAGGTATCACTGCCCTTGCAAAGTGGGATGTTAGTAGCTTTTCCACCTGTGACCTCCAGCACACAACAGCAGACACAGGTGAGCATGGTACCTGGAGCTGGTGTCCATCGCGAGCATCAAAGCCAAGTATATTTGGTCCCCCTGGATATTGGCAACAAAAAAACAACAACAACAAAAGGTGGGGGGGCATTGCCAGTCTAGTGGGTGAAGGATGATATGTCACTGCCATTTAATTCAAGGTAAAGGCCCTCCCGTTGTTCGTCGATTTGCTCGAGCGGGCCCAGTAACGTCTCCATTGGAGACTTTGTTGTTACTGTGTTTGGCATATGGAATACGTCACAGGGAGCTTGCCAGGCTCTGCCGTGCGGGAATTAATTTGAATTATATTCCCTCTGAGATGGCTCATTTTTAATGTTTATTGGCTGGATTATTTATTCTAGAAATGTTCGTTTACTTGGCTCACTTTTTCTCTCGAATCATGCCTCTTTTCCTTACTAATTTGAAAACTATTTTTATGTTATTATTTTTAAATTTTTGATTTATTTTTTAAATCGGATCACAATGAGATACACCGTTGCAAAGTTGTTCGTGATTAGATTTCAGTTGTATCATATTCCAACACCTTGTCCTTCACCAGTGGACGTTTCCTACCACCAATGCTTTCAGTAAAATCTCTTTATGTGTTCTGGATACTCAGTTAAGTTTTACCAATTTTATATGTGATCACCTCATGATTTACCACAATTCTTTCTCATTTTTATATGGTGCCAGTTGATGCACTGGAGTTTTTCTAAGCAGGAGACTAGAATTTATCAGGTTTTCCTTTATGGTTTGTGTGACTTCAGACTTTGTCTAAGAAAGCAGCTCACGGTGGAGTTCATGAAAGTAGTCCTCAGATTTTGTCTAAGATTTTTAGCGTTTGACTTTCACATTTGACCTCTTCATTCATATGAGATTGATTAATAGATGAAGTATGGATAATGTGAATTTCATTTGTTCCAAGAAAAAATTTCAAGTGACCTTTCCCTTATTTGTCATAGTTAGATTTCCTAAATATGCCTGCTATGTTCCATTTGTCTTTTCATGTACTTTTATATCATATCTTTATATTTTTGTACTTTCATAATGGGCTGGAGGGATAGCGCAGCGGGTAGGGCGTTTGCCTTGCAAGCGGCCAACATGGCCAACCCGAGTTCGATTCCTCCACCCCTTTCAGAGAGCCCAGCAAACTACCGAGATTTCTCGCCCACACAGCAAAGCCTGGCAAGCTCCCCGTGACGTATTCGATATGCCAAACACAGTAACAAGTGACACTATGGAGACATTACTGGGCCCGCTGGAGCAATTCGGGAGGAAAGTGACAGTGACAGTGACCTTCATAATAAGATTGGTAGATGGTAATTATAACTATAATTCATAAGATTGGCAGATGGTAGTTATAATTCTCATAATAAGAATAAGATTGGTGGATGGTAGTTATAATTCCTTCATTGTTCGCCTCCCTTTAAAAAAACTTTTGAAACTTGAGCTATATCAGAATTCAGTACCTCTGGTCATATAGCTCAAGGAATCATCACAGTATGATTATTCTTAAGTATAAGCATCTTAAAGTAAGTGTGTGAAGTCCCATTTGTGAAAAGACACAAGCATATCAAACTTTTAACTGGAGTGTTATTGACCCTATATCTATGAAGCAATCCAGTGAGAATTGTTATCCTTATGATAATGAGTTTTTCTATCTATAAACATGATTTATTACTCTTTCTATTTTCTCTTCTTTAGTGTTTTCCAATAACATTTTATAGTGCTCCCCATAAAAGCCTTGCACATCTTTTGTTAGATATATTCCTGGATATCTAATATATTTCTTTGTCATTGAAAATGATATTTCAATGACATTTTTACCTATTACAAATATATGAAAAAGCAATTCACATTTCTTATTCAATCACCTAAATCAACTAAATTCTCTATTTTTGACTTATTATTAATATCCATAATAGATATTTTCTTTTTTAACTTTGTTTGGGGCTCATACCTGGTGATGCTCAGGGATTACTCCTGGTTCTGTACTTATTTCTGGAAGTGCTTGGGGGACCATGTAGGATGCCAGGGATTTAAATCGGTCAACTGCATGCAAAGCAAGTGTATTATCTCTCTGTACGTGTCCCATATTTTTTTTGATCTGTTTATTTTCAAACTTTTTTTTTGAATAGCACATATCAAGACTTTTATATTTGTTTGTCTTTGGGTTCATACCTCGGATACTCCTGGCTCTGTGCTCAGGGATATCTCCTAGCAGTGCTTAGGAGATCATATTATTTCACCTAATAATATTTCATCCACAAAGTATCATCTGTTTGTATAGATTTCTGTTTGTTACATACATTTAACCTACCATTTGGTTTCATATTTCCTATTTGTCCCACTTTTTTAGGTTTCATTATTTCTCCTTACCGTCTTTGAATTGATTATGGAGTGTTGTATCTTGTCCCAGTTTTAACCTCTGCTAGATTGAAAATGGTACTCTAGGAAGTTTAACATGAATATTTAACTCAAAATCTGAAATTAATGTCCTCCCTTTCTCAAGTAATGTGAAAACTTTAGCATATGCGCTCTTTAATCATCTCCTGCTAAATTATATGCCTGCTATTTAAAGCTTATCCTATTTTAGTCCTGATTTTGTAAAATCCGACAAAATCTAATAAAAGTAATTAGATAGCCCTGTTGATTTTTGGTTGGTATATTTTAAATTTCTAATCTGTAATTTTGCTATTTTTTCCATTATTCTTTCTCACATCCCAGACGTTTCCTTCAAAATCATTTTCCTTCTTGAAGTGCGTCTTTTCAGATGTTCTTTGATAAATGCCTGGTGCTAATAAAATATGTTTATGATTCTCTGTAGAAAAAAATGTATTTAATTTGCCACTCAGAAATATATTTTCCACTGGATCTACAACACTAGGTTGTTAGTGACTTTCTTTAGACACACTGAAGACATGATTCCACTCTCTTAAGGTTTTCATTGTTTCTTTCAGGACATCAGCTGTCAGTCATTTTGCATTTCTACAATGCCGGTTGGGCTTTCTCTCCAATTTGCCTAGTCACCTTTGCATTTTCCTTCTTCACTTGTTCTCTTCTCAATAGTTATGCACCAAACTGTTACATACCAATTCAATTTATTGATTTAAATAATTTATTAGGTTGACAGTGTCTTAGAAGTGCAGGCGGACTTTGCAAGGCAACTCTTGTTTGGACACTCAAATGCAGTTGCTGCCATAGGCCAGCTTGGGTGAATAAATCACCTTTCTTGTCAAACAAGTGATATTTTTGTGGTGTTACGGTATTGCTGTTTGAGAATCTAGTTAGCTCATTTTCAGCTTTGCTGAGGTATAATTGTCATAAGCATTGTGTATGTGTAAGGTATGCACTGCATGGATTTGGTATTGATACACCATTGGCTTGGTCTATTGTGGGGTTTTTTTTTTCAGTTTTATTGAAATATACCTGATATACTGTGTATGTTTAAGATATCCAGTATGTTGATTTGATATACACACACTGTAAAATCATTCCCAGCACAGTATTAGTTGGCAGCTTAATCTCATAATTACCAGCCCTTTTTTTTTTTGGTTCAGAGAAAGGTGTCCTCTCTCAGTGACTTTTAAGTAGATAATCTGTTATCATGAATTATAGTACTCAGGCTGAGCAATAGCTACCAGCACCTGTTCTTCCTGTAGCCAGACTTCTTTTACCTTTTGATCTGCATCTCCCCATTCCTTCCCTCCCCTTCCAACCACGAGTTTACCTTTTCCAGACTTTGCATATGTAATATCAGATATGGTTGTCTTTTCCCGATTTCTTTTACTTCACAGTGATCTCAAAGGTCCAGTCACTTTCTCACAAATAGAAGTTACTTTTTTGTGGCTGAAGATGGTGTGTGTGTGTATATGTGTGTGTGTGTGTGTGTGCGCGCGCGTGTGTGTGTGTGTGCGCGCGCGTGTGTGTGTGTTTCAACTACTATGAATAAAGCGGAATTGATCATGGAGGTGCAGGTGTTTCCTTGACCTGTTTTCATTTCGTAAAGTAGTTGTCTTTTCAACTTTTTAAGGGACCGCCATCCTATTTTCCATTGTGATTTGCCAATTTACTTTTCCACCAACAGCACACAAGAGTTTTCCTTTTCTCCATGCCCTTGCCAACACTTCTTAGCCCTTGCCTTTTTGAGGAAAGTCACTTTAAGAAGTATGAGGGGGTATTTATATCACTGTGGTTTTGATTTGCGTTTCGTTGGTTAATGGCATTGAATCTATTAATGCTCTGTGTACGTACTTTACAAAAACATCGGTTCACATTTGCCTTGCACATACTGAACCCAGGTTTGATCCTCAGCATCCTGTATGGTCCCCTGAACCCACCAGGAATGATCCCTGAGCACAGAGCCAGGAGTAAGTCCTGAACAGTGCCAGGTATGGCCCAGAATACCAAAGAAGAAGGTAGAGGAGGAGGAGGAAAAGAAGGAGGAGGAGGAAGAGGAGGAGGAGGAGGAGGAAAAGAAGGAAGAGGAGGAGGAGGAAGAGGAGGAGGAGGAGGAGGAAAAGAAGGAGGAGGAGGAAGAGGAAGAGGAGGAGGAGGAGGAGGAGGAAAAGTAGGAGGAGGAGGAGGAGGAAGAGGAGGAGGAGAAATCTGTTCAGTTGATAAGATAGCATTTGTTGTATGACTTGTTCATACATGTAGGTTATTAACCCCATACCATTTATAGACTTATAAGTAGTTATTTCTTCCCCAAGTTTGCTTTTTAATGTTATTGTTTGTGTTGTTGTGTGGAAGACTGTAGGCCTGTCCAATCTGACTCGTTCTTATTGGGTTTTGTTGCTGGTTTTCCATGCCACTGTCAAAAGAATTTTCAGCAAAACGACTATCAGAGTGCCTTTCTCTTATGTTTTCTTCCAGGAGTCTTTTTTCCCCTTATATTTCAGCTCTTAATTCATTTTGAAGAAGTTAGGGGTCAGATTCCACACTTTGACCTGTAGTTAGCCACGTTTTTCCCAGCACCATTTTTTGAAGAGACTAGATCATTGAATTTTATTTATGTATTTATTTATTTGTGCCAATGCCTCACATGGGCCAAGCTTGAACTCTACCAGTGAGTCATATCCTCAGTTAGCTACTTGACTCTTTTTCTTTTTGGCTTTGGGCCACCCTCAGCTCTGTGCTTAGGGGTTGCTCCCAACAGTGCTTGGGAGGCTGTGGGGTATCAGGCATTGAACCCAATCCTCTCACATGCAAAGCCTGCTCTCCACCCATTGTGCCATGGATCAGTGATGCTTAAGGTACAACCACAGAAATGTCAACTTGGTACCTGCTCTAGGTTCTGGGACTTCCCTTCATGGGCCTCTCCAGACTGCATGGTGGGTGCTAGGACGAGGTCGAATGGGGAGGAATTGGAGAGAGAGGAGGTAGCCAGAGGTTGTATTCCTAAAATTCAAAAGTCACAGGCTTCCGTTCTGTCCTTTCAAAGCATTTCCCCAAAATGCATGATTTCATGGGAGAGGGATTGGATTCTAACTTTTTTGGTGGAAAGGGGGTGAATTTGGGGACTTTTTAAAAATAACACCAATTTCCTATTGTTATTTTTCCCTTTCTTTCTTTCTTTCTTTCTTTCTTTTTTCTTTAGGGGGGTGATATTTTTGGCTTTAGGGTCACACCTGGCAGTACGCAGGGCTCTGCACTCAGTGATCACTCCTGGTGAGATGTGGGGGACCACAGGGAGGGACAGGGATAGAACTCAGGTGGGCCACGTGCAAAGCGAGCACCTCTCTCTAGCCCCCAATTTCCTGTTACCAAATATCTTTGATCCTCCTTGTGTTCTTTATATAATTCCAGTGATCCATCTTTTGGTGACTGATAGATTTTGACGCGTGTGTGTGTGTGTGTGTGTGAGAGAGAGAGAGAGAGAGAGAGAGAGAAACAGAGAGACAGAGAGACAGACAGATAGACAGAGACAGAACTCTTGGAGAATTTGGGGTGGCAGGTGGACCATGAAATACAGTCTCCTAACAGGACGTTTCTCTTTGCTTTCACCAAACATCACATTTTCACAATAGTTTTCAGATCAAAAGCAAGAGTCACAAATTCTGGCCCCAAACCGTCAGAGAATGGACACTGCACTGCACTGTCCTCCCTCTGTTTATCGATTTGCTCGAGCGGGCCCAGTAACGTCTCCATCGTGAGACTTGTTGTTACGTGTTTGGCATATCGAGTACGTCACGGGGAGCTTGCCAGGCTTTGCTGTGTGGGTGAGATACTCTCAGTAGCTTGCCAGGCTCTCTGAGAGGGGTGGAGGAATCGAACTCGGGTCACCTGGGTCTGCCGCATGCAAGGCAAACGCCCTACCCACTGTGCTATCGCTCCAGCCCCAGAGGATGGGCAATAATGAATAAAACAATAATTGTTGTAATAATCACTACAATAAGCTATCTCTGAAATTATTTCAAAATTCTCTGAAGAGATCTCTTTATCAGGATTTGTTTTGTTTGGGTGGGGGGAGATTTTCAGAGGGAGGGGGGCACTCCTCCCGGGGACAGGCTGAGCCAGAGGTCCAGCCTGGGACTCCTGTATGCCAAGCACAAAGCAAGCTCTGCAGCCGGCAGCAGGCTCTTCTTCAATACACCTGACTCTTTCAGCTACCTTGACAAACCATGGTTATGAGTTCAGGGCCAATCCTCGCTTTATGCATGGTTCTCCAGGCTGCTTATAAGTAGTTCTAATCTGTCTCTTTTTCTGGCCATGGGCTTTTATAACAATAGTACAGTGGGTAGAGCTCTTGCCTTGCATATGGCCGACCCAGATTCAATCACCAGCACCACATACAGTCTTCCAAGCCCCCCTAGGAATGGTCTGTGAGTGCAGATCGAGGAGTAAGCCCTGAGCACCGCGGGTGTGACCCAAAACAAAACCAAAAAATTTCCACAGAAGTTCACCTTAGACCAAACATGATTGCCACTCAATGTTTCTTTTGCAAACCACAACACCCAAAAGAAGAGAGAGAACAGAAGGGAATGCCCTGCCACAGAGACAGGGTGGGATGGGGGGGATGGGGGGTGGGAGGGATGCTGGGATCCGTGGTGGTGGGAAATGGGCACTGGTGGAGGGATGAGTACTCGATCATTGTATAATTAAAACTCAAGCACAAAAATGTGTAAGTCTGCAATGGTACCTCATGATGTCTCACTATTAAAAAATTTTTTCAATTAAAAAAAAAGTTCTTATCACATGAAAAAATTGAAATAGAAAAAAAAAGTTCACCTTAGGTCCTTGTCTCCACTCTGTTTCTCTCTCTCTCTCTCTCTCTCTCTCTCTCTCTCTCTCTCTCTCTCTCTCACACACACACACACACACACACACACATCATGCAGGCACATCAACTTTTTGAATCAAGCCCTTCTGGATATTGTCTCCCAAGGTACTGTTTTATCTTTTAGACTGTTATCCTCCACGTAACAATGCTCCCATAGGGAGCTTTTTAAAAAATCCAAGTTCCCAGGACCGACTCTAGACCTAGCAAAGGAGAATTTCCTGAAATAGGGGCCAAGTATGCCTATTGGGGAGGGGGGAAGTTCCCTGGAAGTTCCCAATGACCAGTAATGAGAGATAATGATTATAATTAAGACATGGTCCAGAAATGATGGAAGCTCAGCAGGCGTGCTAAATTTGGCCCAGGAAGTGAGGGAAGGCTTGCTAGCAGAGGAAATTGCTTTTCACTCTTTTTCAAAATCCCTCTCCTCCTCCAAGGGTCGTAGTAGTAAACCTTATGGGGTGTAAACTCTTCCACATAAACGGCTCCTCCTATATCTGAAAATCCATCCGATCCCTCCAGGGATCCAAAAGCCTTCTCATTTGTGGGTATAAAGACATGGCACTTTGGCCTGGCAAGTGGGACAAGACTGCCCAGAAAGTGCCAGGACCCAGTCACACACCCGCCATGTGCTCAGTCCTGCAGACAGAGCAGAAACTTGCCCTCCTGACTTTCTGGTTTCACTTAGGGTTGGCTGGACAGTGCCCCACCTCACCCCCTATGTCAATGCACTTCTCCTTGGACTGTCAAGGGGAAGGAGGAGTCTGCACAGAGACATATCTCGGCAGGGGGAACGTACTCTTGCACGGCTGAGAGATGCCAAATCCTTGTGCTCTCAATACAGCTCTGTTTGGTGCCGAGAGAGAGTACAGGGTTTAAGGCATTAGCTTTGCACGTATCCAACCCCCATTCGATCTTCGGCACCATAGACGGGGTAGCTCAGTGACTGCCAGGGGTGATCCCTGAGTGCTGAATCAGGATGACATGACACAGCAGATGTAAACCCGGAAACAAGAAGGGGGAAGCAGCTCTGACTTTTCTTCTCTCTTTTTTTTTTTGGCTTTTTGGGTCACACCCAGCTATGCTCAGGGGTTACTCCTGGCTCATGCACTCAGGAATTACTCCTGGCGGTGCTTGGGGGACCATATGGGATGCTGGGAATCGAACTCGGGTCGGCCATGTTGGCTGCGTGCAAAGCAAACCCCCTACCTGCTGTGCTATCGCTCCAGCCCCCCCTGACTTTGCTTTTCTTGGACCTGCAAAAGACACACACATACACACACACACACACACACACACACACACACACACACGCCTTGCATGTGGACAGGAGCTCCTCAGGATGGACTTCTGTGTACACTGTCCTCTAGAAAGGAAGGGCCCTCGCTTTCCTGCATCTCTTTCCATTTCTGCATGGAGGAAGGAGGTCGAGCTTCCTTCCAGAGTGACTGGAACCCCTGCCTGAGCTGTAGACTTTGTGATATCCTCTGCAGTGTCTAGCAGGCACTTCCATTTGTGTTGGTGACCTTGGCTGTTGCTAGGAAGCTTCTTTACAACATCCAGCGATAAACAGAACAAGGATTATTCTTGTGTTCTTCTGTGTGGCAGATTTTTCTGCCCCTTCACTTTTGCATGCAAATCAAAAACAGGCTTTTCTATCCACCGGCTACAACCTCCGTCTGCCCGTCTGCCCCAGATTTAATCTCTAACATGCCAATAAAAGGGAGAGCAAGAGTTGGAGGGGCTATCACAGTTAGGGCCAAGAGAGAGGGCTCAGTGGGTCCGGTACTGGCTTTGCATGCAGGATATCCTCTTTCAATTCCCAACATCCCACGGTCCCTTAAGTCCCGCCACGAGTGATCCCCAAGCAACAAGCTGGGAGAAGCCCCTGACCACTGCCACCTAGGCACCCCCCCAAAAAAAATTAATAGCAAGCACAAAATTCCAGCTCATTTATTGAGCAGCTCTTAAGTACCTAGCACCAAGCTAGATCTTTTGCATGTATTATCTCTAGCTTTTGCAATAACCTGCAAGGGGATTTTCTTAGCCTCATTTGGCAAGAAGAGAAAGGAAACTCCAAGGGCACAGGACTGGGAAAGGGCTTATGACAGGGGCCCCTGTGCCCACGTCTCTGCCGGGATGCTAAGCTCAGCCACGAAGGGCCTCCACCCCCTCCCCCATCCATCCTCCAAAACCTTACTCACTGTGTGACACAGAACAAAACTCCCCTCCCCTGTGGGTCATCCTCTGCCTTCCCCAGCACAAGCGAGCTCTTTTTCACACTATTTTTATTCTACTTCCCTTGAGTTCTTTTTGTGTGTGTGTGTGGGGGGGGGGGGGGTAGGGGCAGGCACATCTGCTGTGACTTGTGTCCTTTCGAACCATAAACAGCTCCTGTACTTATTTGCAGTTTGTTGGATGGTGGCAGTGGCAGCTTATTTGTTTTTTTATTTATTTATTTTATTGTGCTCCCTATTGAGTTAAAGAATAAAAATGGTGCTCGGCTTGCTATTAGACACATCCTTCCATCCTTAGCCAGGGGGTGAAAAATAATTGTTAAAGGAGAACACAGTCGTTGCCCTTGACCCTGGGAAAGCTACGAAGTTTGCAAATCGCAGACAGGAGCTGGTACCAGCCCAGGTCTGTAAGCTGCTGAATCTGTTCGACTTGATCCTCCTCTCTCCTACTCCCTATCCCGGTATTCTTCTGTGACCGTCTTGGTCTTCTTCATTCCCACCGGGCACGTTATTCCTGATTTACAAGAGGTGGTTCACACAGCACGCTGAGTTCTGTAAGCTCAGAACTTGTCCTGGCAGCCCCCTGGGACAAGTGCTTGCGAATGTTTCCCCTTGAGAAGCCGTAGATCTCAGTTCCGTGGTGACCGTCAGCCACGAATTACATTAATGAAATGAGACGCTCCCAGTGGCTCAAAAGGATGGCATCCCTCACAGAAGGGGAAAGTCATTGAAATGAAAACCGTCAAGTACAAAGACAAAGAAGCTGAAGGACTTTCCTAAAATATTTAGGATTATTCTGCGCTTTGATTAGGCGTGGATTGACAAGTCAATGGCCAAGACCCAAACTTCAAAAAATGATGAAAGCTTGGGCACCCCAGATGGAGGCCCAAGGGACCCAGCCCTGGCAGCTGAAAACCTCTAGAACTCAACCACCACCATGCTTAAAGCCGGTGTCCACATACTCGGACCAAGCTTCACCCCCTAGTGAACTTTTTCCTGGACCACGCGGCCAGACACTTCATAGGACACACTCTACCCATACTCCAAGAGTACTGCACGGCATTTGATGGGGTTCAAAATAGGAGGCAACCAACCCTAGAGGGAAATACTATATTATTTCTGTTCTGCTTTGGAGCAGGGATTGGGGTTCAGGATGGAAACACCCAAAATATGGTGGTGGGAAGGTGAATGGTGGTGGGATTGGTGTTTGAATATTAAATGTAATCAAACATTGTGAACTACTTTATTTTCATTCATTCATTCATTCATTCATCATCCTGTTAATCGTCGATTGCCTCGAGCAGGCCCCAGTAACGTCTCCTTCATCCTAGCCCTGAGATTATATTCAAGTCTCTTTAGGAGAATGAGACCCATCATTGTTACTGGTATTTGGCATATTTGGTACGCCATGGGGAGTTTGCCAGACTCTGCCCTGTGGGCAGGCTACATTCGATAGCCTGCAAGTTTGTCCAAAGTAGGAATGAGATAATAAAACGTCATAAAAAGATGCTCTGATAAGATGTCGCGTGGCCGCAAATGCAGCCGCGCGATTCCGGGAGCTGGAATTTATAGTCTCTGAGTCTTGGCCGTTGATGGGATTACATGGCACCAGGGGGCCAGGTGGTGGGTGTGACCCCCGCCTACTGGAATTTAGAGGATCTGGGTGGAGGATGCTCGACTCCAATCCGAGTAGGCTTGGAGATCTCGGCCCCGGAACCCGCGTGGCTTTGTCCCTCTGCCAGTACCTTCATGTGTGCGGAGAGTGGTCTCAGCATGGTGGTGGCTGGTCCTGGAGGTCTTCGGCTGCCGGAGCCCTGGTCAGGGCGGGGAGGAAAGCTCAACCCGCTCCCCTCCAAGGGACCCCAACGAGGAACAGCCAGGCGCAGGGGCAGGAGACTGCACTGGTCTCGTCCGGGAGCTGGATTTTATAGTCTCTGAGTCTTGAACTACTTTATAAAATTTTTTAAACATTTTTAAATGATGAAAGCAAACTTGAGTCCCACAATGTCCTGTCTCTAACTAGGACCCTGGGGACCCTTGGGGGAAATAATGAGGAGACACCTGAGGTTAGGGTCTTTGGGAGGTTTAGGTTGGAGATGGATTGGGGATTAGGTCTAGTTCTGAAGCAGGGAGGATTCTAGACACTCAGAATTCCATAGACCCCTTTTTGGATGATATCGTAAAATAATTTCCCCAAGTGGAGACCCAGGTCTCAAAGCGACTAGGCCATGGTGTTCACATGACTCGGTGGTGCCATGTGTCTGTATCCCAGGCTACCTGCTGGGTGAGATGCTCGGCCTCGGTGGAACCACAGCTTTTGGAGCTGTTTTCTATCTGAGCTTGTCCCCCGGGGGCTGGCATCAACCTAGTCCTTATGCATTTGGCTTGAGTAATGGGACTCGTCTCTTTGCCCTATGCTCGCTCTCCTGTTGATTAAGTTGCCTGCAAGAGAGTAAACTTGCAAAAAAGTCATAAATCATTCATGTCTGAGTGCTTAGAACCCAATCCTTCTTGTTCAGCCTCTCAGTTCCTCTGTTCTAGGACTTTGTGTATGTACCTATACATGCATGTGTGTGCACATATGTGTTGGAAGTATGCGTATTCAATGTGTGTCTTCAGTGCCAGGGATCCATGCCAGGCTCTCACACCATAAGTCTCCCCATGAGCCCAATACCCCTTTGAAAAGTTTTTCAAATCCCTCCTTTTTTTCTCCTCCCTTTGTCCAAGGAAAAAAATAATATTGAGCAACAGAACAGTAGTGAAACGGAGAAGGCCTTGCACACGCTTAGTCTGGGTTCACTGCTTGAACACCACTGATTATGGCCCCGAAACCAAAATAATTAAAATAGTAACTTTGGGTATTAGTCTCATATCCAAGGACAGTAGTAACAAGAGCCAAGAGGACGAATGTCCATGGTTGGAAGACCTCTTCAAGTGCTTGGGGAAAAGGCAATTGGGGTAGAGAGGGAACCACTGTGACAAAGATAGTTGGGAATGATCACTCTGTATAAGAACTCCATGCTGAAAATAGGTAAAGGAACAAACATGCTGACCTCTCGATATCTGAAAAGGTGAGAGAGAGAGACAGAGAGAGAGAGAGAGAGACAGAGAGAGAGAGAAAGAGAAAGTGCCTATCATAGAGACAGGCTGGGGGTGGAGGGTGGGGGGAGGGAAACTGGAGTCAGTGGTGGTAGGAAATGTACATTGGTGGAGTGATGGGTGTTGGAACATTGTATGACTGAAACCCAATCATGAACAGCTTTCTAACTGTGATCTCATTGTTAAACCTGACTGAGATCTCCCCAGAGGAATCACATGAAGACAAGTTGTGATGCAATAAGCAAAGGGTCTTTATTGGCTAGCTCGAGCTAGGGCCCTCATCTGGCTCACTAACACAGTGACAGCTTTTTTGGAATGAGCAACCCCAACTCTCAAAAGTGAGGGGCTTTTCTACCATAACATTATATAACAGGGACTTTCCACTGACCACCCTTTTGGTCACAGTCTGAGGGGCTTTTCATTACCTTTACTTAGCTGATTGGTTATAAGTTGGAGTTACATAAGGGTTGCATAAGAGTTACATAAGGGCTATATGGGGGGGCTTCCCTACCTGCATCTGATTGGTAACCCTTAACTGACCTCACTATGACTATCTCACTCAATTCCAGGTATCTGTGCTCAATTCCAGGAATTCTGGAACCGAAGCTTAGTCCTAGTTCTTCTGGCTTCTTTATGAGCATGTCATGGCACTACCTTGGCTTCTCCATCTCTCATCATGGTGACTCAAAAAATATAATTTAAGTATAATAATAATAATAATAATAATAATAATAAAATAGTAACTTTGACCTTGGAATCATAGTCAGATCCTGTTCCAGAATTTGCTATTAACTGTGCCAAACTGGTAATTGTGGGACCAAGAGACAGTACAGTGGGTAAGGGGCTTGCTTTGCATGTGGCTAACGTGGGCTCAGTTCCCAGAACCCCAGATGGTTCCCTCAAGCCCTGTGAGGGGTCATCCCTGCCCACAAAACTCAGATTGCTAGATGCATGCCACCTCTGAACCTCCAATTTCTCTCCTGTAAGTGGGAATAATTATCCTGACTGTATGAGGTTATTTGTGGGGCTGAAGTCTCGCTAGCTCACTGCCCGTTAGGGATTAAGTACATGTTAGTTGTCCCTGACAAGTTTCAGGACTCAGCCCAACATACCCCCCGCAGCAGGTAAGACCCCGCTCCACCCCAGAAGAGTCAGCCCTGACAGCAGAAAACCCCCAGAACTCAACCGCCGCCACATTCATGGCCACTCTCCAAACAATCAGACAAGCCTCACATGTGAGTGAATCTATTCCTAGACATCCCATACTTTATACCACTGATGTACCAAGCATAGCACACACATCTGATGGGTGTAAAGTAGAAGGCAACCAATCTTAGGGGGATATATATATATATATATATATATATATATATATATATATATATATATACACACACACACACAAGGCTCCACCTTTAACAACATGTTACTAATCTCTTATAGCAGAGCTTAAGGGCTCCTGGGTTAAATACAACCATCTTCACACACTTTCCTCTAATAAACCTTTCTTGGATCATTTTTAGTGGATTATTCATAAAAAGCAATACAACATAAATTATTTTGGTTCTGCTTTGGGAGCAGGGTTTGGGGTTCAGGATGGAAACATCCATAATATGGTGGTGGGAAGGTGTAACGGTGGTGGAATTGGTGTTTGAATATTAAATGTAATCAAATATTGTGAACAACTTTATAAAAATAAAATTTTAAAAAAAGACCCTCCCCTCACTTGCCCTCTTGAGATTTTTCAGGCTAACCCTCGGTGACTGTTTTTCAGGCCCTTAAGGATATGACCCTGTAGTGAATGTGGACTTAGAGGTGACCAAGATAACCTAGAAGAAAAAGGGTCTGGAACCCCCTTGCCTGACTCATAGGCCTGTTTCCTCTTCTTCCATTTACTCATCATCCAAGCTGAGAATCTGGCCCAGAACATTGCCCTGGGCACTGCACCTTGGTATCCAGGCAGCATCAGGTTTGCCAGTATCTTTGGGGCCTGGGGGATCTTGCAGGAGTTTGTCCAGACGCACAGCGGGGACACAGTTGCTAAATCCCAGTGACTCTGACTTCTCCATGAGTCCTCGGGGTGGGGTTCGAGGCTCTGCTGGGCCACCTGTGCCCGCGTATTACAGCGACTAGAGATCAGTGTTGGGGGCTGGAGCGATAGATAGTCCAGTGAGGAGGGTTTGCCTTGCATGCGGTTGACCCTAGTTCAATCCCTGGCATCCCATAGGATCCCCCAAGTACCTCCAGGAGTGATTCCTGAGTGCAGAGCCAGGAGTAACCCCTGAGCATCACTAGGTGTGACCAAAAAAAAAAAAAGATCAGTGTTGATTTCTGGAAGAATCTGCCCCTGGTGGATCTGTACCAAACGTTTCCAGCACAGGGATGGGGAGAATCTTTCAGAGCCTGGGGTTGTCCCTCCAGGGTGTGGAGGAAGTCAGGGACCAACATCATCACCCGGGGAGAATCCACCAAGTGAAGGATGAGGGCAGGCAGTCTGAGGAAGCAGTGGGAGCCCAAGCATGGCCGTTAGAATGCTCGGCTGTGGATTTGACGTGGAGAAAGATTGGGTAAGCTAATGCTGAGGACCCCTGGAGATGCCCACAGAACCCAAACACATGATACCACCCTGGCAAAGTGTAGACTCTTCCTCCATTGCTCACTAGCTGAACATAGATCTGGGTTCGAATTCCTGCCCTTCTTCTCCACCAGCTCCCCGCACGGACTCCCAACCCCGCCACTACTGGGGTCCACGATCTGACTGTGGCTGTCACGATTTGTCTTGGCTGTCCCACGGGGGCTGTGTATGCTTTGGCAGACCGTTCAACTGCCAGCAGGACCCTTATCAGAATGCACAGGACCACCTGGCTGAGTTTCAGAGACCAGAGGTCAGACGTGAATGGCCGCCCACTGCGTGATTGGGATTCTGTGGATGAGCCTTTCCAGAAAAGCCTGCACTGCAGTGATGGGAAAGAAAATGAAAGGTTAGGGACTTGAAGGCCTGATGGAAAGAGAAAGAAGCATTTAGAACAGTGATGTTGCCACTACAGGCTTGCCAGGAAACGAGGACGTGGAGAGATCACGCTTGGGTTTTTTTTTTTTTTAATTGAATGACCGTGAGATACGGTTACAAGCTTTCATGTTTGGGTTACAATCACACAATGATCAAACACTCATCCCTCCACCAGTGCACATTCTCCACCACCAGTATCCCTGGTATACCCCCCTTTCCCACCCTCCCCCTGCCTCCATGGGCGGACAATATTCCCCATACTCTCTCTCTCTCTACTTTTGGGCATCATGGTTTGCAATACAGATACTGAGAGGCTATCATGTTTGGTCCTTTATCTACTTTCAGCACACATCTCCCATCCCAACCGATTTATCCAACCATCATTTTCTTAGTGATCCCTTCCCTATTCCAACTGCCTTCTTCCACCCCCACCCCCCACCCCCCCGCCCGGCTCATGAGGCAGGCTTCAAACTATGGAGCAGAGATTGCTCTTGGAAGGAGAGGGGCCTTCCTCAGCAATGCCCAGGGCATCTGGGGGCCACTCCAGGCCGTACTTGGATGTACAGCTCAGACAGTATGATGCTCAGACCTGGCAATGCAACCCCACTGGGAATCATGGTTTTGGGGGACCACACAGGGCCAGGGGTTGAACTTGGGGTCTCTTGTAGCAAAGCCTTAGAGTTCCAATCCCAATTCTGGGTCAGTCTAAGGATTTGTTTTCATCGGATACTTTCTGTTCCCCTGCTTGCTTCGTTGCTCTGTATCCCAGATGTGAGTGAGATGGCCCAATATTTGTCTTCCTCCTTCCTATTTATCTGACTTAGTGGGGATCCCCCTCCAATTTCACCCATATTGTGATGAAAGGCAAGGCCTGCTCTTTGCTTAGAGATGAGTGCTGGTCCATGTGGGTATATGGAGTCCCAGTCTTTGGAGCTGTCTCGTAGGACCTACCCATTATTTTTTTTTAATTTTTTTATTTTATAAGTTGCTGGAGCAATAGCACAGAGGGTAAGGCATTTGCTTTGCACGCGGCCGACCAGGCCGATCCAGGTTCAATTCCTCCACCACTCTTGGAAAGCCCAGAAAGCTACCAAGAGTATCTCACCTGCACAGCAAAGCCTGGCAAGCTACCTGTGACATATTTGATATGCCAAACACAGTAACAACAAGTCTCACAATGGAGATATATTACTGGACCCGCTCCAGCAAATCGATGAACAACGGGAGGACAGTGCAGTGCTTTTATAATTTAGTTCACAATAAACAAACAAAACACTGTCCTCCCGTTGTTCATCGATTTGCTCGAGCGGGCCCAGTAACGTCTCCATTGTGAGACTTCTTGTTACTGTGTTTGGCATACTGAATACTCTCGGTAGCTTGCCAGGCTTACATTTAATATTCAAACACCAATCCCACCACCATGACACCTTCCCACCACCAAATTCGGGATGTTTCCATCCCAAGCCCCAAGCCCTGTCCCAAAACACAACCGAAAGAATATATTTTGTATTGTCTGTTAGAAAGAACTGCTGAACATGTTTACAACAAAGTTTTCATATAGGAAACAGTGTGAAGATTGTTCTAATTTGGCAGGAGCCGTTAAGACATTCTATAGGATATCACTAACATGTTGTTAGAGTTTGGATGATGTGAACTTTGGTCTATATAGCTGAAAAAAATATATATAAGCATGTATACATATTTCCCTCTATGATTTGTTGCCTACTGTCTGAACCCCATCATATAGGGTGTGGTAATTATGGAGAATGGGTTGGGAGTGTCTTATGATGTGTCCAGGAATACATTCACGCGTACATGACGCTTGACCCGAGCATGTGGGGAGCAGCCTTGAGTATGGCGGTGGTTTGGTAGTGAAGGTTGGCTGCCAGAGCTGGGTCCCTTGTGGTGGGGAGGGCTCTCACCCTCCCTCCTCTGCCCCTCCCCCCCCAGTGAATCAGCCTGGCACAGAGTCCAGTGTCACGGCTTTTGGGGCCTCACGTTAGGCTCGGGCCTACCCACTCTTGAGGGTCCCTTTGCCACCACTTTCCCGTATCCTGATTGGAGACTCCGTTGCTGATATTCCAGCAATACTTGCCATCCAGTGAGAGACAACGTCTCTCCATAGCATCCTCAAGCCCAGGAGATCTGGGTTACGAGAGCAGCAGAATCCACAGCCCTGTCTCGTGTGGTCCATCTCCTGGGCACACCGTGAGGAAGGTCAGCCTGAGGCATCTTCCAGGGCCACCATGGGTGTCGCCCTCCACCTGAGCAGGTCATCCACATGCCTCAGAGATACCTGATGAGGAACTGTGAGGCGAGAACCCGCCTCTTCTCTCTCCCCTCCTCTCCAGGCACCTGAAAACTGAGTGGGTCAGTTCTCCATGAAAGGGAAAAGCAAAAGCCTGGATTTCTCACCCACAGTCGGTTCTCCTGCAAAACACGAGCCCCTACAAGTATCACTGGGTGCAGCTCTAAGGACCCCAAGCACTGGGTACCCCCAAATGTCATGGGGGGCAGCCCTGGAGGCATCCACGCATCACTGGCTGTCTACCCTGGAGGCCTCCACCAGGATTCCAGCACTTCATGGCCTTGGGCAGCCTCAAACTGTCTCAGTCACCACTTCCAGAACCTTCCAGGGCTTCTTCCCAGGGAGGCAGCTCTCCCACACCTTGACGCAACCCCCAGTGACTTCCAGTCTTGCTTTACAATAAGTAGCATCCGTCTTGCTTTTGTCTTCAGCATTCAGCCTCAGTTTCCCTTCTGGAACCCAAGTCCTGTTCCTCCTCCTCCTCCTCCTCCTCCTCCTCCTCCTCCTCCTCCTCCTCCTCCTCTCCTCCTCCTCCTCCTCCTCTTCCTCCTCCTCCTCCTTCTCCTTGGAGGGGGTCATCTCAGAGGTACAGGTCAGGAAGGGCGTGTGACTTTCCCCCTTTTAGGACGATCTGAGCATGCAGTTAATGCGAGGGTGTGTGCTTTATGAAGAAGAAACAGAGCGATTGATTTGAAGAATCTTTGGAGTATTTTTTTTGTTTTGTTGTTGTTGTTATTGTTTGTTTTTTTTTTTATTGATTCACTGTGAGGTACAGTAGCAAAACTTTCATGTTTGAGCTTCGATCATACAGTCATCAAACACCCATCCCTTCACCAGTGCCCCTTTTCCACCACCCAAATCCCCAGTATCCCACCACCCCTTCCACGCCTCCCCCCACCTGTGTGGCAGGCAATTTTCACAATACTCTCTATCTCTACTTTAGTTACCTTCGATTATTCCGAGAGGAGTCCCACCACCCCTCGTACCTGCCCAAAAGGCAATGCTAGACTATCTGTTTTGTATTACTTGTTATGGATACAGTATAATGTAATTTTAATAAAAATTAGGGTCTGAAGAAATCGCTGCAGTAAGTTGCTCGGGTCGGAGATTTGTTTGTGTGTCTCTGGATCATGGCTGTGCGGGAGCTTAAGTAGCCGGTGGCCGGATGTGGCATCATCTCGGAGTCATATTGGGGTCGGGGTGGGCGGCAGGGGGGAGGAGAGACTCTTTGGTTTTTATTTCATTTTTGTTGTTGTCGTCACGGTAAAAAGAGGAAATACACAGGTCTGTCAGAGTGCAAATAGTTTTATGTTTAAGGGGTAATATTTCTCTACCACACCCGGCTCCAAAGTGCCAGTATTCTCTCTACCACTGTCCACTGAACCCTTTCAGCCCCCACCAGTCCCCTTGGGAATCCCAGTTCTGGGGTCAGTCTGAGGGCTTGTTTTCATCGGACACCTTCTGTTCCCCTGCTTCCGTTACTCTGTATCCCAGATTTGAGCGGGGATCAGCCAATGTTTGTCTTCCTCCTTCTTACTTATCTGACTTAGTGGGACCCCCCCCCACCTCCTCCAGTTCCACCCATATTGTGGCAGAAAGGCAAAACTTGATCTTTGCTTAGAGCTGAGTGCTGGTCCACGTTGGTATGGAGTCCAGCTCCTTGATCCACAAGCTGGCCATCGGGGCACCAGGGGTGTTTGCGCATCTTGACTTTTGTAAATAGCACTGCGATGTACACAGATGTGCTTCTTCCTTTTGCAAGTGGATGTTTCTCTGTTCTTGAGAGAAATGAACCCCGGGAGTGGAACAGATGGCTTGTACGGTTGTTCTGCTTTTCATTTCTTTTGAAAAACCACCACGCCATTTTCCACAGAGACTGGGCCAATTTGCATTCCCTCCAGCAGGGAATATGGGATCCGGAAGGACCTTTCCTGTAAGGTCCACAGACTCTGTCTCAAGGACAAGTCACGTAAACTCAGGATAGGGAAGCCCACTTCAGCATTCTTCTGAAGGTCTGGGAAATAGATACTTTGCCATCCCATAAGGGAGGAAAGTGAGGTGCTCCCAGTTCACTGCATTCACGGACCGAGTGCGAAAGAGTGAGAATTGAATCCTGCTGAGAATGACATTCAAGTTTAAGGAAAGGAAGAGGAGATGGACTTGAAGAAACCGAGACACCGAATAAAGACTTGAGTACGGAGTTTGTGGAGGAGCGGGGTCTTCTGCCTGGTGCCGGCAGCGTGTGCTTAAACACCTCACACTCTTGATCTCTGGGCTTCTCCAGAACAGGCAGGAGATTCTAGAGTAATCACTAAACTTCCTGGTAATCACTTGGAAGCTCAGATCGGCTGCAGTGATCCCGGAGTGCATTTAGCTGGAACTGAATTGAGGAAACGGCAGAGAACTAGGAAAACAGGCACATTGAATAAAGTCCTTTTCCACCCCTTCAGGGTTATGTAAATACACTTTTTGTGTTTCATCTTCTTGGGAGATGTTTTTATTATTCTACACACACACCGGCTGAGGGCACCTGGGGCGTGGAGCAGTTCTTTCAGGTTGTTCGGTAAATGGGAATGCGATACTGTGTGTTTCCCTTATTATAGCTATCCTGCACTCACACATGCATAAGAATGTTACTATTCAAGGTTTTTCTTTTCTAAACTAGCTTATTAGAATAAACAGGAGGTTGAGAGGGCATTGTTGCCTTCCCTGCTGCTACTCAGGATAGCCCCTGGCTTTAACACTTCTTATTCACTCGCTGATATAATCACAGCTCTTTGGGTGTTAGCAGAAGTCATCTCTCTGCGCACCCAGGGGCTTTCCTGGGAGTGGAGGAGAAGGATGCAGTGGTGAAAGTACTTTTGATCAGAGCTAGATCTCATAGTTCCTGGGCTTTTAAATCACAGAGGTTAACTAATAATACACATCCTCCTCCAACCCCATATAGACAGTTAAGCAGTTCCATATCCTATCGGCTGGCATGGGAGGTCTGAGATAATAGTTATTTTTAATGAATTTATTCATCCATTCATTTTTACATCCATTATCTACTCACCTCTCTTCATCAATGTTTTTAAAACATTTTCTTTCTCTTTTTTTGTAAAATGGAATTCCTTTTATTGAATCACTATGAGATACACAGTTACAAAGCTGTTCATGATTTCAGCCAGACAATATTCCAACACCTATGCCTCCCTGACCACCAATGTCCCCAGCTTCCTTCCTGCCCCCCACCCCAGTCTTCCTTCTATGGCTTCCTCTTTCCTTCTCTCCTCTCTCCTGTCTCTCTGTCTCTGTCTCTCTCTCCTCTGTCTCTGCCTCTGTCTCTGTCTCTCTCTCCCACTCTCTCTCCTCTTAGGCATTATGGCTTGCAATACAGGTACTGACAGATCAAGTTCCTTTTTTTTCTTCTTTTATATTTTGGATCACACTTGGCAATGCACAGGGGTTACTCCTGGCTCTGCACTCAGGAATTACCTCTGGCAGTGCTCAGGGGACCGTGTGGGATGCTGGGAATCGAACCTGGGTCGGCTGACTGCAAGGCAAACGTCCTACTTGCTGTGCTATTGCTCTAGCCTCTAGAGCACTACTTTCAGCACTCTTCATCTATGTTTATCCGTCCATCATCTATCTGTTCATCCATTCATCCATCCATCCACCCATCTATCCATCATTTATTCATCCCTCCATTCATAACATCCATTAATCCGTCATCCGTCCGTCTTTTATCCATCAGTCATCTATGTGTTCATCTGTTTGTCCTTCAGTTCATCTCTTCATCCATCTACACATTCACCGGTCATCACTCTCCTGGGCCCCAGGAGTCTTAAGACTATTCACCAAGGAAACATAATCATCACATCAAAAGTTTCAAACAAATTCTACAGCTGGGTGGGTAGAATCGAATGCCCAGGAACCCTCTGCCTCAGGAGAGGTGATCAGTAGAATCGGCTGAAGTCATCTCAGAATGAGACTGATGAGGGAGGGTGGAGTGAGCATGGGTGGATAGAACAGTGGTAGGGATACTTTTTTTTTTTTAGTTTCTGATTCACACCTAGTGGTGCTCAAGGCTACTCCCTACTCCTTGCTTGAGGTCGGCTGATATTAAACTGAATCAGCATCTAGGCTGAGGATGACTCAAGCCAACAAAAAGAAGGAAGGAGGAGATGGCTTAGACTGTAGATAACTGATTCAGGCAGATAGGGCTGAAATAGCAGATTAAAGAATCCTGCATTGGGCTGGAGCTAGAGTGCAGCAGGGGTGGTATTCTCCTTGCCTGCGGCTGACCCGGATTCAATCCCCTGCATCTCCGATGGTCCCCCAAGCCTGCCAGGAGTGACCCCTGAAGGCAGAGCCAGCTGTACCCCAACATACGTCACTTCTAAGCAAAGAACCAGAGTAACCCCTGAGCACTGCTACGTTTGGCCCCAAATCTAAAAAGGCCCTCCCGTTGATCGTCGATTTGCTCGAGCGGGCCCAGTAACGTCTCCATTGGAGACTTTGTTGTTACTGTGTCTGGCATATCGAATACTCTCGGTAGCTTGCCGGGCTCTCCGAGAGGGGCGGAGGAATCGAACTCGGGTCGGCCATGTTGGCCGCCTGTAAGGCGAACGCCCTACCCGCTGTGCTATCGCTCCAGCCCCAAATCAAAAACAAATAAAAAGAATCCTGTGTATAACAGTGAGAGCAAAACCCTTCACAATGGATTATAAAACTGAGAATACCAGGTTGGGGGTTACAGGGAGAAATAAAGAGTTGGACTGAAAGTAACATTATGACATTGGGGTAGGTGGGGGCTCTTGGGCATTTTGGTGGTGACAAGGTGAGGTAAGCATGGGCACCGAAGCCGTAATTGTCTACAATATTGTAAACAGAGGAACTAAAGCGTAATAATACAACTTTTTAAGAAACAGCAGTGGAGGGTCATGTGCAATTTTGGTGGTGATGCAGTGACATTGTAAATCAAACTAAAATCTTTAACCGTGGTACCAAAGCTATAAAATTCTTTGATAAAATAAATAAAAATAAATCAGGGTCTATTGAGCTGGAGCGATAGCACAGTGGGTAGGGCATTTGCCTTGCATGCAGCCAACATGGCTGACCCGAGTTCAATTCCTCCAGCCCTCTAGGAGAGCCCGGCAAGCTACCGAGAGTATCTCGCCCGCACAGGAAAGCCTGGCAAGCTACCCACGACGTATTCGATATGCCAAACACAGTAACAAGTCTCATGATGGAGACGTTACTGGGCCCGCTCGAGCAAATCGATGAACAACGGGAGGACAGTGACAGTGACAGGGTCTATTTAAAAAAAAAAAAAAAGCTCTCCTTGGGCCAAGGAAATAGTTACATGGGCTGAATCTGTTTTGCACAAATGGAGCTTGGGTTCCATCCTGACACCCTATAGTCCTCCGTGAACTCCCAGGAGGAACCAATCTCCAAACAGAACTGGAAATAGTCCCAGAGCGCTACTGGGTATGGCTACTCTCCAGCTTCCCCTTCCCCAAAGGACTCATGTTCGTAGTGTGAGACTTCACGATTGTAGCACTGTAGCACTGTCATCCCGTTGTTCATCAATTTGCTGGAGCAGGCACCAGTGTTGTCTCCATTGTGAGACTTTGTTGGTACTGTTTTTGGCATATTGAATACACCATGGGGAGCTTGCCAGGCTCTGCCATGTGGGTGGGATAGTCTCGGTAGCTTGCCCGGCTCTCCGAGAAGGAGGAAGGAATCGAACCCGGGTCGGCTGTATGCAAGGCAAACGCCCTACCCGCTGTGCTATCGCTCCAGCCTGAGACTTCACCACATTGATGCCAGTTAGCACGTCCTTCAAAGCCGGCCCCTGAGAAGCACTCGCAGTGACCACAGCCTCTAGGAGAAGAGTGTGTGTCCTGGGCCCGCATCCACAGACCCACGTGATGTGACTTGGCATTTGAACTTGACATTCTCTGTCCACAGGGCAGCAGGTCCTGGGCCTGGTGGAGAATCAGAGTGACTGGTACCTGGGCAACCTATGGAAAAACCACCGCCCCTGGCCCGCTCTCGGACGGGGCTACAACACAGGTAAGGGTTGGTTGGTTTGTCTTCTGGGACTGGGTTGGCATTCAGTGGGCAGTGCAGGTCAGAAGCGGTGGCCTTCCAGTTTTGGGAGCTGTGACTGCAGACCTAGCAGCTCTGATGCTTTGGCGGCCTGTGGCCAGCTCGTCAAGCCCTTGTCCTAAGAGACCCCGAGTCCTGGATCCCAGGGGCGTCCCACTGACCTTTCAGGGCCTCAACAGACACCTTCAACCTAATGCTTCCTGTCCTAACGTGGGAGCAATGGCGTCACCTCTGTCCATTTTCAGCCTGAACTCCGAGTTCCCTGCGGAAGTTCGGGATTCAGAGCACATTCCCGCTCACTCGTGCTCCGTTTCCATGACCTGATTCCTCCCGGTATCTCATTGACTGACGTGGCATTTCTCAACTTGCTGGTAGGGGTGAGGGTGAGGGGGGTGTTGTAGATATAGCAAGCTCCTCACCCAGATTATCCCAAGAGGACCACGGGTGCAAAACACATCCATAGGGACCCTGAGTACGAGACTGGGGCCCATCCGGTAGGACAAGGAGGTCATGGGAAGGAAGCCAGGGTGGAAGGAGGCCTCGATGGGAGAGAGGTTGAGAGGTTGAGAGCGTGTCCGTGAGGATTTATGGGCTGTCCTCTCCCACGGTGGGGCTTGGGGGACAGTTGTTTTTAGTCTTGGGTTGTGCTGCCTTTCTGTAGGTGAGCCCACCGCACCTGTTGCTGCTGGTGGAAGCAGTCGGTTCTGCTGTAGGGAGCTTCCCTCCCCCAATCCCAGCATCTCCTAAACCAGCCCCTCCACCACCCCCACCCCAGGACGTCCAATAAAGCTTCACCTTGAGCCTTCAGCATGGTACTAGGCAGCGGGTGGGAGGACCTGGGGTGGGAGCACAGTTTGTTCAGACTTGTGGGCTTGGCCAAGCTCCTTGTGCCTCCACCCCTCCTGCTCTTGGAGCATGAGGTAGGAGCAGCCCAGGTGTGTAAGGACAAACGGAACTGGATGAGCCTGAGACATCTGTAAGAACTTTGCAAGTGGCATCCACACCATATGCATTTTTTTCTTTACTTTTGCTTTTGGGCCACGTCTGGTGATGGTCAGGGGTTCTTCCTGGCTCTGCACCCAGAAATCGCTCCTGGCAGTGCTCTGGGGAGATCCTATGGGATGTTGGGGTTCGAACCTGGGTTGGACATGTACAAGGCAAGCTCCCTCCCCCCCGCACAATTGCTGCATGCATTTTCCCCACCATGCATTCTACTCGAGGTTGAAGTCCTCCTGTTTGAAAGACATCTGTTCAGCTTCCAAACCCAGGGCTCGAAAGGAACCAGGACACTCTCCCCCCTTCTCTTCCAGATATAAGGCGGAAACCTGGCAGCTGTTCATCCCTTAGCTCTCCATGTTCTTTGAGGGCAGACAGGAGGGGGTTGGGGTTGGGGTAGGGAGGGTGGATGGGATGAACTAATGTTAGTTCAGCCCTCATCTGCCCATGTTTGACTTCGAGCATGCCCAGAAAAATGCCCAAGATGGGTGAGTGAGAAGACAGTCTTCAAGCCCTGACTGCTCCAATGATGCTTCTCTTCCCAGTGGGGGAGAAACTTGGCTGTTAGGCACCGGTGTTCCATCCTAGACCTGGGATTCTCTTGGTAAACAGTTGGCTGAGTGAGTTAAAGGAGTCCTGGCCTCCCTCCCTTCTGCCCTGTTCCCCAGAGAGGAGGGGATCCCCCTCCTCCTCGGTTTACTCATGGCCAGAGTTTAAAAGACTGTTGGTGGGTTTGGAAGGTTTCACCCCGAGTCTAGATTTGTTCTAGAGGCAGGAACTGGATGTCAGAGCACTGGTCCCCGGGCTTGGAACCCTCCTTACCTCCCCCTACACACACATACACACACACACACATACACACTCACACATACACACACGCACACACGCATGCGTGCAAATACGTTACAAATAGTCACTGGTCCCGGGGAGCACTGTGGTGAGAGTTCTGTGCCAGTGGTGTGAGGGAGTTGGAGGATGCCCACCCAGGAGACGTGGGTGAAGGTTCAGAGTCTGGAGGGCTGGAGGTGGAAGTAAGGAGGGGTGCAGCTCCAGGCCAGCAGGATGGCCCTGGGGTAGGCAGGGGATGGGGGACCACAGAGTCTGGCCAGGGGGCAGTGCTTTGGTTCTGCTTGTGAGTCTCCGCAGAGAGAAGAGAGAAACCCAGTCCTCCCCCCTGCCCATGTCCTGGAACCCACAGGGGCATGCTGCAGGTGACTTATGTGACATGGGGAAGGAAGAGAGAGAAGGGAGCTTATCGCTTCCCTCTCTGCCAAGGGAGAGCCTGAGGGAAATCTAGGACTGATGGAATTTTGCAACGAGCCCCTGCACACACAGTACAGAGCTCATGCCGCCCCAGCCCCATGAGACAGCCGGCACACTGCACCGGAAGTCCATGTTTTTTTCTGCACGGCGTGGGAAATAATACCTGTCACTTGAGTGAGTCCCCCTACTCGAAGGCTCAGAAAGAGAGTGAGGAATTGCTCTTTGCAGGAAAGTCGGTTCCTAAATTTTATGCAAGCTTTTCAAGTCCGTCGCCTTGCCCGTGCAGTAAAAGAGTTTCAGGAGAACAAACGTGAAGTCAAAAGAGTTTTCTCTGGTGATTCTAAAGGAGGAATCAGAGCACTAAGAGTCCACTCCTCAGGTGGAGATGCAGAGCACACTTAACCTTTGCAGAGCTGCTTTTAGAGGTTTCTAGCTAGAGAAGCTTCCGAGGCTATGGCATTGGCAAGGGGAAGGTCTTGAAACTTTCAGTGGCCTTGAAACTTCATGTCCTTATCACAGTTCTTTCTCTCTGCTGAAGTTTGTCCGCTCCTACACAGGTCCAGCTTCTGCTAAGCCAACACTGATGCCCGTCAGAGTCTTTATCAAGGCCTCAGTTTCCATGTCTACAAAGTGGGACTGAAAATAATGCTTTCAGCTGCTTGAGTGACTCCTTCAAATCCCATCTTGGTTTTATTACGTTCCGAGCACTCATTGCCAGGGGGGACCCCCTGTCAACCTGTCTGCATCGGGCTCAGGGTCCAAACACCCCACTTTCCTTCACAACATGTGCTCCAGAGACGCCTTGGTTGGGGCGCAGTGACGGGGGGACGCGACTGTCCTTGGTCTGCAAACGAGAGTGCCAGTCCCCACTCCCAATGCCCACAGGATTCGGGGCAGGGAGCCAGCCTCACCAGCATGAAACACTCAGTCACTTCTGTCCATTTCCTGTTCGGCACATGGTAGCACTGTCTGCCCATTGTTCATCGATTTGCTCGAGCGGGCCCAGTTATGTCTCCATTGTAAGACTTGTTATTACTGTGTTTGGCATATCAAATACGTCATGGGTAGTGTTAGGATGCGGATCGTGATCTCCCTGTAACGACAAAGAGACTCCAGAGACTGCAAATAGCAAGCGAGGTTTATTGTGAGACTGGCTAGTCAGGGTCGAGCCACTTACGCAGACACACAGGTCAGGCAGGATGGGTGAGACCCTGAGCTTCTTCAAAGGGGATCTTATATAGGCCTTCACCGGCTGTTACAGCAGAGCCCCCACATGTCATAGCCAATAGATTTGTAACAACATATACTTTCTTAACCAATCCATTTACAAGTACATCACTCCTTAGCCTATTGATTCAGAGATCAGCATTAACGTACATAAGCATTGTGGCTAGCCGGTGTCTCATAACTCAAACATCTGGTTATCTTCCATGTCTGCCCGGCTCCCTGTGATTTACAGCTCAGGACACCTGCATTCCGGTAGAGATGGGTAAGGGAAGAGTTACTAGTTGACGGGCAGATAAGGAAGAGTGAACAGTGGGTTTACATCCCAATTAAGAAGAGTCAACAGTGGAGACAGAATTTACATATCAGGGCTCTACTAGGGAGGGGGAGGATTTACATCTCAAGGCTTTACTAGGGAGGGGGCAGATAAGGAAGAGTTACTAACAGAGCTTCGCTCTGGAATATCCCTCCGGGTCTCACGGGACCTTACAGGTAGCTTGCTAGGCTTTGCCATGGGGGCGAGGTACTTTTGGTAGCTTGCCGGGCTCTCCAAGAGGGATGGAGGAATCGAACCTGAGTCGGCCATAACTTTAAAAAAAAAAATTAATGTGTTTTCTAGTTTTGTTTGTTCGACTTTATTTTTAAAAATTGAGGGTCACATGTGGCTGTGTTGAAAGCTTACTCCTGGCTCTGTACTCAGAGGTCACTTGCTACGAGTATGGGGCCGGGGAGGGGGGCGCACAGGGCATTTAGGGTAGAGAAGGGACCGTGACGATAATAGTTGGAAATGATCACTCTGGGCAGGAATTGAGTGTTAAAGTAGAGATATACGTGATAACCTTTCAGTATCTGTATTGCAAACCATAATGCCCAAAAGAAGAGGGAGAGAGACAGAGACAGAGATGGGGTAGAAAAGAACCTGCCATAGAGTGATGGGGGGTGAGAGATGCAGGAGGGAAACTGGGACCCTTGGTGATGGGAAATGTGCACTGGTGAAGGGATGGGTGATGGAACATGACCAACTCTATAACTGTATCTCACTGTGATTCAATTAAAAAATAAATAATGTTATTTCAAAGGAGGTCACTCCCTGGGAGGGCCATATGGGGCACCGGGGGGTCAAACCCGGGTTGGCTGCATGCAAGGCAAACACCCTACCCCCTGTACTATCTCTCTGGCACAATGGTATGTGTGCAAACATGCATGCGTGTGTGTGTTTAGGTGTGTGCATGCATGCATATGTGTGCATGTGTGTGTCTGCACTTATGTGCGTGCATGCATGTGTGTGAGTGTGTGCACATGTGTGTGTCTGCGCTTATGTATGTGTGTGCACGTGTGTGTCTGTGCTTATGTGTGAATGTGCATGCATGTGTGTGTGCATGTGTGCATGTGTATGTCTGCACTTATGTGTATATGTGTGTGCATACATGTGTGTGTACACACGCATGTGTCTGTGCTTATGTATGTGTGTGCATGTGTGCTTATGTGTGTATGTGCGTGCATGTGTGTGCTGTGTACATGTGTGTCTGCACTTATGTGTGTATGTGCACGCATGCATGTGTGTGCGCGTGTGTGCATGTCTATGCTTATGTGTGTATGTGCGTGCATGCATGCGTGTGAGTGTGTGCACATGTGTGTGTCTGCGCTTATGTATGTGTGTGCACGTGTGTGTCCGTGCTTATGTGAGTCTGTGCGTGCGTGCGTGTGTGTGCGTGTGTGCATGTGCATGTCTGCCCTTATGTATGTGCGTGCATGCGTGTGTGCTGTGTACACACGTGTGTGTCTGCGCTTATGTATGTGTGTGCATGTGTGTGCATGTGTGTATGTGCGTGCATGCGTGTGTGCTGTGTACACGCGTGTGTGTCTGCGCTTATGTGCGCATGTGTGCATGCGTGTGTGTGTGTGTGTGTGCATGTGTGTGTGTTAAGTGATAGCCAAGCCTCTAGCTGAGATTCAAGTGCATGAGGCTTGCCCTCTGCCAGTGGGCTAAAAGCCAGGAGCTGGGTCATCAGGAGCTGGAACTGCTTTTGAGGCCGGCAGCTCTTTCCTTTACGGAGGCCGCTGGGATGCGTTCACATGCAGAGTTCCACTGGGGCCCCAGAGAGAAGCAGCCGAGGACACCCAGCATCCTGCTCCCTTTCACTGTCTCTATTTCCGTCCTGTCTCTGAGCCGAGCTTCCTCTCCCGACGCAGAGGTTGCGTCCTGTTCAAACGCACCCGTCGGCAAGCCTGGGGCACTGCCACGCTGGGTTCTCTGAAGTACCAGCCAGGCAGCCACGCGCCGGCACCCCACATTGGCCCTGCTGGGGGGCCTGTAATTAATCGGAGCTGCTAACCATCCTCCCAGCTGCCTTCTGAAAAGACAGCAAGCTTTCCTGGCTCCCAGCCTCCTGAGCAAAGAGACTCTTCTAGAAGATCCTCTTCTCTCCAGGCTCGCCAGGGGAGAGAGCGTGTATTTAAGGGTCCCAGGCTGGGACCTTGCTGGGAAGAGAGCCCAGAGGGCGGGAGCACATGCTTTGCTGGAGGGAGCACCAGACTCACCCCCAAGCACCAAGCCAGAAAGCACCTAAGCGTTTCCGCGGGTGGGACCCCCCTCCAAAAATAATCAGAATCTGACCCTTCATGGGAAAGACCATGGTACCCCCAGATGCTGCTCCAAGTCCTTACCGCCTGGCTCAGTGCTCAGAGGTGTTTCCCGAAGGGTGCTTGGGTAACTGTGCAATGCTGGGAATCGAACCCCGGCCTCCGGCATGCAAAAGATACTTACCAGCCCTTTGAGCTCGGGCCCAGAGTCCAGTGACTTTTAAAGAGATGCATAATTGGTTTAGAAAAGATGCAGTGATCAGCCCCTTGCATTCCTTCAGAAACCAACATAAGGAAAAGAACAATTTCCTTCGCACTCTGAGCTCCCCCACCCCAGCCTCCCCCAGGACCACCCTCTGTGTCACCCGTGATTTCTAACACTCGCCCCCACCCTGCCCCGGATCTTATTCCCAGGGTTCCTTTTCCCCACAGTTCCCCCTTGCTCCCCGGAAACAAAATGTATTTCTTGAGCTGGAGGCGGGGGTTGGAAGAGGGGGAATTTCACCCTGCAGAGGTGAGGACCTTAAAAGAAGACTTTCTTAGTTCATCTCCCACCCTTTCCCTTCTTTCCCACCCTACTGAATGCTGGTAGGAGGTCATCCATCGGCTGCCCCCAAAAACTCAGACGGGGGCTAGAGCAATAGCACACCAGGTAGGGCATTTGCCTTGCATGCACCTGACCCAGGTTCAATCTCCAGCATCCCATATGGTTCCCCAAACAGCGCCAGGAGAAATTCCTGAGTGCAGAGCCAGGAGGAATCCCTGAGCATCACTGGGTGTGACCCCAAAAGACCAAAATCAAAAACAAAAAAAAAACCCAAAAGCTCGGACCCGAGTCATTTCTGCATGTTTCCTGTCAGATAAGCCGGATTCCACCCTCCCATCTTCCTTTTCCCAGCGCTGAATGCTCCCCCATGAATCTCAGTGGTGCTACCCCACCCCCCACCCCCCATACAGTACAGGACAGCCTGTAGCTCTGCCCATGCCTGGCTGAGATCAGCCCATTCATTAGCAGTGGCTCAGAGTCCCGAGGGCGCCGCTGGCCCGCTGCCCGCCCAAGTCTCGGCGCCCCCCTTCCCCCGGGGAATCACAGCCGGTGCCCTGGCGAGCAGGGAGCCCCGCTCATGTTATGAATGTGGCATTTCGAATGGATTATCCTGGTGTTTAACGCGCCCAGCAGCCCAGGAGGGAGACAGGCTCCTTGCTGTTCCTGCAGTCTAAGCAGCTCACTCGGGGCCTTTGTACTTGTGTCTGGTGCATTCTCCTCCCCCCCCCACCCCCCACCTCACATCAGTCACAGTGATCCTGCCCGGCCAGGCTCTCAAATCCTTTGGAAGTCTTTGCTTCTCTAGCACCTTCTAAGCACTGCTGCTGGCTGTGGACCACAAACTCTCCCCACAAGGACGGCCTAGGGGCCTTCCCGCTTAATTATCCTGTGATTATCATATCAGAGACTCCCAGTTCAGCCTGTGGACAACTGGCCCCTGCAGGATGCCATTTAACACAGATGAGAAAAGGACAAGGACACACACACACACACACACACACACACACACACACACACCAGCATTTAACCCATCAGTGATGTTATGGAGAACTTGTTTCTATGACTTGACATCTTCCTGTTTGAGCCACATTTCTTTTGTGTTTTTTGGTTTTGATGCCACACCCCGGCGATACTCAGGGGTTCCTCTTGGCTCTGCACTCAGGAATCTCTCCTGGCGGTAGTGCTCAGGGCACCCTATGGGATGCCGAGGATCGAACTCAGGTCAGCCGCGTGCCAGGCCAGTGCCCTCCCCACGAAACTATCTCTCCGGCCCAAGCTGCAGTTTCTGAGAACCTGTTTATGAGGTTAAATTGGGGCTTCCGGTTTGTCTCTCCTCTCCTGTTCACTCACAGGGTCCAGAAGACCTAGAACCCCTCTTTCCAGAGTGGGTTCCAGGACCTAGGGGCACTCCACAAGTATCAGTTGAGCAAGAAAGTTCATGCCCCGGGGCCTCAGCATAGGTAGCACTCCATGGTCGGGGGACATGCCGAACTCTGCCGTTTGGGACCCAAATTTGAACTTCAGCCTCCTGTGACGTCCCCTGAGCAAAGCTGGACATTGCCCTGGAGACCCTTGGCACCATGCCAGTCTCCCTAAAATATATTCATAAATACATACATGCCAGGCTGGAGCGATAGCACAGCGGTAGGGCGTTTGCCTTGCGCACAGCCAGCCCGGCTGAGCTGGGTTCAATTCCTCCGCCCCTCTCGGAGAGCCCAGCAAGCTATCGAGAGTATCTCGCATGCATGGCAGAGCCTGGCAAGCTACCTGTGACGTATTCGATAGGCCAAACACAGTAACAACAAGTCTCAAAATGGAAACGTTACTGGGCCCGCTCGAGGAAATCGATGAACAACGGGAGGACAATGTTTTGTTTGTTTGACATACATGCCACTAGAATCGTTTTTGCAGGCTAGAAGAGTTTGTCGGAACCAGCTGACCTGAGCCCTGGGGTCTCAGGGGAACGTGTACCAACAGATCTAGAATTCACCTGTGTCCTGCCCCCACCTTCCTGCCCAACGAGGCAAACTCGCCAGCATCTGGCCAGATCTGCAGCCCTTCTTTGGGAGCGGGGGGAGGTTGAAGGGGACACCCCCTCGTCCTGCTGAGACATTCCCTGGGCTGGAGCCAGTGCACAGAGTCCCGTTAAGGAGCGGGATTCTCGACAGTTGATTCTCGACATCACATTCTTGAGGGCCCCTTCCCCAAGTCCTGCCAGGAGGGACCCCCTGAACTCAGAGCAAGAAGGAAGCCCTGAGCACTGCTGGGGGTGGCCCAAACCATTCCAACTCTCCTAAAGAATGACGTGACCATTCATGCCTTAAAGAAGAACAGACGGCTGCAGAGCCGGAGCAGAGTCATATTCTAGTGGGTAGGACGCTTGACGGGTGTGCAGCTGACGTGGGTTCGATCCCCAGCACCCCATCGGGCCCCCTGAGCACTGCTGGTGTGGCCCCAAACCAGACAAAAACCTACCCCAGCTTATCACTCCACTGACCAGCCTATGGGTTAGCTCCTGAGCCAAATATTTTCTTCGTTTAGATTAAACTTGCCGGGGTGGAGCGATAGCACAGCGGGTAGAGCATTTGCCTTGCACGCGGCTGACCTGGGTTCGATTCCCAGCATCCCATATGGTCCCCCGAGCACCGCCAGGAGTAATTCCTGAGTGCATGAGCCAGGAGTAACCCCTGAGCATCGCCGGGTGTGACCCAAAAAGCAAAAATTTAAAAAAAATAGATTAAACTTGCTGCCCCCCCCAGGGGTCCTTAGTGACCCCCGATTTACAGAGGTATCAGGAATGCCCGAGATCATACAGTGAGTGAGCGTGGATCAGCCAAGAGACTTCCCTCAGCAGTAAAAGCTTCGTCCTGGGTTTGATCCCCAAGAAAGAAAACTTCATGCTCAGGTTGATAGGAAGTCCAGGTGGGGGTCTCAGGAGGGGACAGGCCCCTTCCCAGCATTGTCAGACCAGTGGGGAAGGTACACAAAAGGCCAACGCTGTGGGTTACAGACTTGCCCCTCAGTCTCTGTAGGACCCCAGCACCCACCCCGCTGCAGGGACCCCTGTGCTCTGAGTGTGCACAGTCTGCCTGGTGTCAGAACCTTCAGCATTGGGACCCTGACCTTCAGGATCAGGAAGCGCTCGGCCAACATGCCAGTTCCAGAGCTCGGGAGCCGGAAGACCTCCTGGTCCCGGAGACGCATTTCCAGCAAGTGCCATCAGCGTCTACCCCCTTTCCTATGTCTGCCTGGCTTGGAGCAATAGCACTGCGGGTAGGGCATTTGCCTTGCATGCGGCTGGCCCGTGTTCGATTTCTCTGCCCCTCTCAGAGAGTCCAGCAAGCTACCGAGAGTATCCTGCCCACACGGCAGAGCCTGGCAAGCTCCCCATGACATATTCGATATGCCAAAAACAGTAACAAGTCTCACAATGGAGACGTTACCGGTGCCCGCTAGAGCAAATCAATAAACAACGGGAGGACAGTGCTACAGTGCCACAGTGCTCCGGGCGTGGTCCAGGAAAAGGCAGTACAGGTCACAGCCAAGCTCCATTGGCTCATCAGAGGAGATGCTCTTTCCATGAAGGGCCTGTTAGCCGGCTGGGAAGGGCCCGGCCCGGATCCTCAGGCACCTTGCCAAGGAGGCCAGGAAGAGCAGTGAGCAGTTCCCCAGCTCCAGGCCCAGAGGCTCCATTCTGGACCAGCCCCGGAGGCTTGGCAAACAGCACAGCTTTATTTCCTTACCCTGGCAAAGGCCGGAGATCCCAGAGCATGGAGAAAACAGGGGTGAGCCTCACCAGGGCCTCTGTCCTTAGTTTGGGGGTTTGCTTCTATTTTTTTGTTTTGTTCGGTTGTTTTTATTTGTTTGCTTAATTTCTGGATCACACCCAGTGATGCTCAGGGGTTCCTCCTGGCTCTGCACTCAGGAATGACTCCTGGTGGTGCTCAGAGGACCCTATGGGATGCCGAGGATGGAACCTGGGTCAGCCGCATGCAAAGCAAATGCCCTCCCCGCTGTGCTATCGCTCCAGCCCCTTCTGTCCTTGCTTTACAGACTGCCGCCTTCCTGCCCACGGTCCTCTCCCGCCTTCCCTCTGTCCCGCTCTGTGCAGAGACCCGCCTCCCGGAAGGAACCAGCGATCCTGGGTGAGGGCCCATCCTTCAGGGCCTCATTGAGACTCAAACACCCCTTTTCAGCTTGTTTCTAAATGACAGTCCCCACGAGAGAACCTCAGTGGGTGAATGTCTATTGGGGGACGGGGGTAGGGGGGCTGCCTGTTAGCTCAGGACCAGGTCCACGGCGGAAGCTGAAGCGACAGGAGTCACAGGAGTACTCGGAAACCCAGCGGGAGAAAGCACAGGGTAGGGTGGGGTTCCTGAGAGTCAGCCTCGGGGACCCCGCCGTTTCAGGAATGAGTCTCTGGGGACAGAGACAAAGGCAGAGGGTAGCCCTGGAGAGTTCAGAGTCCACAGCAGGACTCCCTGACCCACAGAGGCCCCTGGCAGTGTTAGCTGTGTCCACTTCATAAGTGGACAGTCAGAGAGGGGACTGGGCTAAAGTGACAGTCCAGGGCTAAAGGGCACTGTCCAGGCAACACAGCCCAGTGGGTTCGATCCCCGGCATCCCCTAGGGTCTTCCGAGCCTCACCGGGAGTGAGCCCTGGGCACAGAGCCAGGAGGAAGCCCTGAGCATCACTGGGTGTGGCCTCAACACCAAAACAAAGCTCAGAAGGAGGAAGGTGCCGAGC
Organism: Sorex fumeus; assembly: GCF_029834395.1. NCBI lineage: Eukaryota > Metazoa > Chordata > Mammalia > Eulipotyphla > Soricidae > Sorex > Sorex fumeus. The sequence goes on along the minus strand of NW_026606158.1, from coordinate 1,770,216 downwards.
ATCGTGGGCCTCACGGTGGGATCAGGCTCTTGCACAATTTTGCTGGTTCTGGAGACCATTGAGGGGTGAAAAGCCGCATCGCCAGGTCCTTGTACTCGGCCCGCAAATTGCTCAGGTCTGAAGCCCCAGGAAGCCGCAGGCCGTCTGCAGCCCATTAGCCCCTGTCGGGTTCAGCACACACTCAGCTGGCTTTAATGGCTTGACTGTCCTCTGCGTGAGGTCTCATGCTTCTTGGTAAGCAAGTGAGACATCATCTGGTGTAGCCAGGCATCTGGGAGGGAGACGAAGGTCTGGGAGGGAGATGCAGGCTCGTTCTTGGTTTGTTTTTTTTTTTAAAGGAAAAAAAAAGTATATCTCCATGCCAACAAGCTGCTCCATGCATCTGATTTCTATTCAGAGACTAGCTGTTTTTCTGTTTTGTTTTGTTTTTAATTTTTATTAGTGAAACATCATGAGGTACAGTTGTGGACTTACAGATTTTTGTGCTTGGGTTTCAGTTATACAATGATCGAGTACCCATCCCTCCACCTGTACCCATTCTCCACCACCACTGATCCCAGTATCCCTCCCACCCCCCCTTCCCCCCCCCCATCCCACCCTGCCTCTGTGGCAGGACATTCCCTTTTGTTCTCTCTCTCCTATTGGGTGTTGTGGTTTGCAAAAGAGGCAATGGGTGGCAATCATGTTTGGTCTACCAATACCACTCCTGGGAATATATCCCAGAGAGGCAAAAAAGTATAGTCGAAGTGACAACCTGCGATTGTTTGTTCATTGCAGTACTCTTTACAATAGCCAGAATCTGGAAAAAACCTGAGTGCCCGAGAACAGATGACTGGTTAAAGAAACTTTGGTACATTTACACAATGGAGTACTATGTAGCTGTTAGAAAGATGAAGTCATGAAATTTACATACAAGTGGTACTACATGGAAAGTATAATGTTAAGCGAAATGACTCAGAAAGAAAGGGATAGACATAGAAAGATTGCATTCATCTGGGGAACATAAAGTACCAAAATAGGAGACTAACACCCAAGAATGGCCGAGATTAGTACCAGGAATTTTACTCCATGGCTTGGAGGCCAACCACACATGCTAGGGGAAAAGGGAGCTCAGATAGAGAAGGGAGCACCAAATAAAGGTGTTGGGAGGATCCTTTCAGGATGGGAGAAGCATGCTGAAAGATGACCTGCCTTTTTGCAGACTTTTCTGCCCCAGACCCAGTGGCGCCCCTCCCCTTCACAACCACTCTCACCCTCCGTCTCTGTCAATGGTTGCAACCTAGTACAGTCCGGGCCATGGAGATGGATCAAAAACCATGACCCACTCAGGGGGCAGAGTGATGTCTTGGCGGCCTAAGCATGGGCTTTGCATGCAGGACACCCAGGTTCTATCTTCAAAGCTGCATATTGTCCCCCAGGCACTACGAGGAGTGATCCGGGTTGAATGATCTGCAACCTTATTTTATTCATCCAAAAGGTGATTGCGCATGAGTTGGTGAGATGGGGTGTTGGGTTGTTGTGACATCTGCTTCTGGGCATCACTGTCCTTTTCAAATAGTTCCAACCAGCAGAAAATAATTAACTCCCCCCCATCTCCCCCTATTTCCGGCAGCTTGGCAATCACACCCACAAGCTGCCTCTGGCGCCATATAATCTCACTAACAGCCATGATCCAGAGACTCAAAGATAAATCTCTTGGAAGAGAGCATAGAACGATACGCCTTAGACATACCTCCAGACCCTGCACCAGGCTGTTTTATTCAGGGAACCCTGGAGGAGCATGGGTGAGGCCCCTCCATGCCCCAGTGAAGCTAGCCCTGGCAACCAAAAACCCCAGAACTCAACCACCACCACGTTCACGGCCGCTCTTCAGATGCTCAGATGAGCCTCACCCATGAGTCAATCTATTCCTGGACATCTCATACTTTATACCACTAATGTGTCAAGAGTAGCACACCACATTTAATGGGATGTAAAGTAGAAGACAACCAATCTTAGGGGGAAATATAATTATACATATATAGATAAGTACGCAAGGCTCAACCTTTAACAACATGTTACTGATCTCTTCTAGAAAGCCTTAACGGCTCCTAGGTGAAATTCAACAATCTTCACACACTTTCCTCTAAGAAACCTTTTCGTCTCACTTTTAGTGGATTGTTCATAACAAGCAATACAACATAAATGATTTTGGTTCTGCTTTGAGGGCAAGGTTTGGGGTTCTGGATGGGAACATTCGAAATATGGCGACAGGACGGTGTCATGGCGGTGGGATGGGTGTTTGAACATGAAATGTAATCAAATATTGTAAACTTTATCAGAATAAAATTAAATTTTAAATAAATAATCATTCCGACCTACGGCAGAGGAGATCAGGGCTCAGAACACTGAGCACGGACTCCGCCCACAGCAACCTGAGGTTCAGTCCCAAGCACTGCATTGAGAGCGGCCCCTGAGCATGGCCAGGTTGGCCCCAAAACCAGCAAAGAAAAAAGAAAATTAAAAATCCAATGAATATGACATAACAGAGATATTTTTTGATATCAATTATGAAAGAGATCATTGGAAGGGAGCCAATAGAACTTGACCTCAATGAATAGAATCCAGTCATCACTGGGTACCACCCTGGAGGTCCTTGTCACTGCCGGGGTGGGGGTTGGGAGGCTGGACATCCCCCTGCCGGCACGGGGCCCCAGCACCCTGCTCGAGATTCCCTCCCCACCCCAAAAAACAATTACACAGAAGAAAAGCCTTGGGGTCAGGAAATGATAGTGCATCTCTGCATTTGGTCTTATGTCCTACATAGCCCCTCTTCAGCTGGCCAGCTAGTTTGGCAAGTCCAGGCTCCCTTCTGCCACTCAGGACTGGCCAAGTCTTCAATCATCCAAAAGGATCTTTCCTTATCTCCATTTCCAGGGACCGGTAGCTCTAACACTGACCTTCCAAATAAGCATCACTCCCCTTGTTCACTGCCTGTACCTTCCATCACCACCACATTTTCTGTACGTCGGAGCCACTATCCAACCTCGTTAGAATTGACTTTCTTCGGAGCCAGAGAGATAGTACGGCACATTAGGGAACTTGCCTTGCATGCTGCTGACCCAAGTTCAATCCCCAGAACCCCTATGGTCCTCCTGAGCACTGCCATGAGTAACTCCCTGAGTGCAGAGCCAGGAGGAACCCCTAAGCATCATCGGGCATGGTCCCAAAACAAAACAAACAAATGAACAAAACCCCCCAAAAACAGAATTGGTTTCTTCAGTAAGACTTGATGAAATTTTTCTTCACTCGAGGGCCAGGCAGGCAATGCCAGGGATCAAATCCAGGCCTCTCACATTTGTGAAGCTCTTTCCAACCCTCTTTGGCTCAATCCAGAACTGTGTTTGATCCTGTTTTCCCATAATCAGAGTCTTTATTTTAATTCTCCTGTGGCCAAACAAGGCTTTCACTAGGTGGTGAATAAGCTTTTATCTCCCAGTGGACTCAGTAAAACATCCAAGAGCTGGCATGACCTGGGGAACCCGTGTCTTTTCAACTCTCTTCGAAACGTAGAGACTGGGGATCAGCAGAGATCATTTTTCAATTGCCTGGAGTTTTCTCCACTGAGCGTTCTGCTGAGCTCAGCAACAACAGTAGGATTGATGGATTAGCCAATGGGTGTTACAATTCTGTCCGCTGAATAAACTGCCCTGACCTGTGGGGGAATTCTCGCAGCTCTCTGCTTCTCTCAGCATATCCTGACTGAGCTGGCAGGGGACAGATCCTTCCACGCCATCCAGTTCCATTCGGATGTACCTCCCTTCCTGTCCGGTCGTTTATCTGCCTTGCCTCATACATTTTATTGTTTCCACATTGGTTAAGGCAAGTATGTCTCCCGTGACGGCACCCGTCTGCCATCCTCTCACTCACCCAGGACCCTCCCCTTGAAAAATGAATCTTGGAGTGATAGTACCGTGGGTAGGGTGTTTGCTTTGCACGCGGCAAACCCGGTTTCAGTTCCTGACATCCCATATGGTCCCCCATGTACCACCAGGAGTGATTCCTGAGTGCAGAGCCAGGAATATACCCTGAGCATCACTGGGTGTGACCCAAAAGGCCAAAAAAGAAAACACAATAAAACAACAACCAATAGTCTTAAGGACCAGATAGTAGTATAGTGGGTAGGGAACTTGCCTTACCAACCCTGGTTTAATCCCTAGCATTCCTGGGAGTGATGGCTGAGCACAAAGCCAGGAGTAAGCCCTAAGTACCACTGGGTGTGCCCTTCCTTTGAAAACAAACAAACAAACAAAAGAATATTAAAACAGTTGAGGGACTGGAGAGAGTACAGCAAGTACTATCAGTTTGCCTTGCATGCAGCCAACCCGAGTTCAATCCCCAGCATCCCATGTGGTTCCCCTGAGCAGCACCAGGAGTAATTCCTGAGTGCAGAGCCAGGAGTAACCCCTAAATATCACAGAGTGTGCCCCTCACCTCCCCCATCCCCCTCAAAAAAAATACCCAGACAGTTGGGAGGAGAAGGGAATACCCTCCTGTTTGTAGCTTCTTAAGCATCAGGGGCTGTTGGCACACCTCTTACGGATGTGTATCTACACACCTTGACTGTAATTACAGTGCTTTTGTGGTATACCAGTGGTGACTATTGCCCCCTGGAACCCAGAAAGGAGCTCCTGGAAGGAGCACAGAGCCCATCTGTAGGAGGAGAGCAGATGGGAATAGACTCAGGCAACTCAGAGTCCAAAAGGACCTACTTCCTGTCTGTGAAGATGAACAATATACCATGTACAAGGACCATCCATCAGCGCCACCTGCTCACATCTTGGGGGACAAAAGAGACCAAAGGAGTCCCAGGAATAGACTGTGACAGGTGCGGTGCTGGGCTTTTTTTGTACATTTTTATTTAAAAGAAATCTGGGGGGGGGGGGAGACGGGGAAGAGCAGAGAGATAGCACAGCAGTAGAACACTTGCCTTGCATGCAGCTGATCTAGGTCCAATCCCTGGCACCCCATATGATCCCCTGAGCCCCTCCAGGAGTGATTCCCTGAGCACAGAGCCAGGAGTCAGACCTGGATTACTCCTGTTTTGTTTTGTTTTTGCTTTTTGGGTCACATCCAATGATGCTCAGGGCTTACTCCTGGCTCTGTACTCAGGAATTACTCCTGGCAGTGCTTGGGGGACCATATGGGATGCCGGGGATCGAACCCAGGTCTGCCGTGTGCAAAGCAAATGCCCTCCCCGCTGGACTATCTCTTTGGCCTCTTACTCCTGTTTTTGTTAGGCGTGCCCTCCCCAACACCCCAAAGCAAACGTTTTGTTTTGGAGCCACACCCAGCGATGCTCAGGGGTTACTCTTGGCTCTTCAATCAGGAATTATTCCAGCAGTGCACAGGGATGCCAGGGATTGAACCTGGGTCAGCCATGAACATGGCAAATGCCCTATCTGCTGAGCTATCTCTCTGTCCCCAAACCTAAAACTTTTTGGCAAATAACATGATCCCAGCACCAAAGAAACATCCCAACCTACACCCTTTCACCACCCTTCTGTGGGCATCTCAGGACATTCACGCTGAGGTACCAGTGGTCCACACTGTCCAGCTGCAAACAGTGCCCTCTTGCCCACCTCTGAGGTCAGTATTAGCACATTGACCCTGACGCTAGAAGCTGTGCTCGTTAAACCACATCCAAGTGTGAGGCACTGGGGGTGTGTCCCAGCACCAATACAGAGTGTTAATGTCCCCTCCCCCCAACCCAGGCTGCTTCCAATGTGAGGGTGTTTCGAGACTGGCAGATTCTGCGATGGGACACCAGTGGTGTTTGAGCCCCAAGCATGGGGACCAGTGTGCTGGCTCAGTTCCAGGGATCCAGGCAGCACCCTCATGCTCCATGGTGATAGAAATCCCTCAAGGCAGTACATCGCATGAGAACCAAGCTTTATCTGAACCCAGCTTTTCCCCAGGTCAAAAGGAGGCATTGAGATGGGACCCACAGTGAGTGTCCACGGAGAGCTCTGCTGAGTCTTTTATGATGATCATTGTTCATTGTCTTTGATGGCACATAAGCAGGGGAAGGTTTACTCCTGGGGTTTCTGAAGGTGAAGAGAGGGTTATTTGGGAAGAAGAAAAAAATCAGGGTTCCAAGGGAAAGTGCCTGCCACAGAAGTGGGGGTGGGGGACGGGATGGAAGAGGTGGCGGGAGGGATGCTGAGGACATTGGTGGTGGAGAATGGGCACTGGTGGAGGGATGGGTACTTGGTCATTGTATGACTGAAACGTCAGCATGAAAGTTTGTAACTGTATCTCATGGCGATTCATTAAAACAATTCACCATCACTATCACCCTGTTGTTCTTCAGTTAACTCGAGCTGGCCCAGTAACATCTCCATTTGTCCCTGTCAAGTGCAAGTGTAGCCCGATGACATATTGAGGTCTCCTTCAGGGGAATAAGCACCATTCATTGTTACTGTATTTGACATATCGAGTACACCACGGGTAGCTTGTCCGTCTCTGCCGTGCGGGCGGGATACTCTCAGTAGCTTGCCGGGCTCTCCGAGATGAATGGAGGCTTTTGGGGCGGCCTCTAATCACCTTTACAGGTGTTTCTAGTCAGGCATATAGGCGGATATGATATTCTCAGCAGCCTGCCGGGTTCTCAGAGAGTGAGAACTAGAGAATAAGAGGTCGTGCAGCCACAAATGCGGCCACGTGCCTCCGGGAGCTTGATTTTATAGTCTCTGGATGGCCGTTGATGGGGTTACACGGCAGTTGGTGGGTGTAACTATCTAGCTACTGGAAGGTGGGGGTGCTGGATGGAGGAGGCCCAGTCCCGAACTGAGCAGGCTTGGAGATCTCAGCCCCAGGTCCCGCATACCTGGGTTCCTCTGCCGGTTCCTTGTCCAAGCATGTGGAGAGTGGTCTCACATAAATTTAAAAAGTTTTTAAATAAATAAATAATTGTCACTGTCACTGTCCTCGATTTGCTCAAGCGGGCCCTGTAATGTCTCCATTGTGACACTTGTAACTGTGTTTGGCATATTGAATATGTCACAGGTAGCTGCATGGCAAATATATATATATATATATATATATATATCAGGGCTCTACCTTTTGGGGCTGAGCAGTAGGTCAGCAGGTAAGGCGCTTACCTTACATGTGTATGACCCAGGTTTCATCCTTGGCACCCCATAAGGTCCCCCTGAGACCAGGTTCCCCCTTCCAGCTGGGGACCCACATCTTTAAAGCCTGTTATCTTTTTTTCCTCCTTTCCTGTCACCCAGGGGTGATCCTGCTGCTTCTGGACAAGCTGCGGAAGATGAAATGGGAGCAGATGTGGAGGCTGACGGCGGAGAGGGAGCTCATGGGAATGCTGTCCACCTCCTTGGCTGACCAGGTGAGTGGCCAGCTTCCACGGCAAGCAGATTCCGTTATAAGGCAGTGCTCTGTGCTGAGCTTTTGTGCTCAGACCTCATGGGAAACTCATCTCATTGCATTTGGGGGTCACTCCCAAGCAGAGTGCAGGGGTCCCCTGGTACCCAGACAACCTGGACAGAAGCCTTGATGCTCAGTCCTGGTTCTGATATGCTGCTTGGACCTGGTTGCGCTTCAGGGCCTCTGGGGGCCAGAGGAACTGATTCAACCCGGGGACTTGTGCAAATATAACCCCAGGGAGACCCCTGACCCCAAGGGAAATACATTTCAACAGGTGACAAACCTGGCTGGAGAAATCAGCATCTTTATCCAGGTGGTCTGAGAAAGTCCATGAAAAAAAACACAGAACTCTTTTTTGTTTGTTTGCTTGTTTGTTTTCTTTTTGGCTCACACCTGGTGATGCTCAGGAGTTACTCCTGCTTCTGCACTCAGGAACTACCTCTGGCCGTGCTCAGGGGACCATGTGGGATGCTGGGAATCGAACCTGGGTCAGCTACGTGCAAGGCAAATGCCGTACCCACTGTGCTATCACTCCAGCCACTCGATTTTTTTTTTTTAGTATATGATTTTTTCCTCTTTTTTTTAAATCGTATTTTTTTTAATTGAATCACTGTGAGATACAGTTACAAAGCTTTCCTGTTTGCGTTTCAGTCATACAAATCATCAAACACCCATCCCTCCACCAGTGCACATCTTCCACCACCAAGGTCCCCAGTATCCCCACCCACACATGCCACCCCTCCCCCTGCCTCTATCGCAGACAATCTCCCCCATACTCTCTTTTGTATTGCTTGTTATGAATAGCATAAGATGCCGTGCAGCCTGGAATTCTAAAACTTTAGATAATTAGAGTCTGGAGAAATCTCTGCAGCGAGCTACTCGGTTCTGAGATTCTTTTATGTCTCTGGTTCATGACTGTAAAGGAGCTTAAATAGCAGCTGGAGGCAGTTTGTGGGCGTGACCTTTAAGGTCCCTTGGGGATGAGGAGAGGAGAAGGACCGACTCATCCCTTACCCGTTGGGGCCTGGAGTTTGCTGTCACTGAGCCCACGTTACCTGCACTTCTCATTGGGTTCTGGAAGCTGGTGGCTGCCAGGGCTTTTAGGGGGCAGGTGGAAGGTGTTTTCGTTCCACCTGCCCCCGTCGAGACATCCTGGTGTAACTGGCCTGGCTTCAAGTCCAGAGGCATCTCTGCAGTGAGCTGCTCGGTTCCGAGATTCTTTTGTGTGTCTCTAGTATATGATTTTCCCCCCTTATATAAACACGGTGGTTTTCAAAGTTGTTCATGATGATCTGTTACAAGCAATCAGTATTCCAACACCAACACCAGTTCCATCACCATTACACCCTCCCTCCACGATAAGACACAGAACCCTTAACAGAAACTCATCAAATTCCATTTTCTCCTTTGATCATTTTCTCTTCGCTTTCTCTTGAGGCCTGCCAGGGATGCCCGTTTAGTTTGTGAGTGTCCCATGGAGGAAATGACGGCCTTGAAACCCCAATCTGATTTCTCTGTGTCTCTGCATTTATGATCCTGGGGAAGGCAAGCACATTCTCTCTACTTCCTGTGCTCCGTGTTCTATTATCTGATTTGTCGAATCCTTACCAAGTTTTCTACTGCAGAGGCGAGAAGAAACTATAAGCTAACGTGGTTGTTTATTTAGTTTGAGTTTGGTTTTGGTTGCACAGCGGGTAGGGCGTTCGCCTTACAAGCGGCCAACATGGCCCACCCGAGTTCGATTCCTCCGCCCCTCTCGGAGAGCCCGGCAAGCTACCGAGAGTATTCGATATGCCAGACACAGTAACAACAAAGTCTCCAATGGAGACGTTACTGGGCCCGCTCGAGCAAATCGACGATCAACGGGAGGGCCTTTACCTTTACCTTTACCTTGGTTTTGGTTTGGAGTTACCCCCAGCACTGCCCAAGGCTCACCCCTGGCCTAGCGTTCAGGGAACCATGTGTGGTGTCAGAAACTGAACCAGAATGACCATGGGCAAGGCAGACACCTCGACCCCTGTCTGTCCCTCTGGTTTGTTCCTATTTAGCTTCGTCATTATTCCATATTTCCCCAAACAAATTTTCTTTTTCAAGATGAGATGATGGGGGCTGGAGCGATAGCACAGCAGGTAGGGCATTTGCCTTGCACGAGGCTGACCTGGGTTCGATTCCCAGAATCCCATAGGGTCCCCCCCGGGCACCACCTGGAGTAATTCCGGAGTGCATGAGCCAGAAGTAAACACAAACAGAAACACACATAAAGCACACACACACAAACACACACAGAAACACACACACAAGGACACAGAAACATATACACAAACACAGAAACACACATACAAACACACAAACAACACACACACAGAAACACACATGCAGACACACACAAACATACAAACACAGAAACACACATACAAACACACAATCACACACAAACACATGCACAAACAACACACACAAGCATACAAACACAGAAGCACACATACAAACACACAGAAACACACAGAAACACACACAAAAACATATACAAACAACACACAGAAACATACATACAAACCCACACGAACACACCAAACATACAAACACAGAAATACACATACAAACACACACAATCACACAAACACACACAAACACAGAAACACATACAAGCACACACACAAACATACATACAAACACAGAAACACACATACAAACACACACAAACACACAGAAACACACACAAAAACATACACAAACAACACACACAGAAGCACACACAAGCATACAAACACAGAAGCACACATACAAACAC